>NC_056747.1:569677170-570014693 GCF_019279795.1 Protopterus annectens
ATATTCCAGATGCTGTAGAAGGTCTTCCTTTTCTTGAGCCAGAATCAGGCAGTCGTCCAAGTAAGGATAGATTTGAATTCCTTGTAGCCTGAAGTAAGCTATCACTGGAGCCAGAACCTTTGTGAATACTCTGGGCAGTAGATAAGCCAAAGGGCAATGCAGAGAACTGATAATGAGAATTTCCAGCTCGAAACCGCAGATACTTCCTGCAACTTAGCCTTATAGGCACATGAAGGTAAGCTTCCTTGAGATCTAAAGTTACCATCCAGTGATCTTTGCCCAGCAGAGGTAAAAGCTGTTGTAACGCCAACATCTTGAACTTGGGAATGTCCAGATAAGTGTTGAGGATAGATAAATCCAAAATTGGTCTCCACGTGTTCTTCTTTGGTACTAGGAACAGGCGAGAATAAAATCCTAGGCCCCTTTCTGATACAGGGACTGGCTGAATGGCCCCATCTGGAGTAACTGAGAAACTTGCTTGTGAGCCTCTTTTCTTTGTGGAGGAGGAACGTCTGGCATGCCTTTGAAAGGGGCATTGTGTGGAAATAAAACCTGTAACCGTGGTGAATGATATCCAACACCCATCTGTCTTGAGTAATTAAATCCCAATTTTCTTTGAAAAGAGACAGTCTTCCTCCTAAAGGAGCTGCCAGACGAGAATCTACTGGCAGCTGAAAAGGCAGGTCATTGGGTCTGTTTAAAGGACTGACCCTGCCCTCACCAGAAGTCTGAGCAGGTGAACTCCTGTTCTAGGCCTAAAGAACCTTGAGCCCTGCCCCCTACTGCGTCTAGACCTACCCCTAGACTGGGAATCATAAGCAGGATATGTCCACCCCTTAGCAGGCCAATTTCTACTAAACTGGCTGCACCTGCAAAAATCTTTAACAGTTTGCATAGACTTAGCTTTGTCCTCCATTTTCTTTAAAACTGCTTCCACAGGCTAACCAAACAACACATCAGACTGTAAAGGAGCATCCAAAATCCTTGTCTTAACATGCTCAGCTAAATTCTGATCCCTCAACCAGGCATGCCAAGAACAGAACTAGTGGCAGCCACCCTCGGGGAGGCCTGTACAGCATCAAAACCACATTGCAAAGAATGGTTACCCACTTGTTCAGACACATGAACCAAATCCAGCAACTCTTTACACTCAATACCTTCGCATCCACCTTAGATTTCAATTGTGAAAGGAGATAATTTTGATATTTTAGCATGTGAAACTGACAATTCAACGCTCTCATGGCTAGAGTGGAAGAAGTATACACTTTCTTTCCCCACCTATCCAAAGCCCTTGCCTCTTTATCAGTGGGAACAGGATTTTTAACCACAGAGGCCTTAACACCTTTAGGCCCCTGAGAAACAGTTTCTGGATCCGCCCTAGGACTCTTAAACAAATACTTATGAGCTTCGGGCACCCTATAATACCTATCAGGTTTAACAGGAGCAGGAGGCAAAGAGTCAGGGTTCAGGGAAGCCTTTTCCTGGAATCAGAGTAATCCTGGCCTTCCCATTTAAAGTGCTCCCTCATGGAATGCAGAGTCTCTGAAAATGAGAAATCCTCAGGAGGAGAAGCTGTAGGAGTGGAATCATCCACATCAGAATCAGAATAAGGAGGATACTCCTGCAAATCTTCCGCAGAAGACTCAGAAGCCTCTGAACACTGTTCAAAACTATCAAACTCCGGTTCCACCCTAGGCCTCTTATCAGGAGGGGGCATAGAACCTCTAATCATAGTAATCAAATCTTCTGCCATTTTAAGCATATGTTTCTTAGGTACAGAACCCGAAATGCTAGGAGAAGCCCCCACTGAAACTGAACTTGGCCTACCTCTCAAAGAAGTTTTGGCAACAGAAGGAGAGGCTCTAACTACCTTGGGAAGAGAAGGAAGAACAGTTACCTGAGAAGCCCCTCAGCCTGGCCTACCTCCTGAGAAGGCACATCCTGTAACAGTAAAGTTTCTGCCTGAGACTCCATGGAAACTCCTGGCAAAACCTCTGGCTCCACAGAGCCTTCTAAAGAACCGACGTCCGGGACTGCCGGTTCATCAACCCTAGGCTTCGCTGTTTTGTCCTCCGGAGCATCCGACGGCATTTTATAATTGCAACGCTTCCCAAACACTAACCTGGCACAGTCTAACCTCCTCTTAATAGTGCGTTTGTTAAACCTAGCACAAGAGCGGCAACCAACAACGTCGTGCTCAGGCCCTAAACAAGGTATACACAAGGTATGGTAATCCCTATGAGGTATCTGTTTCCCACAAGAAATACAGTTATTCACTTTTCTGACATCCGGTTAAATACTGAGGCAAGAAAACAAAATGTTCAACTCTGCTTCGGTCTGAAACTCCCGAAATATTTCAGAACGCCAACCTGCACTCGCAAAACTGCTTCTGCATCGGACCATGCGACTGAGGATATGATGATATACTCTGGTATTCGGGCCGACTGGACAGCGGACTACACCCAATAGTAAGGACTGCAGCAATGGGGAACGAAGAACATCTGATCAGTCACAGCTTGAAGTTATGGGAAAGAGTACTGGAAGCTAGGTTAAAAAGGGAGGTGATTATTAGTGCTCAGCAGTATGGTTTCATGCCAGGAAAGAGCACTACAGATGCAATATTTGCTCTGAAAGTGTTGTTGGAGAAATACAGAGAAGGTCAGAAGGAGCTGCATTGCGTCTTTGTGGACTTAGAGAAAGCATACGACAGGGTGCCTAGAGAGGAGTTGTGGTATTGTATGAGGAAGTCTGGAGTGGCAGAGAAGTATGCAAGAGTGGTACAGGATATGTACAAGGGTAGTGTGACATTGGTGAGGACTGCGGTGGGAGTGACAGATACGTTTAAGGTGGAGGTGGGATTACATCAAGGATCAGCTCTGAGCCATTTCTTATTTGCAGTGGTGATGGACAGGTTGACATATGAGATTAGGAGGCCCCGTTGACTATGATGTTTGCAGATGACATTGTGATATGTAGTGAGAGTAGGGACCAGGTTGAGGAGACCCTGGAGAGGTGGAGATATGCTTTGGAGAGGAATGAAGGTTAGCAGGGCTAAAACAGAATATGTGTGTGTAAATGAGAGAGAGGGTAGAGGAATGGTGAGGATGC
This sequence comes from Protopterus annectens, assembly GCF_019279795.1. NCBI lineage: Eukaryota > Metazoa > Chordata > Ceratodontiformes > Protopteridae > Protopterus > Protopterus annectens. Next base: position 569,680,279 of record NC_056747.1, read on the forward strand.
AGGGAGTAGAGTTGGTAAAGGTGGATGAGTTTAAGTACTTGGGATCAACAGTTCAGAGTAATGGTGAGTGTGGAAGAGAGGTGAAGAAGAGAGTACAGGCAGGGTGGAATGGGTTGAGAAGAGTGTCAGGAGTGATTTGTGACAGACGGGTACCAGTAAGAGTGAAAGAGAAGGTCTACAAGAGGGTAGTGAGACTAGCTATGTTATATGGGTTGGAGACAGTAGCACTGACGAAAAGGCAGGAGTCAGAGTTGGATGTGGCAGTTAAAGATGTTAAGATTTGCACTGGGTGTGACTAGGATGGACAGGATTAGGAATCAGTATATTAGAGGGTCAGCTCAGGTTGGACAGTTTGGAGACAAAGCAAGAGAGGCGAGATTGCGTTGGTTTACACATGCTGAGGAGGGATGCTGGTTATATTGGGAAAAGGAAGCTAAGGATGGAGCTGCCAGGTAAGAGGAAAAGAGGAAGGCCTAAGATAAGGTTTATGGATGTGGTGAGAGTGGACATGCAGGCTGTTGGTGTAAAACAGCATGATGCAGAGGACAGGAAGAAATGGAAACAGATGATCCGCCGTGGCAACCCCTAATGGGAACAGCCGAAAGAAGAAGATGATGATATCTAAGGAATGAAGAATTCTTTAGCGCTTCTTCTGGGGGTTAAGAAAGAAAACAGGGAGTTGGATAGCTTGTTTGAGAGAGACCTCAGTCACTGCTTTTTAGCACAAATGTGAGGCTAGTTATCACACTGCCCCTTATCCTTTTGAAAGGCCAAAAAAAAAGCACTGTGCACTCGAGGGTCCATAGTTCTGAAATCCTCCGAGTCTTTTGGGTTTCTAATGCCATGATGGCAATACACCGCATTCCTAAGTCAAAGTATGATCAAAATTCATGAAATTAGTATTATTTCAGTCTTTTGATTTTAGCCCAAAGTGCTTCTCACAGCACCCGCATTGTGCCCAGAACTCTCTCCTCCTACAATTCATATTGAGTTACATGCATCAGTCGCACACCTAAATAAGACTATAAATTCTTTTTTATGAGACCCATTGCTTCTGTTAGTATTAGAAATGTATGGGTAGTCTTCCACATTGCCCTCACTTCTGCCTGCAAATCCTGATATTTTATGACTTTGCCTCTCTCTGTACGCAAGACACTGTAATCACTGGGTGTAGTAATTTTGTTGACCAATAAATACTATTTTTGTCTTTTTTTCATGGACTACTACATCTGTTTTTTTCTTTTCTTTTTTTGCCTATATTTTGAGTAGAAAATGTTTAAATCCTCTTTTAATTTCTCCAAATCTTTAATACCAAGATGGGGGAATGGATTCTATTCCTAAGTCAAAGTATGGTTAAGGTTCGTGAAATTAATATTGTTCCAATCTTTGACATTAGCCATGAGTGCTCATACCGATTTACAAGCATGGGTAGCAGATCTAAATAGGACTGTAAATTCTTATGAGACACATTGCTCCTACCTACTATTGGAACTGTCTGGGTATCCTCCTTCCACTCTGCCCTTGTTTCTGCCTGTAAATCCTGGTATTTTATGACTTTGTGCCTCTGTACGTAATGCACTGTAATCACCAACTGTAGCAGTTTCAGTGATCAGTGCTACTGCTGTCTTCTTTTAATGGACTAGTATACCTATTTTTTTGCATCTGTTTTGTGAACTGTTGGTAACTGCTGACCCATATGATATAAACTTCATCATTTTGTCTGGCTCATGTTTTCAATGCTTCTCAGCTACTTCAATATTGTAATGTTTACACAATCCTCAATGCAACAGTCTTGCCACATTACTATGCCTTTCAATATACAGACCCTCTGCCATTAGTGTATCACACCTTGTAACAAAATGTGCAACAGTTTCCAGTTCTGTTTTATAGAACCTGCATTTGTCCGTTTCTCCCACATGCTCAATGGACTTTGTAAATGAAAGTGTACATAGTCCGCTATCCTGGGCTGTCAATATTAACCTTTCAACTTTTGGTTTAAATTCACCATTCCTGTGCCAGATCCTGATCAATATGAGGTTGTTCCGGGAGTTTTTGGAATTTGTATCTACATTTATGCTTTTTCCAAATTTCTTACCTTCTCATCTGATCCTTCCCCTTATATTATTTCGTTTTTTTGACACCTTCAGTTGCTGCCTGATTTTTATCTACTTCTGATTTAGTTTTCATTACCACTTGACACTGCTATTCTTCTGCAACATAAGGAGGTCATCTTAGACTCTCTTCATGTCTCAAAACTTTCACTATGTTTGGATCTGATAAGGTAAGCAGGTATGTATGCAGTCCTATAATTGTAGATCTATACATGTAATCAAGTTTGAGGCCCATATCTCTAAGAATAAGGAATACATAACTTTGGTACATACTGATTTTCATACATCATTGGATAAGCATGAAGCATTTTTCATTTTCTTGTCCACCTGATCCATTACCTTTGGGGCCAATCACCCCAAAAAGTTAGAACAGGAAAAGCAAATCAGACTATAGCTTGGACTTCGTTCCTAGATGTCAGAGCGGTTTTCAATATTAATTTTAGTCTTCTAAAATATTCCTTACTGAGTTTTTCTTGCATTTGTTCATGTTTGTCAATCCATCAGTTCCCAAGTATTAATACAATGCCTCCTGCTGCAGTTCCTTTATATCACAATCCTGTCACAGACTGATATTTTCTTTGTGCTCAAGCTTTCCTGCTTTAAATGTTAGTTTTCACATTTATCAAAACCAAATGACATTTTTGTATCATCTGAGAAAGTTTTGACCACTTCTAGTTGTGCTTTCAGCTTATCTGATGAACTATACAGTTTTAAATCATCCATAAAATGAAGACGGTGTTTTTACACATTGTTGTTTTCTGGGAGCCAAACTGTAAGCATGACCTAATCTGTTAAGTAGATAGCGTAACGGGTTAATGGCAATACAAAAGAGCAACAATGACCAAGAGAGTCATTCTGGGATAAGTGGTATGCCACTGTTTCATGGCCAATGTAATGTAATGTAATTGACCAGTGCAAGGTGTATCTTGTACATCTGTAAGCATGCCTTTATCCATGAATGTGGGAATGGTGTCAACTGCTTTTTTGTAATCTAGTCATGCCATACTTAGATTTGCCCCCTTCTTACCATCTTTCATTTTGACTTTAACAAATTAGCCTTTGTTCCATATGACTTTTTGTTACCCTTTTGTTCTACACCTATGATTGAGTTTTCTTCTAAATAACTGCAAACTCTGTTGGCATCAATTCCAGTGTACAGTATATAAATCATTGGAAGGCAAGTTATTGGTCTATTTTCCGGTCTAAGATGGCCAGTGTTAAGGCAGTTTTCCACATTAGATATCTGGGGTTGGAGAGGCCTGAGTCAACACACTCAAGAGGAGGCTGTGTCAGGTTTTCCAAGGCACAAATCAAGTCCTACAGTTTTTCCTGGTAGTCTCAAATGAAGGAAGGTTGAAAGCGACCTACAGACTGAAATAGCTGAGACATGTACCTTCAAAGAGGCATACTCTGGGCCTGATTCGAAGAGATCATTTTAAGTACTGAAGAATCATGAACACCAGTTTTTACCCCTTGATTGGATCTACAACCACCACTACTAGTTTTATCACAGTGATTCTATAAAGGAGAACTTGTGTAACTGTTAAACCCTGAAGAACCTGGCTTCCAAGGAGCAGGGGACTGGGTGCCCATTTCCTTACAGGCTGCTTAACTGCTTCTTCTAGAGCTCTCAAATACAATGGAAATGCCATAGGCTTAAGAGTACACAGACCCAGTAAATTAACATTCCATTTCTGGGTATCTAATACCACTTTAGGTTTCCATTTGAAGTAATGTTTCATGATAAAAAGAATGTCTCCTAACAAAACTATATCATCTGCACATCTGTCATAAGTAAGGGGTTAAGGGAGACATTTTGGGAGTATAGCAGCCCTAATTTGTCCCCTTCACTCTATGCAAAATCATCATCCCTCAGGGATTTGTGGCAGAGGGGACCTTCAGACACTAATGGTTGAGCTGAACATGGATGCAGGCTTTGCAGAAGCTGAAGGAAGTCTTTCGCCAAGGAGATCCTTTCCTGGGGAACAGTCTAGAAGGGGGCTTCTATTTGTAGTGACCCACTGGTTACCAGAGGACAAGGCAAAAGAATGGAACGTACTCTGAAGGACCATCAGGTCTCTGCATACTGTTTTAACTGCATTTTGAGACTTTTCTTATAAAAACCACTTACCTTCAAGTGAAAAGCTGTTGAAATAAGATAAGAGCAACAGAAAGAGTCTGTTAACTGTCACTAAACAAAGTAAAGGTATGTCTTAGGCTAGGTTGATCAAGTGCATCCTCTTTACCGCTTGTGCATTTTCCTTGTTTCTAAAGAGTCAGAAGTTTGATTACAAACTTTCTGCAGAGTCAACTACAGTCTTTTCATGTGAAGCCTTACATTAAAGACCAGAAGAATACAAGTCAACATGTAACTTGTACTGCTTAAGTACTGCATTTTTGCAATTGCTTTACTCTGGATCGCTGTGCTTCTCCTGAAGTAGGAACACCTTCATCTGGACAGAGTCTATACGGGCTACTACAGTAGGAAAGAGGCATGGCGTCTTTTAACTTACGATTATCTCCAGAGACTGCATCAATTAAACTTATTTTTATTTGGAGCAACAACTGTTCGAGACCAGGATAACTAGCAGGCAATTATCCAAAGTACAGAAAATGGTAGTTAAAGACTAGAGCAAACTCTTTGGTAAATATGGAGGCTGTACAATGACTAAATGACACAGCTGCAAAATGGAAGTGTGGATGAGCTACAGGAGTTTAAAAACTGCCTGTGTGATGCTCTTATTGGACTGTGAAGGCATGCATTTTCCAAGTCCAACACTGCTGCACGGTGGAAATGCAAATGAAAACTGCTTGTGTGATAGTATGCATCCTCCATGTCTAATGCTGCCATGTTAATACCCTTTTTTCTATGAAAGGGAAAACTACTTTTACTGTAACTATTCTGATCTTTTTGGAGACAACATAACTGATTAAATATGACACATTTGGTGCTGCTCTGAGTCCTGGAATAAAATCCTTGGCCTCTTGTGTAGGGCAGAAATCCACTTTTTTGTCTTTTTCTACAGCATCCGATTCATTAAAAGTAAAGACTGAGACTAGCTGATGGTTGTGAAGGAGATAAAACATTTTCTGGAAAGAAAAAAAACGTTTTATTTTTCCAATAATACACCCAGATTTGGAAGTGGAATAATACCTCCAGCTGTAAAATTATTCTTCAGAAAATGTTCAAAGTTACCACCTCTTTGAAATTCCCATAACAAGAAATGTCAAAGCTGAGGTACGCCTTCTGCTGAACTGGTTAAGCACTTACTAGTCAAAGCAACAGATTACTTCTGTTGATGTTTTCAGGATTATTTTTCCCCCACTGAAGGAAAACAGTAGGTAAGTACAAAGTATGCAAGCTGGAAATCTGAACACACAGCAGTTCTCGGACAAGAAAAATAATTGCAGAAAGCACATACCAATTGTGGATTTATGAAGGAATCTTGGACAACCTCAAGTCAGGTAAAGAAAAACCAGATGGACCAAGGGGATTCAAAAAGTGGGTAAATGAAACACCTTTATTGTTAGAGAGACTTCACAGACATTATCCCCAAGGTGCTCCCTTACTGTGTTTAAAACCTTTTGCAAAGAGACCAACATAAAATCGAGGTTTCCAAAGATTTATCCATAGGTAGAAAACCATCATGAAAAAAGCTGTCTTCCCTATATATGATCAATAATTAGCAGTCTGGACTGCAACTGTACAGATATATATAACTGAATTTCTGAGTATAGGTAATATTCCAGACAAGAAGGCACTGAAAAATCACTGTATGCTCAAGTCCACATCTGTGCCATTTTGTAGCTTGTCTTTCTACTGCATTGTGACTGTGAAGTTATGTTTATATAAGATAGCTTTGTTTGTGTGCATGTGTTTGTGTGGAGGGGTATAACTTCCCTGCAAAAATGCTAACTTTAATCTGTGCAAGTGGATTTTAACTGTACCATTCCCTTGATCAGCAGGGACTGAGCAGATACTTTAAGAGTGCACACTTCTCATTCACAGGGAAAACAACTAGGTATCTACTGTAGTTCCTGATTACTGAATTCTGTGTGAGGAAAAGCTGTGACTTGCCACAGTTTACGCTTTAGAGTACTTGACATAAACCAAAAGACCTATGAAGGTGCATAAACTCCTAATGTTATAATTGAATGCTACAGTAAATAAAAAACAAAAACTAGTGGCCTTAGAACTTTGTTGATGAGCTCAGTCACAATAATTTCCAAAAATCATGAAACCCAGGTAGTGTTCCAAAGCAACAAGCCTTTATTCGTCACAGACAAGCAATCATCTAACAAAAAAATCTGAAATCTTTTAACAATGTTAAACATATCAGCTTTTATATACTTAAAAGTAGGTGTGGAAAATGTATGTATTGTTTTATTTTGAACCACCCTATTCAAGGCAAACAGTATAAACAGGGCTGTAAAAGTGGATTTTAGAACAAGTGCCCACTCCCACACACTGCTGCTGATTACATCAAACTAAATCTTAGTTAAGGAAAATACTGGCTATCTGCAACCCACATTCCAAAACCAGGTATTAAGAAAAGCATAAAATACACACAAAAAGACTTTTAACTAATATTGCTTTCGGCTACCTAATGCATTAAAGCCTTCATCAGGTCTGTGATAAGAACTAAAATCAAGAAAAAAATGCATAACTAGCTAACCATAAACATAATTAACTATAAATATAAAAACATATCTGTCTAATAACATCATCTAGTAAATATCTGTGTGTATTTGTGTGCATAACAAAACTAAGTAATTAACAGATACCTGATTTTGGAATGTGGGTTGCAAATAGGCAGTGTTTTCCTTAACTACAATTTAGTTTGATCTAAATCAGTAGCACACCTCTCAACTGTACATACTTTTGCAGAATGTCCAGATTTTTGCCCGATATTTTTGGTTTGTTTCTCATAAAATTTGTGGTTTTCTGGCAAATCGCTGAGAATTGAAGTCACTAAATAATGACATACATTTGAGTTTCACACTTGTTTTACACTTCATATCCGTCAGAAAGTATCATAGCACAAATCCAAGTATTCTAGCAACTTTCTAAGTTTGTAAGAGCAATATTTAAAATATGTCCCTATTTTTGGGCCTTTGTCCCACCATTATTTTAGGCTTTGTCCAGATTTCTTGTGCTAAGAGGTTAAGAGGTATGATCAGTAGCAGTGTGTGGGGGTGGATCCTTGTCCTAAAATGCACTTTTACATCCCTCTTTATACTGTTTGCCTTGAACAAGCTGTTTTAAAATTAAACAATATGTACATTTTCCACACCTACCTTTAGGTATATGAAAGCAGACATGTTTAACATCGTTAAAATATTTCTGATTTTTTGTTACAGAGGATCGCTTGTCTGTGACGAATAAAGGCTTGTGTTGCTTTGGAACACTACTTAGGTTTCATGATTTTTTGAAATTATTGTGACTGAGCTCATCAACAAAGTTTTAAGACCATTAGTTTGTTTTTTTATTTTTTCCTCAACACTCATGGTGGCGAAGCTGGAACTAGACAGATTCCTGTGCTTGTTCACTTTTTAATGCTACAGTACATCTTTCCCATGGAAGGCCACTCTTTCTGGATTGTTCCAAGTGTCTCATCATAAGGAATGCACACTCTAGACCCGAGGCTGGGCTTTTATTCCAGGCCCCAAATAAGACTCTCCACTGACCACTATACAGTACAGCTGAGTCCTTAGCCAGGTGTTCCAAGTCCTCCATCTCACTCTCTGAAATCAGTGCTCTCAGTGTCCCTGTGCAAAGTAGCTGTCACACATTCTGAGATCTGATTTTCACACACACACATTTGGGAAAGTCTGGCACAGCTTACCCATTCTGCCACATCCACCCAAACTATAAGGTAGATCTGCTGCCACTGGAACACCCAAAGCCAGTTATTTTAAGTCTCTTACCAGTGTACCCAATTACACACATTAAAATTAATACTTATACAAATGGTAATGTTTAACCAAGCAGCAAGACTTTCAGGAACGTGGATCCACAATGCTACTAAATAAATGCAAGTACGCTCAAAGGTTAAATATTTTCTAAAAGAGCAGCCACAAAGAAAGGTTTAGATAGAGTTAATAATAAAAAAATAAATAAAATAAAAAAAAACATGAAAATACTGAACATCTATTTACAATACCAGAGTTTCAATCTCAGGAAATATAAAAAAAAAAAAACAACACAGATGGAAAGATGGAAAAGACTCAGACAGATAAAGAAAAAAAATACATTTAGCTCATCTCACAATGTTTTTCAAACTGACTGAAGAATTACTGTTTCCTAGTTACTTACTAAAGCAAGGCACAATGAATGTGGATGAGTGTCCTGTCAGGCCCAAAACCAGTGTGCACAACTCACATCTCTCACTGGAATTCAAATACAGTTTCAGTGCTGGCTACAGAATGAAATCACATCTGGTCACCTGACTCTGTGGTTCCCAAACTACATTCTCACTAGAAACTGAGCCAGGATCTGGCACTGATGCATCACAATATACACACACAGAACTTTAGCTAAGGTTTATTACAGCATCTGGAAAATAAAACAAATCCAACACTTCCACACTTCCTGCAGAAACTACCAAGCCATAATCTGGCACCACAGGGTAGCAATTAGTTCACCACTAAGGAAAATGGAGCAGGATCCTAGCCCAGGCTTTTCACAGACAGTGGGTCATTCACACCTTTGAGATAAAATCTTTATGGCCTAAACCAAGTAATTTAATTTTGGCTGGCATGTTTAACTGCTAAGACAGAAACAGAGAAGGTTAGCTAGGCTGAGCTTAACCTCTTCACTTACAGTATTCTCTGTTAAAATATATACAGTTCATTAGTTACAACAATGCAGTCTGACATACATGTATATTTCTTTTCTGTCCAGCAGGACCCACTGTTGATACATTTTTAACACAAACAGTTTTACAAATACATTTTTAACACAAGCATCTGTACTAATCAGTTTGATATTCAAATGACATACAATTCTTTACAAAACTCTAGCTAGCTATGCTGGCATATGTTACACATAAACTGCCCTAATCCCCCGGCACGGCTGGCACCACCTCACATCATCAACCCCCCCCCCCTTTGAAGACTCAAGCTAGTTTTTCACATGACTCTGGAGAAACATTGCTCGAGAGAAACAAGCCTGCCTGGGAACACGTTACCCCATACCCTGACTTGACAGACCATCTGCATTGGCATTGCTGACCCCACTACATTGCTACACTGTCATGTCATATGCCTGCAACCTTAGGCTCCATCTTAATAACTTGTCATTTTGCTGGCTGGCTCGATGCAGACATGTTAAGGGACTGTGGTCTGTAACCACATTGAATTTCCTTCCATACAGATAGGGCTGAAGATTTTGTAGTGTCCATACTATGGCTAGACATTCTTTTTTTTTTTATAGCTGCATAACATTCCTTCCTAGGTTGGAATCTACAGCTGAGATATACAACAGGGTGCTCTTCTCCCTCTGAGGAAACCTGCCTGAGTACAACCACCATCCCACTGGTATGAAGCATCCACCTGCACAACAAATTCTTTGCTGTAATATGGACTGGCTAGCACAGGGGGTCCCCTCTGGAAGCCACTTTAAGCTTTTGGAATGCATGATCGCAGACCAAGGTCCACACAACCTTTTCTGGCCTGTTTTTCCTTGTTAGGTCTGTGAGGGGGAGCAGCAATTGTACTATAATTGAGAATGAACTTTCCTTAGTACTCCACTACCCCAAGAATGCCCTCACTTGCTTTTTGGTAATAGAGCAGGCCATGCCTGAACAGTTTCTACTTTGGCAGGTACTAACTTAATATTTCCACTCCCCACTCATGTCCCAGGTAGGAAAGCTCTGCCATACCCACCTGACACTTACTCGTCTTAATGATCAACCCTGCCCTTTGCAGTCTGCCCAGGTCCTCCCTGACATGCTGAAGGTGCTCTAGCCAAGAATGGCATTAGATGGCAATATTGTCCAGGTAAGCAAGGGCATAACCTCATGCTCCTGCTAGGATATGATCTACTGGCCTCTGAAAGGTTGATGGGGCATTTTTTCATCCCAAAGGGTAGAGTCGTCAACTCATATAATCTGAAAGGGGTCATAAAGGCTGACCTTTCAGTCAAGGGCACCTGCCAGTAGCCCTTGGTCAGATACTTAGCCACACCTAGCTGCTCTAAGGTGTCATCTGTCCTAGGCATGGGTAAGCATCTGACTGTATAGTTTTCTGCAGTCCACACAGAACATGCTGCCGCCATACTTCTTTGGTACCAGCACCACTGGGGAGGCCCAGGGACTACTAGACTACTCCCAGTTCCGATATTTCCTGTACCTCCTCCCTCAGGGTCTGTCTGACTCTCTCAGGCACCCTGTAAGTGGTTTGCTTGACAGGTCTTTGGGGGCTTGTATCCACATAGTGTTGCACCAGGTGGGTGCATCCAGGTTTCCCAGTGAACATGTCCCAAAACTCCTGTAACACTGATTGGATTTCTCAACCTGTGTAGGGGGTAGCTGCTAGGACACTGCTACCCCTTTCCACTGAGATGTCAGTGTGAGCCTCACTGAGATCAATCACCATATTTCCCTCAGACCCCTCCTGCCACCCATTGCAAATACTCAGTACAAAGGCCTCCCTATCATGGTAAGGCTTCATCATGTTAATATGGTACAGTTTGTGCCCCCACCACCTGCCTAGCAGTTTTGCCATGTAGATAACAACAGAGACCTTCCTTACCCCTTTGAAGGGTCCTTCCCAAGCTGCCTGCAGCTTATTGTATCTGACAAATGAGCACCATAACTTGCTGTCCCACAGAATACTCAGACTCTAGCATTCCTGTCATACCAGACCTTTTTCCTGCAGTTGGGCTCCTGCCATGTTCCCCTGGGCCAAGTGCATGAGCTCTCCAAGACTTGTCCTGAGGTTTAGGACATATGCCACAATGGACTCCTTGTGGGAACAACGCTCACCCTCCCACTCATTACTACATCTAATCTCACTATATTTTTCTAACTGACTGAAAAATTACTGTTTTGTAGTTACTTACTAAAGCAAGGGAAGATGAACCTGGATGAGTGTCTTTTGTCAGGCCCAAAAACAGAGTAGACACCCAACATCTCTCACTGATATTCAAATACAATTTCAGTACTGATACAGAATGACATCACATTTGGTCACTTCACCTGACGACTCTGTGGTTCCCACACTGCCATCTCTCTAGAAACTGAACTAATATCTGGCACTGATGTGTCACAATACAAACACAGAACTTTAGCAAAGGTTTACTACAGCAGCTGGAAACTATAAAACAATGCCAACACTTCTACCCTTCCTGCAGAAACTAACACGCCATTCTCTGGCACCCCAGAGTAGCAGTTAGTTCACCATTAACAGGAAGAGAGCAGGATCCCAGCCCAGGCTTTTCACAGATGTTGCGTCTCTGGCTGCATTCAGACTTGTGAGATAAAACCTTTATGTACTAAACCAAGTAATTTAATTTTAGGCTATTTTTCTTAAGGTTAGCTGGGCTGAACTTAACCCTTTTCCCTTCCAGTATCCCCTATTAAAATATTTACATTTCATCAGTTACAACAATAAGTTTGGCATACATGTATATTTCTTTTCAGTCCAACTGGACCCACTGTCGATGCATTTTTAATACAACAGCTGTACAAATCAGTTTGATATTCAAATGACATAATTCTTTGCAAAACTCCAGCTAGCTATGCTGGCATAAGTTACACATGCACTGCCTGACATCATCACATCTTATTTTTAAGAAAATCAACAAGCTTGCATGATAAGGTGTGCAGCTTAGACATCCTTTTTACTGAGGTAATTTCAACCAAAAATAAAGTCCTCCAGGAGAGCTGCTTTAAGGACGAGGAGGAAAAGCAGCAGGTTCAAATGGCGGCTATGCTACGGCTTGAAGATCCCGTGGTTGAACATGGTCTTTAATGAGTGGTTTCAGGAGAGAGGTTTTCTTTACAAAGATCTTCCATATCTTAAATGAGGTTAAAGTAGAATATAGACCTGGAGAGAAATTCAAAATGGCAGACAGATGAGTCAGTTGTGGAGTTATTGGTCAAAAAGGCCTGCCAATAACTGCAGAACAGAAGGAACCAGCACTGATAAAGGATTCAATCCTTGGATCAAGAGCCAACAGGAAAAAAATAAACATTTCCATTTGCTTTCATACAGTTTCCTAGAAGGCTATTTTTGAAAAGCAGTTAAAATCTGAACTGTTCTTGAAAGCAAGGCAGTGTAAGTGGCTATCATTGGAATTGGAGAAACCAAATGGTTAGCTTCAGGGAGAGCATAAGGCTTACTAGATGGGTTAGAAAGCAGGTCCATTTAGGGATCCAAAGACCATAGATGTGGTCTAAGATGAAGCCAGCAGATAGGAAACCATATTTGCCTGGGCCACAAAAGGGGTCTATAAAGATCCCTTTTGCTTCCCTACAAATGGATGCTTCCTGTAAGAATTCGATCACTAAGGGAGTGGGCAAATACAAAAGTCTAGGTGCCCAAGGATGGACCAGAGTCCCCCTGGGTAATGATACCGCATCATCTTAATACTCACCCAAAAAGAAATCTCTTCCATAGGAGAGTCAGGAAATAAGGTGTCTTCATCATTGAAGCATGTCGTTCAGTAGAAAGAATACGAGATGAGTAAGCTAAGAAATCCTTTTCTGTAACAGCTCCTTCCTCCTCAGATGAAGATTCATGTCTCTTCAAAGAAGGGGGGCATGTAAAGGAGCGGAGAGGGAAGCGGGCTTCAAAAACTGACCATATGAGAATTCAAGCCATTTATTTTTCCTGAAACATTCCAGTAGGAACACCATTCTTTTTTATTTTTCTTAGGCACATTTGCCTTAGAATTAGAACTTGGTGGTTCAGAACCCTGGTGGACCTCAGTTAAAGTGCCCAGCACCTCTCCCCCAACAAGGATTTGAGGAGTGCTCTTTGGTCCCTCTGAAATTATCACCCTAAGCTTCCCCTTCTCCCATTGTCACAGTACGCTCAGTCTCAATAGATGTGCAGGTAGTGGGCATCTGAGAAGGAGTTAGATGTACAGTAGATTCCTGCTGCATCTCAGCAGGAACATCTGAATCAGTTTGGGCAGCTGAAGATTCAGGCCTTGATTTCCTGAACTTCTTTTGGCATGACAGCAGGCTGTCAGATGCTGAGGATTCCCCCACCTTGGTATGCATGAAGCACTTCAGATGTTGGATCTCTAAGTATTTGAGGAGGAAAATTTGGTACAAAGGGCTTTTGGAATAAATGACAGGCAGACTTTGCAATTTCTGCAACATCGATCAGCCCCTAAACAAAACAGACACAGAGTGAAGGTTTTTACAAGGGATCTGCCTACCACAACCACACTTCCCTTCTCTTAGCTGACATTAAAAAGAAGTTATGTTCTTACCATAATGTTCCATCAGTGTTGTCGATCTTCATTCATTCGTGACTGATAAGATTGGTTCTGAATCCTCAGAACAGACTCTGCCGTTATACAAGCTTGTGTCAGCCAAAAACTCGCAAGATAAGGTTCTACCCAGCCTCTCTTCCCATTACCTCAGATCGAGTTTGCCTATCATTAAGAAAAATGGAAGCTGTCTGAGCAACAACCTTATAACAACCCCAGGACTAGATCTGAACCTCCAGGAGTCTCTAGGAAGGTGCAGGAGGGTGGGATGTCAAGAATGAATGAAGACCGACAACACAGATGGAACTTTATGGTAAGAACATAACTTCTTTACCTGATGTTGTCAATTTTAATTCATTCTTGACTGAGGGTACAAAGTCTGCAGCTACTTTAGATCCTGGGCAGCCCCAAGGAAGGATATTCCTGAGCACCACAGAGCCAAAGGATGCTCTTCCCCTGGAGACCATGTCTAATTCGTAATGAATGATAAAGGTACGAGGGGCTGCCCAAGTTGCAGCTGTGCATATGTCTTCCATAGAAGCTCTGGAATGGAAGACTGCTGAAGTGAAAGCAGATCTTGTTGAATGAGCTCTAACTTTTGTCGGTGGTTTGAGTTTATTCTTACTGTATATAAAGGTAATGTCTCTTACCCATTTCGTTAAGGTGACTTTTGAAACCATTTTTTCCAATCTCGTACCTGAAAAGGATAGAAATATATTTGGTCTGATTTTTAAGAGGCCTTTGTTCTGTCTAAGTAGAAATGTAACTGCCTGTGGACGTCCAACATGAGCAAGGAGTACTCTCCTTTGTTTGAAAAATTTGGAAAGAAAACTGCTAACTCTATGGTCTGGTTGACACTGGACTCTGACACCACTTTAGGAAGGAAAGAGGGAGGGATTGGTTCTAACCGATGCTCTTTTTTTCTAGAAGATAATCTTTGGATGCTTCACAAACAAAGCCTGTAACTCTGAAATTCTCCTAGCAGATGTGATAGCTACTAGGAAGATGGTCTTCCAAGATAAAAACTTGAGGTCACAAGTGGCTGCTGGTTCAAAGGGCTGATGAACTAAGCATTGCAAGATTAAGGTCAAATCCAAAAGCGCTATCAGATCTTTGAAAAGTGGCTTCAAATGTTGAGCACCCTTAAGAAAAATTTTGCAAAGAAGGTGAGACATCAATGAAAGATCATCAAAACCGTTATGGAAATTTGAAACAGTAGCTAAATGAATTTTAACGGTAGACATTGAGACTCCATATTGAAATAAGGTGGCCAAGTAGTCCAGGACCCTATCGATTGTAGCCGAGAAAGGAGCAAAACCGTTTGTATCTGACCAAATAGAGAATCTTTTCCATTTGCTAAGGAAAATTTTTCTGGTGGGCAGTTTATGAGAAGCCAGAAGTATCTTTTGCACTCGAGAGGACAAATTGTATTGCCTGGCAATTACTAGAAGTAGGGAAGCCAAGCCATCAGTTTGAGATGTTGAAGGCTGGAATGCAGCAAGCCCTGAGGGTGAGATAACAGGTCTGGAGTTGGATCCAGAGTCCACGGGCGGTGAACCAGGTGAGCCCACAGAAAGGGAAATCAGACTTAACAGGGCCAGTAAATGTGCAATGACAATCACTATTTCTCAACCGTTGGGCTTTCCTCAGAAATTGGGGAATTAGAGGGATCAGTGGAAAGACAGAGAAGTCCTGGGGGGGGGGGCATCGTGAAGAAGTGCATCTGTCTGGAACTCCCTGCAAGGGGAGGGCTAGGGGAAACTAGCTGCTATATTTCCGGTTTATGGGACAGACTAACAGGTCACAGCAAGGCTGACCTCATCGACGAAAAATTTGCGTCGTTATGTTGGGATTGAGAGACCACTGGGAAGTTAGAAGGATACACCTGCTTAGTTTGTCCACAATCAGGTTGGAATCCCCCAAAATATGTATTGCTGTTAGAAAGCAGTTGGAGGCGACTGCCCATTGCCAAACTCTTACAACTTCCTGACATAAAGGGTAGGATCTGGTTCCCCCTTTTTGTTGATGTACCAGACTACTGACATGTTGTTTGACTGAATAGCAATAGTAAACACAAAACAGCAAAAGAAACCACAATGAAACACACTCAGGTGGCAGCTACTAGGAACGCAATCCAAAATTTTAATGGTTCTTCTGATACCTCGCCATATAGCCTTCAATGAACATAAGCCACCACCATTCCACATTATATCTCAAATTGCTTGAATTAAACAATTAATCTAATCATTCAATTAACTAGCTACATAAATCGACTTAAACATACTCCTATACACAACTTTCAACACATATACATCACATTTATAATAAATAACACTTACCTTTACACATTCAAATTCACATCTAAATTCATACCTTTAGGTTTCAAAGTATTATAATTTAATATAAATATACTTTCCATTCTTAAACTGGCTAAAAAATCACCCCCTCTCACAAGAAAAGGTGTAGCCAAAACACTAAAAAGAAACTGGCATCAGAAACCCCATGTGTATTAATAAAATGTTCAGCTACTCAGCTACTGGGTTATCTAAATTCCTATTTCTAATGTGGCCCAGATGTTCAAGAATTCTAACTTTAACCATATGCTTAGTTTGTCCACATACCATCTCACAGGAGTGCACTCACACCCTACTATATAAACCACCCCACAATAAGTACACGAAAACCTCCCCACCAAATGGAATAATTTTCCATTAATCTTCCTACCTGAAATGTTCTTAATCCTAGAACATTCCTTACATCTTCCACAAGGAAAGGAACCCACTCTAGTCCCATGTGTGGAAACCTTTTTAAAATTGAACACATTCCTCAAATTAAATCTCTTACATAAGAAAATGTGACATGTGCAGGGAACAAATGCTTTAACTGTTCATAGTCACACACAACTGGCCACAGATCCTTCACTGACATTCTCAAAATTTTGAAAACTAAGGAAAATTTGTTTATAAAAAATTCTTTCCCCTGCCTTTCAGTATCCTGAAAAGAAAACTGCCTTTTAAAGTAACCGTACCTGTTATTTCTACTATCACTAACCCCCACATTTAAAACACTGCCCTCAGCTTTTTTCAGGCTGTTACTAGAATAGCCCCTTTCCAACAGTTTATGTTATACCTTCATAAACTCTCCTGCTACTAACCTTTTATCAGAAGTATTATCATAAATCCTTTTAAATTCCCCCCAACCAATGCCTCCATCAAATGTGATGGATGCATACTACTGGCCTGTAAAACGTTAATTACAGCAGTGGGCTTAATATGGGTTTATGTTCTACTTTCAAATTTTCCCCCACATAAAATTCCACATCCAAAAATTTAATGTTCTATCAACAGTGAAGGTAAACTGCAACCACAATTCATTGTAATTCAATTGATCACTAAATAATGAACTTCTAAATTACCCTTACAAACAAAAATTAAATCATCAATATAACGTTTAAACAAAACAACTTTAAGAACTCTGTAGGATAAATGTGAGAGGGGGAGATTTTTTAGCCAGTTTGTTAAGAATGGAAAGTAGATTTACATTAAATTATAATACTTTGAAACCTAAAGGTATGAATTTAGATGTGAATTTGAACGTGTAAAGTTATGTTATTTATTACAAATGTGATGTATTTATATTGAAAGTTGTGTATAGGAGTATGTTTATTTAAGTAGGTTTATGTAGCAAGTTAACTGAATGATTAGATAAATTGTTTAATTGGAGCAGTTTGAGATATAATGGGGAATGGTGGTGGCTTATGTTATTCCTTGACGGCTGTATGCTGAGGCACCAGAAGCACCATTAAAATTATGGACTGTGTTCCTAGTAGCTGCCTCCTGAGTGTTTTTCATTGTGGATAGCAATAGTCCCTGATGGAAGGGCAGACTGGAATGCTTGCAATGCTAAAAGCAATGCCCTCAGTTCTAAGACATTGGTGTCCAGATTGTCTCATGTGGGGACTAAGCACCTTGGATGGTCTTTCCCTGAAAATGCCCCCCACCCCATCAGGGAAGCATCCATGGTCACTATGGCCTTGGGCTGACAGGGGGAGAAGGGACGACTCCATAAATCCTCTTCTGGCTTCATCCAAGATAAATCCTGCTTGCAGCGGTTTGTTATTAGGATTGGATGAGACATGGGGTGAGGTAGAAGTGACCACTGTGAAGCTAGGAGCCATTGAAGCAGCCTCATGTGGTACCTTACCAGAGGAGCTAATGTTATTGTTGTTGCCATGGATCTGAGAATTTGTAGTACCAGATGAGCAGGAACTTTGTCTTGGGAGAGAATCACTTGAAGTTTCGATCTTAACTTCAGTAACCTGTGATGAGGAAGGGAGGCCATCCGGGATTTTGTATTTCGTTTTTCTCTGATGAATTCCAGGGCCTGTGTGGGAGATGGCTGTGATTTGTCTTTGTTGATTGCAATGCGTAGGAACTCAGCAAAGTGTAGAACAGAGTCTATGGCGCAAAGCAGCAGATGCCAGGAGGGGGCAGTGAGGAGCCGGTCTACATATGGAAAGACACAGAATCCCTGTAGCCTTAAATGAGCTGCTACAACTGCCATGCATTTGGTGAATACCCTGGGCGCTGTGGTGAGACCAAAGGGCAGTGCTCGAAATTGGTAATGACTAGCTCCTAGCCAGAAGCGGAGATACCTTCTGAAGTGTTTGTCCATTTTTATGTGGTAATATGATTCTTGAAGATCTACAGAGCACATCCAATCATCCTTCTCTAGAAGGGGAAGGACAGACTGAACCGTGACCATTCGGAATTTTGTCTACTGTACAAATTTGTTCACTGAGATCCAAGATTGGCCTCCAGTCCCCTGTCTTTTTTGGCACTAAAAAGAATCTTGAGTAGAATCCAGATGCTATCTGGTCTGGTGGGATTGCTAGGATGACTCTCTTTTGAAGCAGAGTTTTGAATTTCTAGTGCTGCTATATTCCTCTGAGTGGAACATCAGGGATTCTCCTTTGTGGTTTGGGGACAAAACTGAAAGGAATGTGGTAACCTCTGGTGATTACTGTCCGCACCCAGGAATCTGATGTTATTGTGAGCCAGGCTGAGTGGTGCAGAGAACCCCCCCCCCCCTGACTGCTTCCAGGGGTAAGCAATCGGGCCGCCGCTCAGGAGTGCTGGTAGGGTTGCCTAGCAAGGGAATCTCTGGAACCCTGGTTGCATGGAGCCCCCTCAGCCATGGGAGGGGCATCTTCCAGATGAGTTCCCCCCTCTCCCCCAAAGGGAAGACTCGCCATGTGTGCCCCAAAAAGGCCTTTGGGTCTTCTTGAACCACATCGTTCCACTCCCCCCTGATTCCTAGAGTAAAGTAATTGCAGAGTGGAAAAACGCACACCCACAGCAGAAAGGGTCTTCCCCCTCCTTTTCACACCTGGCTGTGTCTCTAACCTTTAGGACAAACAATGAAGTAGCATCAACTGGAGCGTTGACAAATGAAGACTTAAAGGGGTCTGCAAAATCACACAAGCACGTCCAGGGATGACGCCTAATGGGAACACCTGTACCTGCTGCTCTAGACGTCCCTTCAGCTGTATGACAGACTCCAGGGTGGCAAGCTGGGAGGTAACCTTATCTCAGACCTTGTCAGACACTGCTCCTGCCAGGGTGTCTGAAAGCTTAGTTATCAGACCCCTTTGGAGTCTAGTGAAGTGCGCCAAAAAATTCAAGGACCGAATAACACAGATAGATGAAGCAAAGACCTGCTTCCCAAATCTGTCCATCGTCCGGGACTCTTGGATGGGAGGATGGACAGTTGAACTCTCTTTGGCAAGTTCCTTCTTTGTGGCCACCACCACCACCATGGCATCCACTGCTAAACCCTTAGACCAATGGGACTGATCCTTAGGGGGTGAAAGATTTTTGTCCGGTCTCCGGGGAATAGGCTCTATGGCATCAGGAGACTTCCAGGCACGCTGTACCATTAGTTTGATTAGTTCATCAGCAGGTGGGGTCATCCAGGAAGTAGATGGCCAGGCACAAAAAGCTTGTAAGAAAACAGCTTCCTCAGAGGATGGGTTTGAGGGCTTTCAATCACCCCTCTGTTTTAAAATTTCCAAGATGTCTCCAAAGGAGACATCTTGAGAGTGTAACCTTGGGGACCCTTCCCCTTCGTCTTAATCTGTATCCTCAGTAACTGATTCTTCTGGAGAATCCAAGTGCTTCCTCTTGCACGATCTTACAGGGTGGCTCCTCAGGGGGATGATCTGTGGACGACTCAGAAGACAGGGGACCCTGCACTAGGGTATCTTGCTGCTCTTGTGCCCACTGTCCACATGTAGCAGACTGTGGCAGCTGCAAACCAGAAGGAACAAAATATGGCACTCAGATGAGGATGGTACCAACTGGGAGTCTGCTGAGGCTAGAGCTCTCACCATAGCATCCCACTCCATCGAGCCCCCCCCCCCAGAGCAGAAATGAGAGAGGACTTGAAAAGTACAGTTCTGTACACTTACCATAAATATAGATGTTCAAGTGTATTCACTGTTGCAGTCATAACATTTGTTTTCTTTGAGAGCTTTCATCTAACTTATATATGATTTTGATCGTAGATGTTTAAATAATAATAATAATAATAAAGGGAGGTTGAGAATGGCTACTTGAAAAAATGTTGGACATCTAGCATTGTACCTATGGGGTTAAGATTTTATAGAATTGATGAAACTACTATGCAGTGTCACGAAATTATTTTGATTGATTTGATTTTTTTTTATGTTTTCATTTATAATTGTAATGACAAAAAATATGTGTATTAATGAATGAACTAGAGGAATTGAATGAAATTATTGTCAATGATTAAATGTAAATTTAATAGGGACCTGGAGCAATATGCAAAGGGAACAGCTTACAGATGGTGTTTGAAAGGATTGTTGAAGATCTCTCAAAAAAAAAAAATAAATAGAACAGAGATAAAAATAATTTTTAATTAATAAAAAGAAATTGACATTTTAAAATGAATTAAAAAAATAAAAAAGATAGAGAAGAAGAAGATGGGGGGAGGGGTAGTCTTATACCACCAAGAGGATTATGTAAATAAGATCAATGATATCATATTTAATTCTGGCAACTATATCGACATCATCTAAAAACGGTTAATATAGGTATAATAAAAAAATCAACCTGTACCTTGAAGATTTATTAATTGAAGAAAGGATCTGTATTGACCTATATAACTATTTGAAGATTTGGTGGATGTATGGTTGAAACCCATCTACAAGTCTATAGAACACATTATTATAGAATTAAAACAATTTTTTTTTTTTTTGGGAGGGAGTATTATAAGTAAAGTATAGCAATGGGAGAGGGTGCTCTCTCTATTTTATGCAAATCTTTATTATATGACTGGGAGAATGAATTATAATAAAACACAAAATGGTACAAATATATGGCATGTTACTATTTTATAGATTATGTAAACACAAGGTGTAGTTGGTTGAAATTTAGTACTTGTAAAATATGTAATAAGGAAAGAATGGGGTAAAAAAATACCCCTCTTTTGTACTTTTGGACCTCTTTTAGCAGAAAACAAACAAGAAAGGAAGAAAGGAGAAAAAGGTATAGAATATATTAGAGCTTGTATGGTACAACATACCCCATAGGAGGGGGAATGAATATTATTAAGAGAATATTATGGAGTTATTTAAAACTATTTAAAAACTGATAGAAAATAGTGTAAAAGCACCAATGTTTGTGGCTAATGAATGGGACTAATATGATATGTAGAATAGAAAGGAAAAAGGAAAATGATGGAGAAGAAGGGGGGACAGGGGGGGAACAACATGTTGTGGTACCTGTAACCAATGCAGATACATCATCAAGAGACACAGCATTTTATGTTAGAAGATTTAAATCACACAAAATTATTTTATTATAATATTAAAAACACAAGACACTAAGATGCTTTTGGAGGCATATTGCACAAGGTAATGGTTGTGATGAGTTTAGAGAATTTAGCAAATTGATGAAGTGGAATTTTAACAGCATTTAATGAGTCATAACATTTGGGTTATCCCTGCCAGGGTAACCCTCGGCCGGCTTGAATACCAGAGGCTTGGTATTTCTGCACCGGTTGCTGTCGCTTCAGGACTGACGTCAGGCCGTCAGTAGTATAAAGTAAGGCAGCTGACACCATTACATCAGTTTTTCTTGCCCTGTCAGGAGCCCCCAAGTGGGAGCCAGGATATGGTGGAAGAACACCACCAGTAGAAAGTATATACCAAAAAGTTCCTTGAAAGGAGAGAGAGAGAAGAAAAGGGAGATGGAGGGAGGGAAACCAGGACTGCAACAGTGAATACACTCAAACATCTACATTTATGGTAAGTGTACACAAAGTACAGTTGTGAACACTTACCATAAATGTAGATGCTCAAGTGTAATCACTGTTGCAGTCATCACAAAGGTGCATAGATTAGTACTAGGCTAACTGCCCTTGCAAGGCATTTTAGGCCTAGCCAATTATCCCTCGTCAGACTCAAACCCTGCACCTTGTGTTTAAAAGGCAAACAACTTAACCATTAAGCCACCCTCTTGGGTTATCTGCCTGCAGGTAGCCCTCAGCCAGCCTGAATACCAGAGTCCTCAGATTTCTGTCTCGGATGCTGTCCCTTCTTCCATGACGTCAGGTTGTCAGGTATATAAAACATGCAGCCGACGCCATTACAGTTGTTCTTGCCCCAGATGCCAGGTGCCCCCACAATGGGAATGAATTATATGGTATGGAACACCCCCAGCAAAAAGTAAATACACATGATATAAAATATACCAAACAAAAAGGAAAGGTAGAGCCAAGAAAAGCCAGGGGGTTGGAGGGAGGGTAACCAGGACTGCAACAGTGAATACACTCTTAACATCTACATTTATGGTAAGTGTGCACAACTGTACTATGTTCTTCGTGTTTCACTGTTGCAGTCATTACATTTGGGTTGATTCCCAAAGCTAAGCAAGGGTGGAGGCAGTTAAAGAGCATTGGGGCTAGCAATCAGGCCCTGTAAGACTGCTGTGGCAAATCCAGCTCTGGATATAGAAAAGACAGGCAGGTGGTAATGCTTGGTGAAAGTATGTACAGAGCTCCAGGTGGCAGCTTCCAAGATGTCCCTGGGTAGGGACTCCTCTGAGAAATCCTGTAGAGGTAGATGCAGTCCTGGTGGAATGTGATCTTATCCCCTGTGGGGTAGGTTTTCCATGATGCTTGTAGCAGAAATGGATGCAATGGGCTATCAATATGGAAATGGTTTCCTTTGAAATGGCCTTCCCCTCTTGCCCCTGCAGCAAAACTAACTAGCAGCTGCTCAGACTTTGACAGGCTTAGTTCTGTCCAAGTAGAATCTAAGCTGTCTGTGCATATCCAGAGAATGCAGTATCCTTTCCCCCTTATTTTGAGGATTAAGGAAAACAGTAGGCAAATGAATGGACTGGTTTAGAGCCACACTAGACACCACCTTGGGCATAAAGGATGGATTAGTCCTGAGGGAAACCCTGTCCGCATGGAAGATAATGAAGGGTTCCACTGCCATGAGAGTCTGGTGAAGTGATGGCTGGAAGTAAGGCCGTTTTCCAGGAAAGGAGTTTCAGTTCTGCTGCAGCAGCTGGTTCAAAGGAGGGGAAAGAGTTAGTTTTTCCAATACAAACTTAAGGTCACAGGCTGGAGTGGGAACTCTCCTGGGGGGGTGGGGGGGGGCCTTAAATTTTTGGCCCCTCTAAGGAAATGTTTTAGCAGGGGATGAGAGAAGAGGGGTAGCTTAGTATTATAATGAGCTGAAATGGAAGAGGCATGAATCTTAATTGAAGAGAAAGATAGGCCCTTGTGCAGCATTTCCGTTAAATACACTAGAATATGGGGTCAGCTGGGCACCATTGTGCCCCTCCCCTGTGCCTGGGTCAAGGAACAGTATCTTTTCCACTTTCCTGAATAGGATTTTCTAGTACTACGCCTCCTTGCCTCAAGAATGACATCCAGCACCTGCTTGTTGAGGGTTGCTAGGGGTGAGCTCAGGGAATTAGCCAGGCTGCAAGGTTCAGGGCTTGAAGGGAAAGGTGCAGAATCCGGCCCGCCTGCTGGGACAGCAGGGAGGGGGTCTGTGGCAGGTGCCATGGTTGTAGCACTGTCAGATTGCACAAAAGGGGACACCAGTGCTGGCGTGGCCAGTCTGGGGCAATCAGTATTGTCCTCGGCTTGTCCTGTTTGATCTTTAGTAGAACTTTCGAGAAGAGAAGCAGAGGGGGAAAGGCATAAATTGAGAGGCTTTCCCAGGAAAAGGACAGGGTATCCACTTTCCAAGCTTGACTGTGGGGAGTTCTGGTGCAGAATTTGTTCAACTGGTAGTTCTGAGGGGAGGCAAACAGGTCTACTTCTGGTGTACCCCATTCATTCCTCAAGAGCTTGAATATTTTGGGTTCCAGTTTCCATTCATGTGGGTCTATGAGATTTCTGCTTAAGTAGTCTGCCAGTGAATTTAGTCTGCCTGGCAGGAATTGAGCTTGAAGGTTCACTTGGTAGTTCATGGTTGTGTTCCACAGAGCCATGGTTAGTCTGCAGAGTGGGTAGGAATGGGCTCCCCCCTGCTTGTTTATGTACCACATAACTGTGGTGTTGTCTCTCTTTACCAGTAGATGTCCTGGAAGAATAAGGTCTTTGAAGGCTGTCAAAGAATTCTGTACAGCTAACACTTCTTTTTGATTGATATGCAGGTACATCTGTTTTGGGGTCCATTTGCCCTAAATGCACTGCACTGCCCTGCCATGTGAGCCCCCCATGCATAATCTGATGCGTCTGCTGTTAGGGTTTGGGCAGCAGGGGGTAGAGTGAAAGGGAGTCCCTTGTGATAGCAGGCCTCTCTCCACCAAAGGAACTCTGTCCTTAGACAAAGAATGATAGGAATCACTGTTTCTAGGTCCTGAGAATGTTGACACCACAGACTTTTCAGATACCACTGAAGTTTCCTCATATGCAGTCTTGCATATGAAATTAACAGAATGCAAGAGGCCATGAACCCCAGGGGCTTGCGGGATCTTCCTTGGAGAGCTGGGTTTTTGTGGCCAGTAGGTCGAAGTAGGTTTTTAAATAAACTTTTTTCTCCGGAGTGAGGAATGCCATCTGGGAAGTTGTGTTCAAGCTTGTCCCAGGAATACAATCTGTTGGCAGGGTACTAGGTATAATTTCTTCTCGTTGATGGTGTACCCCAGTGAGGTCAGAAGTCTCTTTACAAATGCCAGGTGGTGTAATAGCAAGTCCTGACTTCCTGCCTGAATCAGGCAATCGTGCAAGTATGGGTAAATATGAATATTTCTCTGCCTGCAAAATGCAATGGCTGGAGCTAGGCACTTTGTGAATACCCTGGGTGAAGCAGATAACCCAAAGGGAAGTGCAGAGAACTGATAGTACATGGAACCTGCCCTGAAACGTAGGTATTGTCTGCAAGATTTCCTTATTGGGATGTGCAGGTAAGCTTCCTTTAAGTCTAGGGTTGCCAGCCAGGCATCCTTGGCTAGCATACGAAGGAGCCATTGAAGAGTTAGCATTTTGAATTTTGGAACCACCAGAAAGGTGTTGAGAATAGACCGGTCCACGATAGGACGCCAGGAGTTTTCTTTTCTGGGAACTAGGAACAGTCTTGAATAAAAACCCTTTTGTTCTGTGGGGACAGGTTGAAAAGCCCTGATACCGAGGAGAGAGAGCACTTGTTTTTGGGCCTCCACTCACTGATTTGGGGCCATCCACTTGGGGTTGGTAAGGAGTGGAAGTAGAATCTGTATCCAAGGGAAACTGTTTAAAACCCATTTGTCCTGGATAATGAGTTCCCAGTTTTTTGCATGCAGAGCGAGCTTTTCTCCTAAGGGAGCCAGTAGTTGAGCAGGGCTTGGAAGAGTTAAGGATAAGTCATTGTGCCATTTTTCCAAAGGGGGTGGCTTACTACTCCCTGCTTTGGAACTGGGAGCCCCGTACTGCTTAGATCTGTGCATAGCCTGAGACTGAAGTCTTGGTAGTCTGCTGCTCCTGGGTATGGACTGAGAAGGCCTGGAAGGGACTGGAAAGGACCATTTCTTTGAAGGCCAATGCCTACTAAATCTAGGAGGCTGTACTTGTAAGAAATCTTTAACAGTTTGCATAGATTTAGCTTTTTCCTCCATCCTTTTGAGGACCTCTTCTGCTTTGTTGCCAAAAAGGCGGTCTTGGTTTAAGGGTGCATCCAGTAATTTAGCTTTAACGTGATCTGGCAAGTTTTGTTCCTTAAGCCAAGCATGCCTTCCAAGTACAGACCCAGTGACAGCAGCCCTGCAAGATGCTTCCAAAGCATCAAAACCACATTGCAAAGTATGTTTACCAACTTGTTTAGCAGAATTCTATTGCAACTCTGTGTACAGCCCAGTCAGGAATCAACATAATTTTCTGTTTTAATAGTCCCACAATATGCTGATACTTTTAACATATGAAACTGGCAATTTAAAGCCATAATGGCCAAAGTAGCAGAAGTGTATACCTTCTTACCCCATCTGTCTAAAGCTCTAGAGTCCCCATCAGAAGGGGAAGGATTTTTGGCAGTAGTATCCTTAATGCCGTTTGGTCCTTGGGAAACTGTCTCTGGAACCGCAGTGGGATTCCTGAGGAGGAATTTGTGAGAGTCATGTACTCTGTAGTACCTGTCAGGTTTCCTGGTAGCCGGAGCAAAGTGTCTAGGGTAAGGCTAGACTACAAGAAAACATCATCTCCAATCTCCAGAACAGGAGGTATATCTAGAGGCCTGTGTTGAGGCAGGAGTAAAAATTCCCCAAGTCTCTTTTTGGACTCAGAATAGTCCTGGCTTTCCCAGCGGAAATGCTCCCTAAGGGTATGCAAGGTTTCACCAAAAGAAAAATCTTCTGGAGGGGAAGCAAAGGGAATGGAATCCTCTGCATCAGAATCCTGATAAGTAGATAAGGGTAAATCCTGGTAGTCAGAAGGAACAGAGATATCAGAAGAATCAGAAGGAAAATCAGTTCTAGGTCTCTTACAGGGAGAAGGCTGGCTTCCCCTAATTAAGGTAATAAGGTCTTCAGCCATTCTAGTTATTTGTTTTTGAGGCATATGGGCCTGAATATGCAGTTTGGTCATCGGTTTTCTAGGCATAGTGCAAGCTTTAGGCCTGAGGAATTCAGTATTTCGAGCTTGAAACAAAGTCGTAGGTTTAATATGAAAGTCGGTAGGCCTGAATGCACCTTCAGAAGCCAGTGCCTGCACAGCAGCTCCGGACCCATCCAAGGTAGAGACATCCGCAGGTTCCATAGTTGAAGAAGCATCTCGCGGCATACCAGACCCGAATGGGTCTCAGTAGAGGCCTGTGAATCTGTAGTTGTGGGTATCAGGGGCTGCAAAAGCACCTCACTGAGTACCGGCGGACTGGTGACTAGCTTAACGGAAGCATCATCAGCAGTTTTGGACCTATGCGGTCTCTGTCTTTATCCTTACATTTTTTTCAGAAGATCGGTAGTCGGATGGCTTAACAAAGCCATTTCTGAGTATGGAGATTGAGAATGAAAGTATTTAGCTTCAAAAATAGTCAGATGACGAATAGTCTGGGCATTGAACAAGGCACAAAACCAACAGCGAGGGACATCGTGGTCTGGGCCTAGACAGGCGATGGTGTAAGAATGAAAATCTCTATGAGGTATTTGCTTTCCATAGGCAAGACAATTGTTAATTTTTTCTGACATTGGTTAGAACAAGAAAAAAGGATCCCCAACGAGGTACTTATCTTTCTGAAGACTTTAGGTCTGAAACTCGAAAATGAAAATTTCAGGAGTCGGCCGACCAGCACTTGCGAACTGCTTCTGCTTTGGGCACCACATGGCAAGAAAAACTGATGTAATGGCGTCAGATGCATGTTTTACATCCCTGACGACCTGACGTCATTGAAGAAGCAACAGCATCTGACGCAGAAATCCAAAGACTCTGGTATTCAGGCCGGCTGAGGGCTACCTGCAGGCAGATAACCCAAATGTGATGACTGCAACAGTGAAACACGAAGAATATCTGTACTATGTTCTTTGTGTTTCACTGTTGCAGTCATCACATTTGGGTTGATTCCCAAAGCTGAGGAAAAGGGTGGAGGCAGTCAAGATGACTAGGGGCTGGCTAGGATGCCCTGCAAGACTGCAATGGAAAAGCCTGCCCAGGATTTGGAGAAGATAGGCAGGTGGTAATACTTGGTGAAGGTGTGAGCAGATGTTCATGTGGCAGCCTCCAGGATGTCCCTGGTGGGGACTCCTCTGAGGAAAGCTGCAGAGGTGGAGTCTGCTCTGGTAGAGTGAGTCCTGACCCCCTCAGGGGGAGGTATCTCCTGTGTTGCTTGTAACAGAAATGGATACAGTGTGCTATCCATTTGGAAATGGTTTGTTTGGCTATGGCTTTGCCCTCTGCCCCTGTAGCAAAGCCGACTAGCAACTGATCAGTCTTTCTGAATGATTTAGTCCTGTCTAGATAGAATCTGAGCTGTCTGTGCAAATCTAGAGAGTGCACGATCCTTTCCCCCTTGTTTTGTGGGTTAGGAAAAAAGGTGGGAAAATGAATGGACTGGTGGAGAGCCACACTGGACACCACTTTGGGCATGAAGGATGGGTTAGTCCTGAGGGACATCCTGTCAGCATGGATGATGATGAAGGGCTCTACAGCCATAAGTGCTTGTAGCTCGGATACTCTTCTGGCTGATGTGATGGCCAGAAGCAAGGCCGTCTTCCAGGAGAGAAACCTCAACTCTGCTGAAGATGCTGGTTCAAAGGGGGGCAGGGTGAGCTTTTCCAACACAAAGTTTAGGTCCCAAGCTGGGGTAGGTGCTCTTCTGGGTGGCCTCAAGTTGCTAGCCCCTCTTAGGAACTGTTTGATGAGAGGGTGTGAGAAAAGTGGGTGCTCAGTGTTGAAATGAGCAGAGACAGCAGAAGCATGAATTTTAATACAGGAAAAGGAGAGACCACTGTGTACCAGGTCAGCTAGGCAATTCAGGATGAGAGAACTTGCTGAGCTGATGGTTGGAGTGGGAAGCAAAGAGGCGACCTTTGGGGTGCCCCATTTCCAAGTTATTAGGGTGAAGGTTCTTTGGTCTAGCTGCCACTCGTGCGGGTCCAGAAGATTTCTGCTTAAGTTGTCTGCCAGAGAATTTAGAGAGCCTGGCAGGACTTGTGCTAACAGGTGTAGTTGCATGCCTGTGGCTGTGTGCCAAAGGGTCATGGTGAGCCTGTATAGAGGGTAGGAATGAGTCCCTCCCTGCTTGTTGTTATACCACATCACAGTGGTGGTGTCTGTTAAGAAGGGGCCTGATAGCTGTCAATGCATGCTGGACAGCTAACATCTCTTTTTGGTTGATGTGCAGATGTATTTGCTGTGGGCTCCATTGGCCCTGTATGCACCTGCCGTCCAGGTGTGCACCCCAGGCATAGTCGGATGAGTCTGTGGTGAGGGTCTGGGTGGCGTGGGGTGGTGAGAAAGGTAGTCCCTTGTTGTGGTAGCATGCTGCTGCCCACCAAAGAAAAATACCAATGATACCTTGCCTAAGGAAAGATAAGAGTTTCCAGGTCTTGACAGTGCTGAACACCAAAGGATTTTTAGGTACCATTCAAGTTTCCTCATATGCAGTCTGGCATATGGAATGAGTAGAATGCAAGATGCCATGAACCCCAGAGCTTGCAGGATTTTCCTTGCAGATAACTGGGGTCTAGTGGCTAGTTGAGAGAAATAGGCTGTCATTTAAGTTTGCTTTTCTGGTGTAAGGAATGCCATCTGGGATGCTGTGTCCAGGCTTGCTCCCAGGAATATAATTCTTTGGGTGGGTACTAGTTTGGATTTCTTTTTGTTGACAGTGTACCCTAAGGATGTCAGTAGGGACTTTACAAAGGCCAGGTGCTTGAGCAGCTTTTCCTGGCTGTCTACCTGAATTAGCCAGTCGTCTTAAGTATGGGTAAATTTGTATATTTCTTTGTCTGCAAAAAGCAATGGCAGGAGCCATTTGTGAAAACTCTGGGAGCAGTAGATAAGTCAAATGGAAGAACAGAGAACTGAAAGTGCAGAGATCCTGCCCTTAAACGTAGATATTTCCTGCATGATTCCCTGATTGGGATGTGGAGATAGGCCTCTTTTAGGTCTAGGGTGGCTAGCCAAGCATTCTTGGAGAGCATAGGTAGTATTTGCTGGAGGGGGAGCATTTTGAATTTTGGTATCACCAGGAAAGTGTTTAGAATGGATAGGTAGAGGATGGTGCGCCAGGTGCCCTCTTTTCTGGGTACCAGGAAGAGCCTGGAGTAGAAAAGTACAGTTTTGTACCTACCATAAATGTAGATGTTCGAAGATCCACATTGCTGCAGTCCTTACACTTGGGTAGTCCGCTGTCCTCGGTCGGCCCGAATATCAAAGTATAAGGCTGACGTCGGTCAAGGTGCATTTGACTGACATCAGGACGTCAGGGTACAAATGCGCATGACCGACGTCATATCCTCAGTCTTTTCTTGCCCCAGATGTCAGAAGACCCTAAAAATAAAGGTCAAAACCAAAAGACAGCAAACAACCAACCCACCACCCTTGCACTAACTATATGTACAATATATACAAAATACACAATATGTACAACCCAACCCACACAACCACCTCTAACTACAGAGGGAAGGAGGGAGGAATTGGACTGCAGCAATGTGGATCTTGAACATCTACATTTATGGTAGGTACAAAACTGTACTATGTTCTTCATCTCACATTGCTGCAGTCCTTACACTTGGGTAGAATCCCAAAGCAGAGGTAAGGGAGGATGGCTAACTACAAGGAAGCAGGAGCTGCCAAAATGCCCTGCAAAACAGCAGTGGCAAAACCAGCCCTGGATTTAGAGTAAAGTGGCAGGTGATAATGCCTAGAGAAAGTATGCACTGAACTCCAAGTAGCTGCCTCCAAAATATCCTTGGTTGCCACTCCCCTCAAAAAAGCCGTTGAAGTGGCAGTAGCCCTAGTGGAATGAGGCCCAATCCCAGCTGGAACTTCCTTGCCATGATGGGAATAACAGAAAGCAATGCAAAACCCAATCCACTTAGAAATAGTTTGTTTTGACACAGGCTTACCCTGAGAACTCAAAGCAAAAGAAACAAACAACTGCTGAGACTGCCTGAACCCTTTAGTTCTGTCCAAATAATAACGCAACTGCCTGTGTACATCTAAAGTGTGCAAAATCTTTTCCCCTCTATTTTGGGGATTTGCATAAAAAGTAGGCAAATGAATAGTTTGGTTTAAAGCCACACTAGAAACCACCTTAGGCATAAAGGAAGGATTAGTACGTAATGATACCCTATCCTTATGAAAAATCAAGAAAGGCTCAACCGCCATAAGGGCCTGCAATTCAGAAACCCTTCTTGCAGAGGTAATTGCCAACAAAAAAGCAGTCTTCCATGATAAATATTTCAACTCAGAAGTAGCTGCAGGCTCAAAAGGTTGTAGAGTGAGTTTCTCCAACACAAAATTGAGATCCCAAGCAGGAGTAGGAGCTTTGTGGGGTCTTATATTCTTTGCCCTCTAAGAAATTGCTTGAACAAAGGATGAGAAAACAATGGTGGGTCACAATCATAGTGAGCGAAATTGCTGCAGCATGAACCTTAATAGAAGAGAAAGACAAACCTTTGCCCAATAACTCAGTAAGATATTGAAGAGCCACACTCAAATTAGGCTCAGAAACATCAAAATCTTTTGCTGCACTCCAAAATAAAAATCTCTTCCATTTATCTGCGTACACTTTCCTTGTACTAGGCCTTCTAGCTTCCAAAATCACATTCAAAACTTGTTGTGGAAGTTGAGACCCTCTATGGTTCAAAACAGAATATGCCAAGCTGTTAGGTGAAGAGAGTGAAGTTTGACATTCAGCAAATGGCTGTCCTCCTGTGACAACAGGTGTGGAATCAAGGCAAAGGCCATGGAGGCTTCCGCACCAGACTTCTCAATAATGGGTACCAGTGCTGTCGAGGCCAATCTGGAGCTATTAAAATCATCCTTGGCTTGTCCTGTCTGACCTTTAGAAGTACCTTTGGGAGGAGAGGCAGAGGAGGAAAGGCATACACATGAAGATTGCTCCAATTGAAAGAAAGAGCATCCACTCTCCAAGCTGTGGGATGAAACCTTTTTGTGCAAAACTTTGGCAGCTGATGGTTCAGTGGAGAAGCGAACAGATCTATGTCTGGAGTTCCCCATGACACTGTCAATTTCTGAAATACATGAGGATCCAATTTCCACTCGTGGGGATCCATGATTCGTCTGCTCAACACATCTGCTAAGGAGTTCTGTGCTCCTGGCAGAAACCTTGCCTGAAGATTGAGTTGTAAACTGAGAGCAGTCTCCCACAAAATCATTGCTTGCCTGCATAGAGGATAAGAATCGTTCCCCCTTGCTTGTTGATGTACCACATGACAGTTGTGTTGTCTGTTAGAATCAACACCTGCCCTGGAAGAAGTAATTCCTTGAAAGCTATTAATGCAAACTGGACTGCTAACATCTCCTTCATGTTGATATGTAGATGTTGTAGTCTGACAGGCCACTTGTTTTGTATCCACTTTCCATTTAGATGAGCTCCCCAAGCTTTGTCTGAGGCATCTGTCGTTAAAATCTGACTCGCCTCTGGCCGGGTCACAGAGAGTCCCTTGTTTAGGTGACATTCCTGAGCCCACCATAAAAATTCCTTTTGAATGCAAGGTATTATTTGAATGACAGTGTCCAGATCCTGGCAGTGCTGTGTCCATACATTTTTGAGATACCATTGTAGCTTCCTCATATGCAGTTTGGCATTGGGAAGCACCAGAATACAAGATGCCATGAACCCTAATGCTTGAAGGACTGTCCTTGCAGTCAGCACAGACTGATGAGATAGTTGATGGAAGTAAAGGGATAGACTCTTTTGTTTGTCCAGGGTTAGAAAGGCCATCTGGGATGCTGTATTCAGTCTCACACCCAGAAAGCACATGTCCTGAGAGGGTACTAGACTGGACTTTATTTCGCTCACAGAATACCCTAGGCATCTTAGCACTGCTATCACATATTCCAAATGATGAAGAAGCTCTTCCTTCCTTGAGCCAGAATCAGGCAGTCGTCCAAATAAGGATAGATCTGTATTCCTTTTAGCCTGAAGAAAGCTATCACTGGAGCCAGAACTTTCGTGAACACTCTGGGCAGTAGATAAGCCAAAGGGCAATGCAGAGAACTGATAGTGAGAAGTCCCAGCTCAAAACGCAGATACTTCCTGCGACTTAGTCTGATAGGAACATGAAGGTAAGCCTCCTTGAGATCCAAAGTTACCATCCAATGATCTTTGCCCAGCAGAGGTAAAAGCTGCTGCAACGTCAACATTTTGAACTTGGGAATGTCCAGATAAGTGTTGAGGATAGATAAATCCAAAATTGGTCTCCACGTGTTCCCCTTCTTTGGCACTAGGAACAGGCGAGAATAAAAACCTAGACCCACTTCTGGCATAGGAACCGGCTGTATGGCCCCTATTTGGAGCAACAGAGAAACCTGCTTGTGAACCTCTATTCTTTGTTGAGGAGGAACGTCTGGCATGCCTTTGAAAGGAGGCAAGGTATGGAAATAAAACCTGTAGCCGTGGTGTATGATATCCAATACCCATCTGTCTTGGGTAATTAAACTCCAATTTTCTTTGAAAAGTGCCAACCTTCCTCCCAAAGATGCTGCCAGACGAGAAGGCTCCGGCAGCTGAAAAGGTAGGTCATTGGGTCTGTTTACGAAAGGACTGACCCCTGCCCTCACCCGAAGACTGTGCAGGAGAACTCCCTGTTCTAGGCCTGAAAGAGCCCTGAGCTCTGCCCCTACCACGTCTAGATCTACCCCTAGACGGGGAATCATAAGAAGGATACGTCCACCCCTTAGTAGGCCAATTTCTACTAAATTTTGGAGGCTGGACCTGCAAAAAATCTTTAACAGTCTGCATAGACTTAGCCTTGTCCTCCATTTTCTTTAAAACTGTCTCAACAGGAGGACCAAACAACACGTCAGATTGTAAAGGAGCATCTAAAATCCTCGTTTTAACATGATCAGACAAATTCTGATCCCGTAGCCAGGCATGCCTGCGAAGAACTGACCCAGTGGCAGCCACCCTAGACGAGGCCTGTACAGCATCAAAACCACATTGCAAAGAATGCTTACCCACCTGTTCAGAAACATGCACTAAATCTTGCAACTCTTTACAATCAATACCTACTGCCAGAGCATCAACCTTAGACTTTAATTGTGAAAGGAGATAGTTCTGGTATTTCAACATGTGAAACTGGCAATTCAAAGCCCTCATAGCCAGAGTGGAAGAAGTATAAACTTTCTTTCCCCATCTATCCAAGGCCCTAGCCTCTTTGTCTGCAGGAACCGGATTCTTAACAACAGAAGCCTTAACACCTTTAGGCCCCTGACTAACAGTTTCTGGGTCAGCCCTAGGACTCTTAAAAGATACTTATGAGCTTCAGGCACCCTGTAATACCTATCCGCTTAACAGGAGCAGGAGGCAAAGAATCAGGATTAAGAGAAGCCTCTGTAAAACATCTTCTACTACATCCAAAACAGGAGGTATAGCCAAAGGCCTATGCTGGGGTAAAACAAAATTCCCTAAGCCTTTTCCTGGAATCAGAGAAGTCCTGACCTTCCCACTTAAAATGCTCCCTCATGGAATGAAGAGTTTCTGAAAGAGATAAATCGTCAGGAGGAGAAGCAGAAGGAGTAGACTCATCCACATCAGAATCAGAAGAAGGAGAATACTCCTGCAAGTCTTCAGCCAAGACTCTGAAACATCTGAAGCCTGCTCAAAACCCCCAGCTCAGGCTCCATCCTAGGTCTCTTATCAGGAGGGGGCATAGAACCCCTAATTAAAGTAATCAAATCTTCTGCCATTTTAAGCATATGCTTCTTGGGCACAGTACCTGAAGAGCTAGGGGTAACACCAACTGAAGCCAAACCTGGCCTGCCCCTGGGAGAAGCCTTAGAAACAGAAGGAGAGGGCCTAGCCACCCTAGGAAAGGAGGGGAGTATAGTAACCTGAGAAGCCCCCTCAGCCTGACTTGCCTCCTGAGAGGCCACATCTTGCAATACTAAGGTCTCACCCTGGGAACACAAAGAAACCTCCGGTGGAGCCACCGGCTCCACCGACACCTCTAAAGAACCGGCGTCCGGTACAGACGGTTCTTCTAGCCTAGGCTTAACTGCCTTGTCCTTGCGCTTCTTCGAAGAAGAGGGCGTCGGAGCATCCGATGGCATTTTATAATTACACCGCTTCCCAAAGACTAACCTTGCACAATCCAACCTTCTCTTTATAGTGCGTTTATTAAATCTAGCACAAGAGCGACAGCCAACAACGTCGTGCTCAGGCCCTAAGCAAGGAATGCACAAAGTATGATAATCTCTATGCGGTATCTGTTTCCCACAAGAAATGCAATTATTGACTTTTTCTGACATCCGGTAAATCACTGAGGCAAGAAAAAACCAAAATATTCCCCAACGGGGTACTTAGCCAACTTTGAACTCGGTCTGAAACTTCGAAATCGAAAAATCTCAGAATGCCAACCGGCACTTGCAATGCTGCTTCTGCATCGGACCATGCGGCAAAAAAGACTGAGGATATGACGTCGGTCATGCGCATTTGTACCCTGACGTCCTGATGTCAGTCAAATGCGCCTTGACCGACGTCAGCCTTATACTTTGATATTCGGGCCGACCGAGGACAGCGGACTACCCAAGTGTAAGGACTGCAGCAATGTGAGATGAAGAACATCCTTGGCTTATCTGTTCTGCAGGAACATGCTCTATTGCAGGAAAAGGACTTGCTTTTTGGCCTCTGCCCACTGGTTTGGAGGAAGATCTGGGAACCCTTTTGGGGTTGGGCGAGCGTGGAAAGAAAATTTGTATCCCTAAGACACTATGTTGAGGACCCAGTGGTCGTTGGTAATGGTGGCCCAGGTGCTTGCGTGGAAGGACAGTTTTCCTCCTAGGGGCAAGTGCAGGTGGCCAGAGGGAAGGGGCGGAAGTGGAGAGTCATTGTGAGTTCTTACCATGAGGGGGTGGCTTTGCACTCCCTGGTTTTGAAGTGGAGGAACTCCACTGCTTTGATCTCTGCATGCCCTGTGGGTGTTGTCGGGGGTCTACTTCCCTGGGGTCTGGGCTAAACTGACCTGGAAGGGGCAGGAAAGGACCAGTGCTTGGAAGGGTAATGCCTACTGAACCTGGGTAGCTGGACCTGTAGGAAATCCTTAACTGTCTGCATAGATTTAGCTTTTTCTTCCATCTTTTTTTAAGACCTCTTCTGCTTTGGTGCCAAATCAGTTGTCTTTGTGCAAGGGTGCATCCAATAATTTAGATTTGACATGGTCTGACAACTGCTGTTCCTTAAGCCAAGCATGCCTTCTAAGGACAGAACTGGTGACTGCTGCCCTGCAAGAAGCTTCTGCAGCATCAAAACCACAGTGCAAGGTGTGCTTAGTTACTTGACTTGCAGAATGCATTTACTCTTGTAACTATTTTCTGCACAAACAAGAAAGGATGATTTTTTTGTTTTAGGGGTTCCATGGTATGTTCCTGAAATTTTAGCATATGGAACTGACAATGTAGTGCTCTGATAGCAAGAGTGGCAGAGGTGTATACTTTTTTACCCCATCTGTCTAGTGCCCAGGAATCCCTATCTGACAGGGTGGGATTCTTAGCAAAAGTTGCTTTAATTTCAGGATCAGCAGTAGGACTTTTGAAAAGAAATTTGAGAGAGTCAGGAACTCTGTAATACCGGTCAGGTTTCCTGGGAGCAGGAGGGAGGGTGTCAGGAGTCAAACTAGATTCCATGAAAACATCATCCACAACATCCAGGACAGGAGGAATGGCCAGGGATTTTTGCTGTGGAATATGTAAGAAGTCCCCGAGTCTCTTTTTAGACTGAGGGTAGTCCTGACATTCCCACAGGAAATGCTCCCTTAAAGTATGAAGGAAGGGTTTCCCCAAAGGAAAAGTCCTCGGGTGGAGAGGCTGAAGAAATGGATTCCTCTGCATCAGAATCCTCATAAGCAGAGAGGGGTTGCATGTCTTCATATTCAGATGCATCAGAGTCATCAGACTCCTGTTCAGATAAAACTACTGGGGACAGATCTATTTTGGAAGGGGTAGCCTGGCTTTCCCTGATCGGCATTATAAGGTCTTCTGCCATTTTAAGCATTTGAGACTGAGGCAAGGAAGCAGGTGCCTGAGATTGGGTCGGTTTCCTGGGCGTGGTTTGTACCCTGGGCCTTAGAAACTCTGTAGTTTTCGAAAGAACAGTGGATGTGAAGAAGTCATCGGTTTCTGTTGAGAATCCGTAGTGCAAAGTACTTCCTCGGAAGCCACTGACTGCTTAGTTGAAGAGTTTTGCAGCATACTACCAAAAGGGTCTCGGTAGCAGCCTGCAAATCCACAGAAGCAGACATCAGGGGCTGCAAAAGCTTCTCACTGAGGACTGGAGAACTGACGACTAGCTTAACGGAAGCATTGTCGGTAGGTTTGTACCTGTGCAGTCTTGTGTCTGTCTTTATCCTTACATTTTTTCGGAAGATCAGCTTTCGGATGGCTTACCAAAGCCATATTGGAATTTCAGGACTGTGAGTTAAAATATCTAGCTACAATAAGGGCCCGGTGACGTACAGTTCTGGCGTTGAACAAAGCACAAAAGCGATAGCAAGGGATGTTGTGATCTGGGCCTAAGCAAGTGACGCAGTAAAAATGAAAGTCTCGGTGTGGTATTTGCTTTCCACAGGTGAGACAACTGTTAACTTTTTCTGACATCGGTTAGAGCAAGAAAAAAGGATCCCCAACGGCATACTTGGCTTTAGAAGACTTCAGCTTCAGTTCAGAAGATGAAACTCTGGTAGCGGCTGACTGGCACTCGTGCGAACTGCTTCCGCTTCGGGATCCTCGGCAAGAAAGACTGATGTAATGGTGTCAGCTGCCTTACTCAATACTACTGACGTCAGTCCTGAAGCGACAGCAAATGACACAGAAATACTAAGCCTCTAGTATTTAGGCCGGCCGAGGGCTACCCTGGCAGGGATAACCCAAATGTGATGACTTCAACAGTGAAAAACGAAGAACATCTACCAAGGCACAGAGAGACACAGCCGCGCCATAGAAAAAAATCACAGTCAATCCAGGGATCTCGGAAATGGCAGCCAAATTTCGGTCCTGTGGGTGCGACGGTTCTGATAGAACTGAAGACCACAGAGCAGGTCCTGGTACCATGGTGAAATCCACTGTCAGTACCGAGGTAGCTGGCACATGGAGCATTGAAGCAGTGGGCTCCAAGACATGAAAAGAGGTTGAAGGAGGAATGTATGTAGGAATCCTGGGAGAGTAAGCCTCGACTCCAGGAGGGAGGGAAACCTGAGTGGGAGCAGAAGACCTCTGGCTGCCAAGAGCTGATCCACTAATCTAACAACATCCATTTCCAATAGACTCCTGGAGGAACGGATTGACATTCCCAAAGGAGATTCAGATCTTTCCACGAAGTGACTCAGCCGCTGACCCAAAAAGGGGTCTATTGAAGGGGAATATCTAGTCCTGGGGGTACTTATTATCTCAACCTTCAGCAGCATAGACTGTTGAGTAGAATGTGAAGATGCAACCAAAATAGAGGTGGCAACTATTGGTGCAGGAGCCAAAGACATGGTTGGTACCGAAGATGTCTGGATACTTTCAATAGTAGATGGCACCGTAGTGGATTGTGTTTGTTTTGGTGCCAGAGCAGAAGACAATGATATCTTTGGAACTTTTGCTTTCAATTCCGAAGAAGGTGTCGAAACCTGAGATTTTTGAGTCTTGGAGTCATGTAACTTGGGGTAAGATGGTACAGAATAGCTCTGTTTTTTAGTGTCAGCTTTTGGAGATTTTGAAGTCTCCGCCTCAGAAAGAGCTTCACCAAAAGGACATTTCCAACAAGCCTTTAAGAATCAATTTGTTACGTCTCTCTGCAAGAGTTCGAGCACTAAAACCCTTAGAGTTCACATGGAAGTTGAATTTCCAGATGAGGGACACCTAAACAATAGACGCATGAAAGATATCCATCTGAACTAGGCATCTTTCTGCCACAGTCTTTATATTGCTTAAACCCGGAGGTTCCTTTCTGCTTTTCTGCCATGTTGTCTAGTCAAGTACACTGCATACCCAATACACATACACACTCACTCGTAAAGAAAAAGGGAAAAGAACAAAGACAAAAGCTTTTTTCTTTAGTATAACTATACCAACAATGGTAAATAAAGACTACCCAAATGGGTAAAGAAAAAGAAGAAAGGGTAGGGAAAAAGGGTACAAAGGATGGTATCAAAGCGTTACCAATGGTAAGTGGGAATGAGAGGCTTAATACCAATAATGGCACAGGAGAGATACCTTGAGGTAAATACGGGGGTAGAAAGTTTTAAAGTCACACACAAAAAAAAGGAAAACTGGAGAATTATAAATATCACAGAATAGTAGTAAATGTAGAATAAGACAAATAGCAAAAAATTGAGCACTTAGCTGACAGCAATGGCTGACATGTCCAGCTTTCTACACAGCAAACAAGATCTGAGGTAATGAGAAGAGAGGCAGTATAGGTAGAGCCTTAGCTCAAGTTTTTGGCTGGCGCAAGCTTTGTACAACGGCAGAGTCAGTTCTGAGGATTCAGAACTGAACCCATCAGTCAAGAATGGATGAAGATTAACAACATCAGATCAAATCTTTTATATAAAAGATACGAAAAAAGGATTCCCAACAGGACACTTATTTGGATAAGGGATAAAAGCAATGAAATGCAGTGTACAGATAGACGAGAACAAAGATCCTGTGTTCAGAATGGCAGCAAGATTGAGGATCTTGCACTCACACATCCACTTTTGTACTCCTGTGCCTGTGGGCTGAGACCATACACCAGATGTATGGTGTGCTAAGAAGGTTTTATCTTTGGGAAGTTAGTTTATCTCTGGCAGGAAAACACAATCAATACTGAAATACTGCAAAAGTGGTTCACGGAAGGACATCTTTGGTAAAAACATATTTTGGACAAATAGTCAAATGAAAGGATATGTGCTAAACAGGGATAAAAATCATTTGCTGGATCTCAAAATCAAAATGTGGATTCATTTATCTTTGTAAGTCTTTAACTTGGAAGTTCATTCAGAAGATTAACTGACACAGACTATCCCCATATGAAGATCCAGGAATGCTGACGGCTACCACTACAACTGTAGGCACTTTAGAAAATGCAAAACTGGGTGGAATTTGCCTGAAGGGTGAGACAGCAGTATCTTGCAAAAAAGCAGGCACACAGGTTTCTCAAACAAGGTTGGAAAAGCCAAAAGGGAGCTTATGAAGATAGTTTGGGCATTGAAGACCCTGGCTTTCTGTATATACCTTATCAGAAGGAATAAAGGAAAAGCACAGAGGAGATCAACACCTCATTTCTGGACAACAGCATCTTTTGGCTGACCCTTCTACACCACCAAGAGGTAGGAGGTCATTTACTGTTGGTTAGAAATGTGATGAGGCTGCATGCTGATTTAATGAACAGAAAATTCTCAGGATAACTCATATACCATTTATGGAGAATCAGCAAGCAGTTGCAGGTGGCCGATTTATTTATTTAACATTTGTTTACCAGGAAAGTCCGACTCGGAATGAAGCCAATTTTCAGTGGAGGCCTGGGGAGAAATGCTCCAAATCTATGTCTTTGTAACATGGGAGGAAACTGGAGCACCTGGAGGAAACCCACACAGACGCAGGGAAGACAGACAAGCAGACTCCACACAGAAGGCAGCCAGCCAAGAATCAAACCGGAGAACCTCTTGCTCTGAGGCGACAATGCAACCGCTGTACCACTGCACCCATGCTGCTACTTAGAGAATGATCCTACCCTGGGAACGTCGAAGGCATTCAAGAAGGAATGAGATCTGGATAAATGTGTGATATGGCTTAAGTCTGGATGTTTTTCTGTGATACTCTGAGTTTATGTGAAAAAACACTTGATAAAAAAATCATTAATTTAATGAGTTTTGGCAAAAATATGGAGAAAGGTGTGGCCAACTGCCTAGCCATGGAGGCAATGGACTGTGGAGTGGAAAAACAATGATTTGAACTGGAGTCAAATCTCCAAGATGGATTATGTTCCCTACCTAGATATATGAAAAAGTGTCAAGGTGGCCAACAGTCTTTAGACAATATGAAGAGAGTTGTGGATTCTGATTGGCATGTCCAAATTCTACACAAAAAGGCTTGAAGTTGCCACCACTGATGATGCAGATTACCTGCAAGGCGAACAGGAAGTGATAGTCTCCATTTGGCAGCAAAGGGCAGATTTTAAGGAACTGGTTGTATGGATGTTTAAAAATACTTGATTAAACAAAAGCTTTGGAAGCTGGCCAGATAGCCAGATCTCTGGTAGAACACCCTATATATACCGTAGGCTACTGCAACAGTGATCTAACAATGAATATCTAAAGAACTTGGAAAAAAATGTCATGAAATGGTTTGAACAGCAAAAGCATCATGTAAAAAATATCCAAAAATACTTTAGGAAAAATGTAACTACATACAACATGTCATCAAATAAGACTTTGTGGTAAAAAAAACATGGCTGAATCCAATCTCTGGAACAGAAAACATACAAGATGCAGTACACACATTTTAACAACTGTTCCTTAAAAGCAGGGGCCATAATACATTGAATAATTCCAGAAAGCCTATGCCTACATTAGCTGGAAGACTTAAGTATCTTATGGAGTAACCATTTGAAATGTCGGGACCTGCTACGAGTCCCGAAACACAGAATGAATGAATGGTCAAAAAACAAACATGGACATAGATATACTAAGTCAGATGTCCTTTTCCTGCAACATTCCCTTTTTCCTAGGTGTGACCATCTCTGAGTTGGTATATATAAGGTCAGGGGTGTGCAGGGGGGGGGGTTTACCCTCCTGCAAAACAGCTGTTTATTTTAAAGTATTACAATGTTCAAGATTCACTGTTCTCAGGGATTTGTTTTTCTGGTATGTCGGCATCTGACATTTCAACAGGAAGCCATTTTAGGGTCTTCTTTAAGAGTGAGTGTATGGGGGATCAAAACTCTCTCGGACTACCGTGCTGAAAAAGCTGAAATAGTACTGTATGTGCTTCACTGGATTGTGGTGGGGAAGTGAGAGCGGAGTCATAAAATGAAACCCCCAATTTAATAATCAGTGCTCACTGATGTCATGAGCTTTGGGCAATGATCAAAAGGATGAGTCTGTGGATACAGGCAGTAGAAATTAGGTTCCTTTGAAGGGGAACTGGGCTTCCTCTCCCTGAGAGGCAGATGACCTTAGTAAACCAGGATAATCTAGGAATATAACCACTGTTTCCCATTGTTGATGCAGTTTGGGCATCTTTTGAGAATGCACCCTATGATCACCCTAAAGGAGGTGTACTAGGCACAGTCCATTATGAGGTGATCCGTGTTCATACCCAGGACACAGAGGGATTTACATCTCTCAGACCGCTTGAGAATGCCTGGGGATCACACAGGATAAGTTGGCGACTGTTATTGGCAATAGGAAAGTCTGGTCTATCCTGCTTATAAAATAAAAGAAACAAGCTTAACTGTTAGAAAGTAAACACCTGTTTAAAATTACAGACTTATGTAATGTCAAGTATCGAAGTAAAAACATAAGTGCCTTGAATTTTTGCAGAAGCATAAGTTAACACAGAATATGACAACTGATGTAATCTTTAAAATAAATATAAACTGATTCAGATTCCTTATGCAACAACAAAATCATAATAGAACTTGCACTACATAAGGAAAATAAATTGCTGGAAAAGGAAATTTATGCACATACCATAACAAGAGATCTTTTCATTCCAGTCCGTCTGACACATGTAGGTCCTTGAGCTGCTTGTCGGATCCAGCTGGTCAGAATTAGGGCTCTAGCCTTGATTCCCTTTAAGAGTTTCCTTGTCTGGAGCCTGGATCCGCCAGATCATGCATGCAGTTAGGTTTAACCCACAAGTACCAGTATGACATGGTCATAGTCTGTGGATGTAAATGACCAAAGTAGTACCTCGCTGGACTGTATGAAGAGACATGGAGCTCCCTGAATGTGTGTCCCAGGCAGGCATGAATCTAGCCCTGAGTAGCATCCTACCATCACCAATGATGATGCCACAGTACTAGCACCTATCATATCCTTGCTAGCTACAGATCCCCCTACATGACTCTGAAATAACACACCTCATACCTAACCCTGCTGGAATCTCTCAATATTTCAGTCTAACATATTGCAACTACCCCCTCCATAAAATGGGAGACTTGTATGCCCCATACTTCACTTGGCCAGAGGTTTTTGGAGTTTGTCAACACAAACACCCTGTAGCAACTAGTTAGCTCCTCAACTACAGATACA
This sequence comes from Protopterus annectens, assembly GCF_019279795.1. Taxonomy (NCBI): domain Eukaryota; kingdom Metazoa; phylum Chordata; order Ceratodontiformes; family Protopteridae; genus Protopterus; species Protopterus annectens. The sequence goes on from NC_056747.1 coordinate 569,723,256, forward strand.
AATATCCTAGAGGTATTCATGAACTTGGGAGCATGCTTCTCCCTCCCTGGTAAGATCGGACCACAAAATGATCTCCTTTAGTATTAAAACTAACCTAGAAACCCATTCAAACACCAAACCTGTTGAGAGCTTTGCTAAGGCCAATTACCTCAAACCAAGTGACAATTTATTAAACTTCCTAGCTGCTCTGATAACAGATGACACTGAGGCCTACTCTGTGCTGTACACAAAAGCACTCTACAACCACATTCATAGCAGTACCTGACTGACTCGAATCTATGAACCTAGCAAAAATAAACCGCCCTGGTGGACTCCTAGCATAAATAGACTATTCAACAAAAAGAAAAAAGAATCCTCTCCAAAGTCAAGAAAGAATAGACAACAATGCAAACAGCATTCACCAGTCTAAACAAACAAATTAGAGAGCTGGTCAAATCTGCCAAAGCAAACTACAAGGCAAAGATAGTTTTCAAGGTAAAATATAAAGCAACACCTACACCTAGAAAATCACCAGGGCCATGGATGAGGGTAAAATGGTACACACTGCTTATTTAGGCCCAGCCAACCTTTCAACACAATACCCTGAAAGTATAGCAAAGCTGCTGGCCAACAAGTTCAGTTCAACCCCCCCCCCCCCAAAATCACTTCCTACTACACCCAAAGAAATACCCACAACCATCCCCTATCAGTCATTACAAGGGAATAGGTCCTTACTGCACTCGCTAAAGCCAAAAATACAGCCCCCATGGGTCTACACAAAATTTCAGGATACTTCTTAAATAGATTAAAAAAGATCAGGGGGCCACTAGAAATCCTCTTTAAACACAGCCTCTGGATGGGCTTTGTTCCACAAGAAGGGAGGAGTACAACAGTCATCCTCTGCACAAGAGTAGACCATCAACTGACCTAGCGAACTACAGACCCATAACCTTGACCAGTTTTATCTGCAAGCCCATGGACAGAATTATCATCAACCTGATCAATAAAAAACATAGGCAATCTCCACACACTGGACTAGACCCAAACTGTCATTGTCCAAAGGAGATCTTGCCTGCTCAATCTGGAGGACTTCGAGAAAATCACCAGGGCCATGGATGAGGGTAAAATGGTACACACTGCTTATTTAGGCCCAGCCAACCTTTCAACACAATTCCCAACAAGGGGATCACAGATAAACTTACTGAGTTAGGCATAAACCCCTACACTGTTAGGTGAATAGCAAACTGGCTCAATGCAGGGACACTTTGTCCAGATAGGCAAAAACACTTCTGATAAACCTGTTACTAACAGTGTCCCACAGGGCTCAATGTTGGGACTCCTTCTGTTTGGTACACACTTCTGTACAGTGAAGGCCAATGCTGTGGATCGTGGACCTCTGATTTACCAAGTTTGCTGACGACTGTAAACTGGGAGCAATCACTGAATCTTCAAATGATGCTAACATCCTACAAACAGGCCTAAAAATGACAAACTGCTGAAAACCATTGTCTGAGACTAGATGCTAAAAAATGCATAATCATATTCATACCCTTCGGTAAATCAGATATCCCTGCAAATTAAAATATTGACAGCACATCCCTAAAAGTAGACCCACTGGTATGGGACCTAGAAACACAGATAGACAGCTACCTAAATTTTAACCACCAGCTTAGCTACAAGTAGTGATGAAATCCTTCTGTGTCACTCACTCTCTTCAAAAAGAATTTGAATAAATGGATGGGGGGATCATAAATTCACCCGCAGGGCACTTACTGCTCATGTCCCTTATGTAAAAAAGCTCAGGATTCCAACACCCAAAAACCCACTACCCCAACACTACCCCCAGCCCTTCTTTGGGGAATTAAGACATAATACTGTCATATCCTGCAGGCTGTTGGCTAGGCTTATAAAGGCTCTTGCATCATTAGTTTAGCAATCACCTATGAACCTATAGATGAATGGCTTGTGAAATAGCCATCTTACAATCAACCTTGGGAATGAAGGAGGAATTTTGTAGACACCCTGACATTATGAAAAAATTAAATGAGGAGAGGAGGAGTGTGTGTGAAGCCTGGAAACCCTTCTTGCTGAGGTGATGGCTACAAGAAAAATAGCCTTCCAAAAGAGGTATTTCAGCACTGCTGAGGACACTGGTTTGAAGGGTGGTTTTGTGAGGGCCTTGAAAACAAAATTCAGATCCCAAGGTGGATCTGGTTCTTTAACAGGCAGCCTCAAAAGAAAGGTGCACTTTAGAAAAGGCCTATTATTACTTGGGAGAGGCTAGAACAAAACAGAAATGGTAACTAACTGCATCTTGACAGTGGAGAAGCTAGAGCCTGAATCGAACACACATGCAAGAAAAGGTAGGACGTCTGCTATAGGTGCTGAGAAAAAAACATGATCTTAAAAAAATGCAACTACACTGCATAATTTAAACAAAAAACATCTCAGAAAGAGAACATGAAAATGAGTTGAAGCACTTCTCTGCTAGAAGTCACACTCCTGGTTGCAAAGGTAGCAAACATGATTTGTAGCAATTAGGGCGAGAGGTGTAAAATGGGTAGGGAAATTCTTAAAGTGGCTCACAGCTGCAGCACTAATCCTGCCAAGTAAGATCCAACAAGCTGCTTTGAGGACCCACATGTTGGACTGGATGGACTAAATAAATACAATCTAAGGTTAAAAAGTTAAATCTTCCCTTACACGTGCCTTAAAACTTAAAAATGTCATATACTATAAATGACTACAAAATAAATTAAGTAGTCTATCCAGTCCTTCAAATAACTGTAAACCCCATCAAATCTTGCTGCTATTCAGAGACAAGGCAGAAAGAGGATACCTACATGGAAAAGGAAACTAAGCTGTGGTTGCAGTGCAGCAGAAAAATAACATGGAGCACAGAAGGGTGTATGGAGTACCAGACATACCCCATAAAGCATTTCACAAAACAAGGGTGTCAGAATGGTACATGGCAATCTAAACAGCTTGACAATTATAAAGAACTCTCAGAGTTATCAGCCACACCAAGGCATATAAATGGAGGCATGATAAAATAGAGTCTATATTACATAATCAAACTTTTAAAAGTTTGAACGTCATATGGTCAACACCACATGATCGAACTTTTAAAAGTTCGAAAATGTAATAATAAAAAAAAATAAACCAAAGAAAAAACCTACCTGAACGGTTTAAGCAGGGGGGCAAGCACCCCTACACCCCACGCTCTTTAAATATACCAACTCCGAGATCACACTACAGTGCAGAAAAGGGAAATCTTCTCATTCCACACTGTACGGAGATCTCCATTGAAACGTTCTAACTTTTAAAAGTTCAACCATATGATGTTCGGACTTTTAAGAGTTCGATAACGTGATACAGACCCAACAAAATATACTACTTCATGGCAAGACAGTGGACCTTAAAAGCACGTCATTAGGGAATAACAGAATTGTTGCAGAAATGAGCTTGAGACATTAAGAACACGGAAAGATAAGACATGGCAAAACTTATATGCACCCTTCCCAACCAAGCATGTCATTACAGTGCCACCAGTATTTAAAAAACTTAAACTGGACAGATTATTGCCACCACCAATGTAAATAAAATCAGAATCTATGCATACACACTGTCTCTCTTTGGTGACATGCACTGGCCTCAAGATACATTTCTATCCTGTGTGTGTGTGTGTGTGTGTGTGTGTGTGTGTGTGTGTGTGTGTGTGTGTGTGTGTGTGTGTGTGTGTATGTATATATATATATATATATATATATATATATATATATATATATATCTTTCGGTTTTTCCTGGTTACACAGCAGAACTCCAGTCCGCTAATGTTTGGCAGTGGATTTTTATGGTGCCGAGGTGCCAGCCTGATGCCCAACCTTCAAGGAAGGCACACCCATTCACGCTCGCACCTACCTGCATGTCTTTAACATCACTCGACCGCAGGGAGAACATCCAGACCCCACACAGAAGGCTCTCCAGGCGAGAATCTAATGGGAGAACCTCTTGCTGTGAGGCGGCAATGCCAACTGCTGTACCACCGCGGCCCCAGCACTTCTATCCTGTGCATAATGCTGCATATTACACCATTATGGCAATACAGACAAAGAACACAAACACACAAACTCACAACAAAACACCCAACCAAACACGTTTTATTATGTCAACTTAAAATGGTAAGGTAAAAATAAAAGCAGCTGGATAAATAAATAAAACGTTCTTTTAAACAAGACCTATTCATCACACACAGGGTAAAGTCTTCCAGATCCACCTATGGCCTTCCGCAATCTAGGCCAAATTCATACTGGCTGCTCCACCAAAAGATGCCACATACAAATACCAGTATTTATACAACTTCAACTTGAACCAAATTGCAGACACAGCATGGGTAGTGTTTGTGAGCATTCACCAAGACAAGATGAGTGTAGACAGAGTGACACAGCTTGACCCAGACCTTACCAAAAATCCTCTCAATACCACACACGCATACACACACACAGATAAAACTATTACCTTACCTAGCCCTTATTCTAAACTTACTGCCTAAATGGCAAAATCCTTTTACCTTCATGTATGCAAACCTTACATACAACAGAAGAGTCGAAATGGCAAAGTCTCCCACCTTTGACTAAATTAACTTTTGATTTAAAGTGACAGCGGTATACCCTAAATTCAAAAGAGTACACTGCACTCATATGTATGTATACAGTATACACACATTCATTCATGAAAATATTCTGTGAGTAGGGAGGTTTACTATTATAAGGTAAAATTGCATATCTTGGATTACTACACTGTCAATAACTTACACAAACAACATGAAAAGCTATAAACCTGAATATCAGACTGTCGTTCGGCATCTTCCACACAACACTATGTATTTGAAGTGTTTGACACTGGTATGTTGAATGTGTCAATATAGTGTAATTTTAGTATGTAATGGTACACCAACTCAAAGTGTATTTGATTTACTTCTGTGCATATTTATCTAATGGATATGTGCATGCACTGTAATTAACGCATCAGAAAAATGTCTTATGGAAACACTATTTGTAAAGCAGATATGAGATGACTGATAGTAATTTTTATCCACTGGGTACTGCTTAGAATCAAAGAAAATGGATGCTGATTCTGCCAGCTATTCTAAAGGTGAAGCTGGTAGAATATGAGACACTACTATAGCACAAAAAAGTAAACAATACTGAGGGATTTCTTTACCATTTAAAGAAAAAAAATAAGAAGTGCTGGTGCTGCAGAAATTTAAAGGCAGGTCCATAACATTAGTTAAGAGAGATGGAGAACTATATTTGTGCAGATTTACCATAAATGTGGATGTTAGAGTGTATTCACTGTTGCAGTCCTAACAAATGGCATTTCCTGATGTGGAAACCCTTGGTCAGCCTGACTACTAGAGAATTTTCTCCTCCTCCTGAAGATTGCAGATGCCATGACCGATGTTAAGACGTCTGGTTATAAAGGAAGTCAACCAGCCCCATAACCTTAGTACTTTCTTGCTCCCAACATACAAGAGCCCCCTAACCGGATCATAGGTTAACTGCCCAAGTTCAGAAACTCCACAGTATGTACAGAAGAGGAGGAGGAATCCACCTAGAGAGAGAATGGCCTCCTCCAAATTCATGGGGAAAGGGGAAGGAGCAAAGGAAAGAACAGTGACTACATTCGAACATCTACACTTTTGGTAAGTGTACACAACTGTACTATGAGTATTTATGTTTCACTATTACAGTCATAACTGATGGGATGACTTACAAAGCTGAAAGGAGGATGGATGGAAAATTTATGGAGAGGAAAGGATGCCCTGCAAGATGGCAGTGGCAAACCCTGCTCTGGACTCTGAGAATGTTGGAAGGTAATAATGTTTGGTGAAGGTATACACACAGAGGCCCAAGTAGCAGATTCCAAAATGTCCTTAGTGGCCACCCCTTTAACAAGGCTGTAGATGTAGCAGAACCCCTAGTGGAGAGAGACCTCTCAGAGTACGGTTAGCTTGTTCCAATGATGGCTGTAGCAAAACAAGACACAATGTGAGATCCATTTGGAGATTGTTTAGAAACTGGTCTCCACTCAGAGCTTCAGGTAAAGGCCACAAAAAGCTGGTCAGACTTCCTGACAATTTTTGTTCTAAGCAGTAACGCAGTTGCCTACTCATATCCAAAGTATGGAGGATTCTTTCTCACTGTTTTGAGGGTTTAGAAAAGAAGGCAGACAAGTCAATGATCTGAATTACAGAAATCCCTATAATCACTTTAGGCATAAAGGAAGGGCTTATCCTAAGAGACAGACTGTCAGAATGGAAAGTGAAAAAAAAGGTTCCACACACAACGGCCTGAAGCTCTGAGACCCTTCTAGCTGAAGTAGTGATTAGCAGGAAGGCTGTCTTCCAGGTAAGGCATTTAATGACTGCTGAGGCAGCTGGCTCAAAAGCTGGAAAGGTTAGCTTCTCCAGAATAAAACAGATCCCACGGGGCAACAGGTGGTTTCCTCAGGAGTCTAATTTGGATAACCCCTCTCAGGAACTGCTTCATGACAGGTTGGGAGAAGAGATGGGGTTGAGTAGGCAAAGGAGCTGAAATTACTGAGGCATGAATTTTAAGAGAGGAATAAGTCTGTCCTATGTTAAAAAGTCATAAAGAGTATGAAAGTAAGATTTTCTTGTGCAAGGTCTCCTGGTTAGAATGTCCAGGACCTGCTTGTTGAGGGGTGCCCCCTCTAGGGGTTCATGGCATCATCAAACCTGTCAATGCGAGTGTGTTCAGGCTGGGGTTATGATGGTGCTCTTGTTCTGTGTTAGTAGGTCCACATGTTAGGGCAGCAAAGTACAGTTGTGTACACTTACCATAAATGTAGATGTTCGAGTATATTCACTGTTGCAGTCATTACACTTGGGTTATCCTGCTGGCAGGCTACCCTCAGTCGGCCTGAATTCCAAAATCTAGGTCCAGCGTCGGTTGCTGTCGCCTCTTCCCTGACGTCAGTGGGCCGGGGGTATAAAAGATGCAGCCGATGCCATTTTCTTCAGTTTTTCTTGCCCCAGATGTCAGGTGCCCCCAAAGGGTAGGTTAAAAATATGCCAATAAAACATGCATGCACCAGAAAATGTAATACCTTCATCTACAAGCAAATACACTACATAGGTTGTATAGATTAGAGAAGTGTAGATAAGTTCCAGCAAAGAGATGGGGAAGGAGGGTGGGTAACCTGGACTGCACAGTGAATACACTCGAACATCTACATTTATGGTAAGTGTACACAACTGTACTATGTTCTTCGTGTTTCACTGTTGCAGTCATTACACTTGAGTTGAATCCCAAAGCTATGGTTGGGAGGCTGGAGCTAAACAGCATTAGGAGCGGCTATGAGGCCCTGCAGGACTGCAGTGGCAAAGGCTGCCCTGGATTTAGAGTAGAGTGGTAAATGATAATGCTTTGTAAAGGTGTGCACTGAACTCCAGGTAGTAGCCTCTAAAATGTCTTTGGTTGGTACTTTCCTAAGGCTGCTGAAGTGGCTGCTGCTCTGGCTGAATGTGGCCTGATGCCCTTAGGCACTGGCTTGCCATGTTGTGAATAGCAGAAACTAATGCAGTGGCCTATCCACTTTGAAATAGTCTGCTTTGAAATAGCCTTTCCTTGTGATCCTGCAGCATATGCTCAGTCTTTCTGAAAGCTTTGATTCTGTTCAAATAGAAGCATAGCTGTCTGTGTATGTCCAAAGAATGCAGAATTCTTTCCCCCTTATTCTGTGGGTTTGGATAAAAAGTAGGCAGATGGATAGTTTGGTTAAGGGCCACACTGGACACTATCTTAGGCATAAATGTCGGGTTTGTCCTCAGAGAAACCCTGTCTGGATAAAAAATGATAAAAGGTTCCACAGTCATGAGTGCCTGTAGCACTGAGACTCTCCTTGCAGAGGTTATTGCTAGAAGCAGAGCTGTTTTCCAAGATAAAAACTTTACATCAGCTGTAGCGGCCGGCTCAAAATGGGGCAGAGTGAGCTTTTCCAAAACATAATTGAGGTCCCATGCTGGTATTGGTGATCTCATTGGAGGCATTACGTTTTTGGCTCCTCTGAGGTATTGCCTTAACAAAGGATGAGAAAAGATTGGTGGCTCTGTGTTGTAATGAGCCGAAATGGCAGAGGCATGAATTTTAATTGATGAAAAGGATAGGCCTTTGTTCAGCATTTCAGTTGAGTATTGCAAAATCTGAGGAATGTTTGGTACTGCTGTGTCAATTCCTTGTGCCTGGTTCCAGGCACAGAATCTCTTCCATTTTTCAGCAAAGGATTTTCTAGTACTAGGCCTCCTGGCCTCCAAAATGACATCCATCACCGCTTTAGTGAGAGGTGTGTTTTGTATGACTACATTATCCGCCATGCTGCCAGATTTAAAGTCTTGAGTTGGCTGTGCAGGATCTGATTGTTTTGATGGGACAGTAGGTGAGGTATTTGAGGTAAGGTCCAGGCTGGGCATTGAGACAAGTTCCTTAGGATTGGATACCAGTACTGGCAGGGGCCAGTCTAGGGCAATCAGTATAATTTTTGGCTTCTCTTGTCTGACCTTTAGGAGTACCTTGGGGAGGAGAGGCAGTGGAGGAAAGGCATATACTGTTAAGTTTTTCCAGCTGAAAGATAGGGCATCCACTTTCCATGCTTGTCTGTGATAAGTCCTTGTGCAGAATCTCTTTAGTTGGCAGTTGTGAGGAGAGGCAAATAGGTCTATGTCCGGGCATCCCCATTTCCTTGTTATCATGTTGAAGACTTGTGGATCCAATTTCCACTCGTGGGGATCTGTGAGGTTTCTGCTTAGTCTGCCAGAGTATTTATCTTTCCTGGCAGGAATTGTGCCTGCAGATGTACTTGGTAAGTCAATGCTGTGTCCTACAAAGTCACGGCTAGTCTGCAGAGGGGGTAAGAATGAGTGCCTCCCTGCTTGTTTATGTACCACATGACTGTGGTATTGTCTGTCTATCAGTAGTTGTCCTGGATGAAGTAAGTCCTTGAGGGCTGTCAGGGCATTCTGAACAGCTAGCATCTCTTTTTGACTGATATGTAGATGCATTTGGTTGGCGGACCATGTGCCTTGAATACATCTTCCTTCCATGTGTGCCTCCCAGGCGTAATATGATGCATCCATTGTTAATGTCTGCCTGGCTGGGGGTAAGGTGAATGGCTATCCCTTGTTCTGGTGACCGGCCTTTGCCCACCATCGAAACTCCTGTTGCAGGCAGGGAATTAGAGTAATTATTGTTTCCAGGCTGTGGCAATGTTGAATCCAAACACTTTTTAGGTACCACTGAAGTTTCCTCATATGCAGTTTTGCATATGGAATTAGTAGAATGCAGGATGCCATGAAGCCCAAAGCCTGCAGAATTTTTCTTGCAGTTAACTGGGCCTTTGTTGCCAACAGTTTGAAATAGGTAGTCAGTTGCCTTTGTTTGTCTGGTGTGAGATAAGCCATCTGGGCAGTTGTATTTAAGCTTACACCCAGGAATATTATCTCTTGAGAGGGTACTAGTTTTGATTTTTGTTCGTTGACTGTGTACCCTAGACATGGTAGTAATCTCTTTACAAACGCCAGATGCTGTAGTAGAATGTCCTTGTTCTCTGCTTGTATGAGGCAGTCATAGGTTCATAGGTTCGTACTAGGCTAACTGCCCTTGCGAGCCATTTTAAGCCTAGCCAATTATTCCCTGTGAGATTCAAACCCTGTACCGTATGTTTGCAAGGCAAACACCTTAACCATTAGGCCATCCTCCAGTCGTCCAAGTAAGGATATATTTGTATTCCTCTTTGTCTGCAAAATGTAATTACTGGTGCCAGGCACTTTGTGAAGACCCTGGGTGCAGTAGATAAGCCAAAGGGCAGTGCAGAGAATTGGTAGTGCATTGAGTCTGCTTTGAATCTGAGGTATCTTCTGCATGTTTGTCTGATTGGGACATGCAGGTATGCCTCTTTTAGGTCTAAAGTCACAAGCCAAGCCTTCTTGCCCAGCATGGGCAGAAGCTGCTGCAAGGTCAACATTTTGAAATTTTGGTATGTCCAGATATGTGTTTAGAATAGAAAGGTCCAGTATTGGTCTCCAGGCTTTGTCCTTTCTGGGTACCAAGAACAGTCGTGAATAAAACCCTTGTCCCTGCTCTTGTTCTGGTACTTGTTGAATGGCCCTCATGTCCATGAGGGATGAGACTTGTTTTTGTGCCTCTGCCCATTGTTTTTTTGGCAGGTCTGGGCAACCGTTTGCCCTTGGCAGGGTATGACAGTGAAACTTGTAGCCCTGTGACACTATGGCTAAGACCCATTTGTCCTGGGTTATGTGCCAATTTTGAGAAAAAAGTGCTAGTTTGCCCCCTAAAGGTGCTGCCAGAAGATAAGTGCTTGGTGCAGGCAGGGGGAAGTCACTGGGACTGTTTCTTGTAAGGCTGTGATTTGTCTTCTCCACTTTTGGAGGTAGAAGCACCCCATTGTTTAGACCTGTATGAACCTTGGGGATGGGATCTGCATCTTGGGCATCTGTATCTGCCCATTTGTGGTCTGTCTGACAGGAAAAGACCAATTCTTTGTAGGCCAGTGTCTGCTAAATCTTGGAGGCTGTACCTGTAAGAAATCCTTGACTGTTTGCATAGATTCAGCTTTGTCCTCCATTTTCTTTAACACCAAACAAAGTATCATGCTGTAATGGAGCATCTAATAATTTTGCTTTAACATGATCTGGTAAATTTTGTTCTTTAAACCAAGCATGCCTCCTAATGACCGAACCAGTGACAGCGGCCCTGCAAGAGGCCTCCAAAGAATCAAAACCACATTGCAAAGTATGCTTTCCAACTTGCTCAGCTGCATGCAATAAATCCTGCATTTCTTTGTTTTCTGCACCTTCAGAATTTATCAACATTTTCTGTTTAAGCAGAGACATAACATATTGCTGATATTTGAGCATATGAAACTGCCAATTTAAAGCCCTTATAGCCACGGTAGCAGAGGTGTAAATCTTCTTTCTCCATCTGTCTAATGCCTTTGAATCCCTGTCGGGGGGTAGGGGTTTTTTTGCAGTGGATGCCTTGACCCCTTTGGGACCCTGAGAAATGGTTTCTGGGTCAGCAGCAGGGTTCTTGAAAAGGAATTTATGAGAGTCAGGTACCCTGTAGTACCTGTCCGGCTTAACAGGAGCTGGAGGTAAGGAATCAGGGGTCAGATTGGACTCTGTAAATACCTCATCTACAATGTCTAACACAGGCGGAATAGCTAGGGGCCTGTGTTGTGGGAGTAAAAGGAAGTCCCTGAGCTTTTTGTTAGATTCAGAATAATCTTGGCTCTCCCAGTGGAAATGTTCCCTTCATGGTATGCAAGGTTTCCCCAAAAGTGTAATCTGCAGGAGGAGAGACTGAAGGGATAGATTCTTCAGCAACAGAATCCTCATAGGGAGGAAGAGAGTATTCCTGATTAGAAGAGGAATCTGAAGAAATGGAAACCTGATCTGAAGATTCATATTCTCTCTCTTGCCTAGGCCTCTTATCAGAAGGGGGATGGGAACCTCTGATCAGAATAATTAAGTCTTTGGCCATTTTGAGCATCTGTTTTTTGGGCATGGAGGCCTGACCATGAGGCTGTTGTACTTGTTTCTTTGTCTTTCAAGATGCTTTAGTCTTTGCCTTTGATGCTGCAGTCGCTTTAATATACAATTGAGTAGGTCTGAAAACACCCTCAGAAGCTGATGCCTGCTCAGCGGCTCCGGACCCATCTGAGGGAATAGCTTTCGAAGGTCCAATACCTTGAGCTTCCAGTGGCCTAGGCGACTCCACGTGGGAGTCTGTAGCGGCCTGGGGTTCCAAAGTAGCAGGCGTCAGGGGCTGCAAAAGCGCCTCACAGAGCCGGCGAACCGGCGACTGGCTTGGTAGAAGCTTCGTCGGTTTTAGACCTCAGATGCCGTCCTTTTCTTTTTCTTTGCGTTTCTTGTGAATTGCGGTAGTCTGTTGGCTATCCGATGGTATCGTGTAATTAAATCTTCTACCAAAATAGTGAAAAGCAAAATTGTACCGGCGCTTTATAGTGCACTGGTTAAATCTAGCACAAAACTGACAACAAGCAACGTTGTGGTCAGGGCCTAGGCAAGGAATACAGTAAGAATGAAAATCCTTATGAGGTATTTGCTTCCCACAAGAAATACAATTATTAACTTTTTCTGACATCGGTCTGGAGCAAGAAAAAAGTTTTCCCCAACGGGGTACTTAGCTTTTTAAGTTGACTTCGGATCTGAAATTCGAACACGAAAATCTCAGGAGTCGGCCGACCGGCACTTGCGAACTGCTTCTGCTTCGGGCACCGCATGACAAGAAAGACTGAAGAAAATGGCGTCGGCTGCATATTTTATACCCCTGGCACACTGACATCAGGGGAAGAGGCGACAGCAACCGACGCCGGATCTAGACTTTGGAATTCAGGCCGACTGAGGGTAGCCTGCCAATTGGATAACCCAAGTGTAATGACTGTAACAGTGAAACACGAAGAACATCCATGGTTCTTTCATGATTAGAATGAGCATTAGAGGATACCAGTGCAGCCTTGACTAATCTGGGCCCATAAGAATGAACCTTGGCACTTCTTCCCTTATCTTCAGCAGTACCCTGGAGAGAAAGGGTACTGGGGGAAGCCATAAATAAAAAGGCCTGTCCAAGGGAAGGAGAAAGCATTTGTCTTCCAGGCTGACCTTGTTTTGGTCACTGAGCAAAATTTTTCCAAGTGAACATTTTCTTTGGTGGCGAAAAGGTCCATCTCTGACATGCCCCATTCTCTGGCTATGTTGTCACTCATGATGGTATGACAGCCTCCTGCTTAGGTGATCCACCTGCTGATTGGTTTCTCCTGGTAGGTACTGTGCCATGAGATGCAGACCTAGAAAGTTTGCCATTTCCCAAAGGTTTCTGGCTAGGTGACAGAGGGCAAGAGCGAGTCCCACCCTGCTCATTTATGTACCCCATAACCATGGTACTGTCTTGTCTTTACTAAGAGTGCTCCTGGTTTTCATTGGTCTTTGAAGGCAAACAGACCTTTTTTGGACTGCCACTAGTTCTTTTATTCTGATGTGTGTGTTCTTGAACTGGGAGTCCCATCTACCCAGAGTCTGCAAGCTGTTGTTGTGGGCCCCTGAGGCATCATTCGAGGCATCTGTGGTCAAACTTTAGTCCCAAGGAAAGAACTTGAAGGGAAGGCCCAAGTTGAGGGAGCATGTTCAGGCCTACCAGGCAAACTCTTTTCTGAGGAGTAGAAGCTTCACGCTGAAGATGGACTGAGAATGTTGGCACCACACATTTCTGAAGTACCAATGTAGCTTCCTCATATGTAGTCTGGTCAGGGGGATCATGAGAATGCAAGAGGCCATGCAACCCAAGGCTCTGAGGAACTCTATGGCTGTGACGTAGTTTCTGAGAAGGAGCTTTTGGAAGTACAAAACTAGAAATGCAATCTTGTCAGGAGGGAGGAAGGCTTTCTGAAGTGAAGAGTCCAGCAAAGCCCCCAGAAACACAATCCTATTTGGGGGGGGTTGGTTTGAGACTTCTGGGTACTGATCGCAAACCCCAGTAAAGCCAGGACCTCTTGGGTGTAAAGCAGATCTTCTCTGAGTTTTTCTAGCTCTGTTGCCTGAATGAGACATTCATCTAAATAGGGAGTAAATCTGAATCCTTTGACCTGCAGAAGGCTATCACTAGGGCTAGGTATTTTGTGAAAATCGTGGGTGTAGTAGATAAGCCAAAGGGCAGAGAAAACAACTGATGATTCACACATGCTCTGAAGTGTAAGAACCTAAGGTTAACATGTAAGCATTGGGTGAAATAATAGGCAGCAATTTTTGAAGTTAGCATTTTGAATTTTGGTACCTGCAAGAATCTGTTGAGCCTTGATAGACGTTTGTCTAGGTAGCAGTGAATCTGAATGCCCTTTGAGCTTCAGAAGGTTATCACTGGGGTTAGGCATTTTGTGAAAACCCTGGGTGCAGTAGACAAACCAAAGGGCAGAACACAGAACTGACAATGGCTCACAACTGCTCTGAAATGTAAGAACCCCCTTTGAGATTTTTCAGTGGGAACATGGAGATATGCATCCATTAGGTCAAAGATTACCATGTAAGAGTTAGATGAAATCATGGGCAGCAATTTTTTGAAGGGTTAGCATTTTGAATTTTGGTACCTGCAAGAATCTGTTGAGCCTGGACAGGTCCAGAAATGGCCTCCAGGTACCATCTTTTCTGGGGATGAGGAAAATCTTGCATAAAAAAAAACTTTACATTGTAATATATTTGGTACTGGTTCCACAGAACCCTGGGTCCACAAGAGCTGTACTTGCTTTATGGACTGGTTTGGTGAAATACCTGGGAAACCTGAATGAATCAGAGGCTCTGTACTTTTTATGATTTTCAGTAGCTATTAATTCTTACCAATGAGAGTCCAATTCTTTAAGAAGGGCAGTAGTCCTCATAGTCTGGGGGGAGGGGTAGGAAAGGAGGGGAGAGGCTTGAAGGAAAAAAGTTTCATGGAAGAATCCTGACTGCTCCCTGATGGGTCTCAGTTGACGGGACCCTACAGGTCTATCGGAATCTGTCTGCCACAGTCGGTCACAGGTGCTCCCCCCCTCTGATTCCTTCCCCTCGAAGTTTCCTGTTTCTAGGTTTGGACTGGGAGGTCAGAAAGGACCAGTATTTAGGAATGTTTTAGGCCACAAGGCTTAAATGAGGAGGTTGAACCTGAAGAATGTCCCCGATTGTTTGCATGGACTTAGCCTTATCCTCCTCCTCCTCAAGCATGGCTTCAGTCTTGGGGCCAAAGAGGAAATCTTTGTTCAAAGAAGCATCCAAGAGACTGGATAACATATTCAGGGAAAGATTCTTCCCTCAGCCTGGCATGTCTTCTACAGACACATCCTGTAGCAGGTGCCATTCTGGAAGCTTCCAGAGAATCATATCCACAGTGCAAGGAGTGCTTAGCTACTTGACAGCAAGAAATGTACAAGTCTAGCAGTTCCTTGGAAAAGGCCTTATTTTCAAATCCCCACCAATTTTGGTTTCCTCTGGTCTAAAATGGTTTCTTGACACTTCATTGTATGAAAGTGGGAATTTAAAATCCTCATGACCAAGGCAGTAAACGTGTATACTTTCTTTCTAAACCTGTCCAAGGCTCTGTTTTCTTTGTCAGTTAGCAGTGGGGGATAGGAATTGCAAGCTCCCTTAAGATCCTGAGTCACCATTCAGGGTCTGCAACAGGTTTCTTGAAAAGGTGCCGGTGGGAATCCAGAACTCTGTAGAATATGTCAGGTTTCTGAGGGGCAGGGGGGAAGGGAATCTGGCCATAAGGAAGAATCCAGCAAGACATTGCCCACTACCTCTAAGACTGCAGGAATGAAAACAGGTTTCTACTCAGGGAGTTTTAGAAATTACCTAAACCTCTTCTAAGATTGTGGATAGTCCTGTGCTTCCCATTTAACATGTTCCCTCGGAGTATGAAGGGTCTCCCAAAAGGAAATGCCTTCAGTAAAGGAAGATGAGGCAAAGTTCTCATCAGAACCCGTATCCCCATATGAAGCAATAGGTAAACCTTCCTCAAAGGGGGATTCATCCTCCTCCCAGTCAAAAGAATCAGAAGACTACTAGGGTGAGACATCTCTTTTGCTTTTACCAGGAGAAGATTCAATGGCAGAACCTAGGCGTGAAAGGTGTCTTGATCTGACTATGGTGATCAAAATCCTCAGCCAACCTAACCAGATCCTGGTGATAGGCCTGAGATTGGGAGTGGTAGCCACTAGGCCTAGGCTGGGACAAGCTGGATGTAGCCTTGTGTGAGGCCTTAGGCCTTGATCCAAGAGTGACGTCTATTCGAGGACCATGATGCAGGCAGAAAGTTGAATCCCAGGGACAGTGAACTAAGGCAATCTCCTGAGAAGAGACTCCAGACACCACTTTGACAGTTTGAGAGTGGTCACTAGAAGCTGGAACCTGTGAAGCAGTCCAGACCTAACCGATGAGCCAAGTCATTTGGCTGTGTGAAAGTAGAGGGACCCAGCAGCATATTGGACTCCAAACTGGCCTCAACAGAGTCCTGTACCACAAGCTCGATCATTGGAGGAAAAGTACAGTTTTGTATCGACCATAAATGTAGATGTTCGAGTGTATACACTGCTGCAGTCATTACACTTGGGTTATCCTGCCGTCAGGCCAGTCGGCCTGTGTTCCAAAGTCTCGGTCCGGCGTTGGTTGCTGTCGCCTCTTCCCTGACACGTCAGTGCAACAGGGGTATACAAGATGCAGCCGACGCCATTTTCTTCAGTTTTTCTTGCCCCAAATGTCAGGTGCCTCTAAATAGGTAGGCAATTCCAATTGCTAATAAAACATGCATAAGAAAAGCAAAAAACAACTTACAGCTACCAGCAAATACTCCCCATAGGTAGTAAGGGTAGAAGACATAGGTACATACCAGCCAGTAAGAGGGGAAGGAGGGAGGGTAACCTGGACTGCAGCAGTGTATACACTCGAACATCTACATTTATGGTAGGTACAAAACTGTACTATGTTCATCGTGTTACACTGCTGCAGTCATTACACTTGGGTAGAATCCCAAAGCTGAGGTAGGGTGGCTGGTTCTATAAGGCATTAGGGGTGGCTATAAGGCCCTGCAGCAGCAAAGCCAGCTCTGGATTTAGAGCAGAGAGGCAAATGGTAATGCTTGGTGAAGGTATGTACAGAACTCCAAGTTGCTGCTTCCAAAATATCCTTGGTAGGTACTTCCCTGAGGTAGGCAGTTGAAGTGGTTGTTGCCCTGGTGGAGTGAGATCTAATGCTGCTAGGTACAGATTTTCCATGGTATGTGTAGCAGAAACGTATACAATGTCCTAACCTGGACTGCAGCAGTGTATACACTCGAACATCTACATTTATGGTAGGTACAAAACTGTACTATGTTCATCGTGTTACACTTCTGCAGTCATTACACTTGGGTAGAATCCCAAAGCTGAGGTAGGGTGGCTGGTTCTACAAGGCATTAGGGGTGGCTATAAGGCCCTGCAGCAGCAAAGCCAGCTCTGGATTTAGAGCAGAGAGGCAAATGGTAATGCTTGGTGAAGGTATGTACAGAACTCCAAGTTGCTGCTTCCAAAATATCCTTGGTAGGTACTTCCCTGAGGTAGGCAGTTGAAGTGGTTGTTGCCCTGGTGGAGTGAGATCTAATGCTGCTAGGTACAGATTTTCCATGGTATGTGTAGCAGAAACGTATACAATGTCCTATCCATTTTGAAATAGTCTGTTTTGAAATGGCTTTTCCCTGCGCTCCTGCAGCATATACTACCAATAATTGCTCAGATTGTCTGAAAGCTTTGGTTTTGTCCAAGTAGAAGCATAACTGCCTGTGAATGTCCAACGAGTGCAGTAGTCTCTCCCCTTTATTCTGTGGTTTAGGATAAGAATTTGGCAGGTGAATAGTTTGGTTTAGAGCCACACTGGATACCACCTTTGGCATAAACATAGTGTTAGTTCTTAAAGACACCCTGTCCTGGTGGAAAATGAGGAAAGGTTCCACTGCCATTAGTGCCTGTAATTCTGAAACTCTTCATGCTGATGTTATTGCCAGGAGCAGAGCAGTTTTCCAAGAGATATATTTTAATTCTGCTGTGTTAGCTGGCTCAAAAGGAGGTAAAGTTAGTTTTTCCAAAACAAAGTTGAGGTCCCAAGTTGGAGTAGGTGCTCTATGGGGCGGTCTTATGTTTTTAGCCCCTCTGACGTACTGTTTTAACAGAGGATTAGAAAAAATTGGTGGATCCGTGTTGTAATGAGCACAGATGGCAGAGGCGTGGATCTTGATGGATGAGGAGGAGAGGCCTTTGTCCAGCATCTCAGTTAAGTATTGTAGTATCTGAGGAATGTTTGGGACAAGAGGGTCAAGGCTGTGAGCTTGGTTCCAGGCACAGAATCTCTTCCATTTATCCGAATAGGCTTTCCTGGTACTAGGCCTTCTGGCCTCCAGAATGACATCCATAACAGCTTTTGAGAGAGGCATTGCTTGCTTGACTAAGGAATCTTCCATGCAGCTAGGTTTAAGGTCTTTAGCTGGCTGTGTAGTATTTGATTGTTGTGCTGAGTTAGCAGATGTGGGATTTGAGGCAAAATCCAGGGTGGTTTTTGTGCTAAGCTCATTAAGATTGGGTACCAGTGCTGGCGTGGCCAGTCTGGTGCAATCAGAATCATCTTTGGCTCTTCTTGCCTGGCTTTTATGAGAACCTTTGGCAGGAGAGGTAGCGGTGGGAAAGCGTATACTTGTAGGTTCTTCCAGCTGAATGAGAGGGCATCCACTTTCCATGCCTGTGGATGTTAACTCCTTGTGCAGATTTTTTGAGCTGGCAGTTTATTGGGGATGCAAACAGATCTATGTCCGGGCTCCACCATTTCTGTATCATCATTCTGAATATTTGTGGATTCAATTCCCATTCGTGGGGATCCGTGATGTTTCTGCTTAAGTTCATAGGTTGGTACTAGGCTATCAGCCCTAAGGCCTATACAAGCCTAGCCATAACAATTCCCTGACTATTTCTTCCCACATTATTTACTTTCCTGGACCCCTGTCTAGCAGGGCGACTGACATGATCCCTGGGGTGAATTTCCTTTCTCCCATCCAATCGTCAAGGTTCCTCTTGAAGAGGTCCAAAGAGGCACTCTGCTTGACATGTATGGGCAATCTATTCCAGAGTCTGGGGAGTCTCTGGGTCAGGAACCTATCCCTCCAGCATGTTTTGTTTATTGTGATGACAAGGTTTAGATCCCTGGAGCATGTAGCTCTGAGGGATTGGGATTTCTTTAAGTGTAGCATGTCCAACAGCTCTGGGTTTGACATGGCCTTGTATGTTAAGCAGAGATCGCCTCTGAGTAGACGATATGCGACAGAGTATAGCTGGAGTTTTTTAAGGCAGTCAGCGTAGGGCATCTGCTTTAGGCCTGTGATTCTTTTAGTGAGGTATTTCTGAGGCCTTTCCAGTAGTTGCAGATGTCTTGAGAGGTACATACCAAATGGGGCGTGTATTCTATAATGGGTCTAATGAGGGATGAGTACAGTGGGACAATGACCTCCTTTTTTCTGGATGAAAAGCCCTTCGTGATGAGGTGTGCCACATAGAAGGATTTCCTGACTGTTGTGGCGATGTGGTTATCGAAGGTGAGACCACTGTCCACCTGTGTCCCTAAGTCTCTTATCACACTTTCTGTGTTTAGTGTACTGCCACCTATATGGTAATTCATGGATACATGTTTTTTCCCAAAGGGATAACAATACATTTCTTGGCATTGAGCTTGAGCCCATGGCTCTGGCACCAAGCATCTGTTTCTGTAAGGCCCTTTTGTAGAGTATCCACATCATTTGGGGATTCAATAATGGCTCCCAGTTTGCAGTCATCTGCAAACTTTGTTAGCCAGAGTCCCTTAGTGTTGACCTGTACTTCAGAGAAGTAGATGCCAAACAAGAGCGGCCCCAGGACTGAACCATGAGGTACTCCACTTGTCACTTGTCTGGAGCTGGATTTGGAGTCGGCTACTTTTACAGTGTGGGTTCTATCAGTAAGCCATTTAGCAACCCATTGGGTGACATAGGGATTAATGCCCAACTTAGTAAGTTTATCTATAATTCCAGAGTGGGGGATGGTGTCAAAGGCCTTGGCAAGGTCTGGATAGGCTGTGTGGACCACCTTACCCTTGTCCATGGCTCTGGAGACTGATTCAAAGAAGTCAATCAGTTCAGGAGACAAGATCGGCCCTTCACAAACCCAAACTGGGTGGGGTCCAGTGTTTGAAGGTTGCCAATGTCTTTGTTTATAAGTTCCATGATAATACGCTCCACGGCCTTGCAGATAAGGCTGGTCAGACTGATGGGACGGTAGTTTCCGGGATCCAAGGTGGATCCCCCCTTGTGGATTGGGATAACTGTAGCTCTGCGCCACTCAGTGGGCACGAAACCTGAGGTGAGGCTATGATTAAACATGACACTTAGGTGACTAAGTTGTCTACCAGTGTGTTTTTCTCTCCTGGCAGGAATTGTGCTTGCAGATGAATTTGAAGGTTTATAGCTTTGTTCCACAAGGTCATGGCTTGTCTGCATAGGGGGTAGGAGTGAGTGCCCCCTTGCTTGTTTATGTACCACATAACTGTGGTGTCGTCCGTCTTTAGCAGCAGTTGTCCTGGATACAGCAGGTCCTTGAAAGCTATAAGGGCATTTTGTACAGCTAGCATCTCTTTTTGATTGATGTGAAGATGCCTTTGTTCTGTGGGCCACGTGCCCTGAATACATTTGCCTGCCATGTGTGCTCCCCAGGCATAATCCGATGCATCTGTGGTCAGTGTTTGCCTGGCTGTGGGTTGTGTAAAAGGCTGTCCCTTGTTGAAGTCACAAGCTTGAGCCCACCACTGAAACTCCTGTTGAAGGCAAGGGATTAGTGGTATAACTGTTTCCAAACTTTGACAGTGTTGAGACCATACATTCTTTAGGTACCCATTGTAGTTTCCTCATATGCAGTCTGGCATATGGAATTAGTAGTATGCAGGATGCCATATAACCCAAAGCCTGCAGAATTTTTCTTGCAGGGAGTTGGGTCTTTGTTGCCATCAATTGAAAGTAGTGAGTCAGTTGTCTTTGCTTGTCTGCCGTGAGATAAGCCATCTGGGCCGTTGTGTTCAAGCTGGCACGCAGGAATATAATCTCTTGTGAGGGCACTAATTTTGATTTATTTTCGTTTACTGTGTACCCCAGGCAACTTAATAACTTTTTTTTATAAACGCCAGATGCTTTAGAAGAATGTCCTTGCTCTCTGCTTGAATCAGGCAGTCGTCCAGGTACAGATAAATTTGAATTCCTTTCTGTCTGCAAAATGCAATTACTGGTGCCAGGCACTTTGTGAAGACCCTGGGCACAGTAGATAAGCCAAAGGGCAGTGCAGAGAATTGGTAGTGCATTGAACCAGCTATGAATCTGAGGTACCTTCTGCAGTTTTGTCTGATAGGGACATGCAGGTATGCCTCCTTGAGGTCCAAAGTCACGAGCCAAGCTTTCTTGCCCAGCATGGGAAGAAGCTGCTGTAGTGTCAACATTTTGAATTTTGGAACATCCAGGTAAGTGTTTAGAAATGAAAGATCCAAAATGGGCCTCCAGGCTTTGTCCTTTCTGGGTACCAGAAAGAGTCTTGAGTAAAATCCTTGTCCTTGCTCCTGTGATGGTACCTTTTGAATAGCTCTCATATCCATGAGTGCTGCAATTTGTTTTTGAGCCGCTGCCCATTGATTTGGTGGCAGATTTGGTATTCCGTTTAACCTTGGCAGAGTGTGAAAGTGGAACATGTAACCTTGAAATACAATGTTGAGAACCCATTTGTCTTTGGTGATCATTTGCCAATTGTGGTAGAAGAGTGCCAGTTTTCCTCCCAAGGGGGCTGCCAAGAGGGATTTGTTTGGCAACTGTAATGGGAAGTCATTGGAGCTGCTTTTTATATGGTTGGGGCCTATCTTCCCCTTCTTTCTGGCCTGATGCAACCCATTGTTGAGGCCTATAAGGACCTTGTGTTTGACCTCTACCTCTTGGATGTCTGTATCTTCCCCTTGAGGTCCGTCTGTAATTGGAAAGGACCAGTTCTTAGTTGTCCAGTTTCTGCTAAATCTAGGAGGCTGAACTTGTAAAAAATCCTTCACTGTTTGCATAGATTTTGCCTTATCCTCCATTTTCTTTAATACCTCTTCTGCCTTAACTCCAAATAACACATCCTGCTGCAAAGGTGCATCCAATAATTTTGCTTTAACATGATCTGGTAACGCATGTTCTTTTAACCAAGCATGTCTTCTAATGACAGAGCCTGTAACTGCTGCTCTGCAGGAGGCCTCTAGAGAATCAAAACCACATTGCAAAGTATGCTTTCCCACTTGTTCAGCTACATGCAATAAATCCTGCATTTCTTTAAAATTAGGAGGATCTGATTCTGGAAGCATTTTTTTGTTTTAACCGAGACAGTAAAAATTGCTGATATTTTAGCATGTGAAACTGGCAATTTAAGGCTCTCATTGCTAAAGTTGCAGAAGTATATACTTTCTTTCCCCATCTGTCTAATGCTCTGGAATCTCTGTCAGAGGGAACTGGATTTTTGGCTGATGAGGCCTTAACTCCTTTGGGTCCCTGAGAAATAGTTTCAGGGTCAGCTACAGGGCTTTTATACAGAAATTTATGTGAGTCAGGGACTCTGTAGTATCTGTCAGGTTTAACAGGGGCTGGAAGTAAGGAATCAGGATTTAAGCTGGATTCAGTATACACATCATCCTCAATATCTAACAATGGCGGAATAGCAAGGGGTCTGTGTTGAGGTAATAAAAGGAAGTCTCTCAGCCTTTTCTTGGATTCTGAGTAATCCTGGCCTTCCCAGTGGAAATGCTCCCTCATCATATGCAGGGTTTAACCAAACGAGTAGTCCTCAGGCGGTGAGGCTGATGGAATAGATTCCTCAACATCAGAATCCTCATAAGGGGGTAAAGAGTATCCTAGGTCTGAGGATGAATCAGAGGAGATGGACACCTGGTTGGATAAGTCATAGTCTGCATCCTGTCTAGGCCTTTTATCAAGAGGGGGATGGGACCCCCTGATCAGAGTGATTAGGTCTTCGGCCATTTTGAGCATTTGTTTCTTAGGCATGGAGGCCTGCCCTGGAGAGTGTTGTATTTGTTTCTTTGATTTTAAAGGAGGCTTAGACTTAGCTGAGGGTTTAATGCTTAACTGAGTAGGTCTGAAGACACCCTCTGAAGCTGTGGGTTGCTTAGCTACTCCGGATCCCTCTGAAAGGTTAGTCTCGGTAGGCTGAATAACTTGTGCGTCCAAAGGCCCAGCCATCTCCACGTGGGAGTCAGAGGTGGCCTGTGGTTCTACAGAAGCAGTCGTCAAGGGCTGCGAAGGCGCCTCATTGAAAACCGGAGAACCAGTGACTGGCCTAGAGGAGGCTTCGTCTTCAGTTTTGGGCTTCGGATGCCTATCCTTGTCTTTGCGCTTTTTGTGTATTCCGGTCGTTGGAAGTTTCGACGGCATGGTATAATTGAATTTTCTACCAAAATAATGTCGGGCAAAATCAAACCGATGTTTGATAGTGCGCTTGTTAAACCTAGCACAAAACCGACAACCAGTGACATCGTGGTCTGGGCCTAGGCATGGGATACAATAGGAATGGAAATCCTTATGAGGTATTTGCTTCCCACAAGAAATACAGTTATTAACTTTTACTGACATCGGTCTGAGGCAAGAAAAAGTTTCCCCAATGGGGTACTTAGCTTTGTAGAAGACTTCGGTTCTGGATTTGGAATGAAAATCTCAGGAGACGGCCAACCGGCACTTGCGAACTACTTTTGCTTCGGGCACCGCGCGGCAAGAAAGACTGAAGAAAATGGTGTCGGCTGCATCTTATATACCCCTGTCACACTGACGTCAGGGAGGAGGCGACAGCAACCGACGCCGGACCGAGACTTTGGAACTCAGGCCGACTGGGGAACCGCCTAACGGCAGGATACCCAAGTGTAATGACTGCAGCAGTGTAACACGATGAACATCTGTAAAAGCATCTCACCTTCTTCACCGATAACCTGTGTAGGTGGATGGTGAACAAGCATTGCCCAGAACCTTAAGTTTTATAAGCTTTTCTTCTTACTCCTGGGGAGATCAACCTTGACCTGGTCTGTCAGACATTGTATGGCCATGGTGACACACTAAAGTTCTTGGCTATAATCTCAGCCCTACATTTGATCATTCTTCTGTTAAAACAAGCACAGAACTGACAGTTAGGTATGTCATGTTCTGGAACTAAATAAGTTACACAAAATGAGTGAAAGTCCTGGTGTGGTAAATGCTTGCCACAGCAGAGACCGTTATTAACTTTCTCTGGCATTAGTTAAGTGCTCCAATGGGGCGCTTCTCTTTAGACGTCTTCTTTCTCTGGCACAAAACTGTATGACACACTGACTAGCCCTCTGCTTTGGGCTCTTACGACAAGAAAAAAGCTATGCTCTTACCATAATGTTCATGTGCATTGTCCATCTCGTCCTTTATTCTCACTTGTGGGTTGGATCTGATTTGTCGGCTCCGTCTCAGCCAATTCTCCAGCTCGAGGCCTTCAGCAAAGCTTGTGGGCCTCATTCTTTACCCACAATACATTCCCATAGTTACCTAAGATCTTGCTTGCCCTCCAGAAACAAAAAAAGAAGGACTTGCCTAGTACCAAGTTGCTGATGTATAACAATGAGTTTACAGTGTTTCATTGAAAGCTCATTTCACTGAATTTCAATTCTCACAACCCTCCCTCCTTCCCCCTGCCTATACTACTGATAGACAGGATAACAAAATAAAGATTCAGCATTACCATACAGCCTCAGAGAATAAACCCTTTCAGTCTGGTTCTAATATATGGCAGTAAGTATATATAGATATTTCTATGGGTCTATTTTGTTTCATTGAAAGCTCATTTTATTGAATTTCAATTCATCCTGACCAAATCGCTGAAAGCTCAAATTACTGAAAACTCATTTCACTGAAGTGAAGTAGTGGCACTGTGTAGAGTACTGTAAGGCAAGTAAAAGGTATATGCCCTTTTCCCCACTG
The DNA here is from genome assembly GCF_019279795.1 of Protopterus annectens. Lineage (NCBI taxonomy): Eukaryota > Metazoa > Chordata > Ceratodontiformes > Protopteridae > Protopterus > Protopterus annectens. Next base: position 569,747,888 of record NC_056747.1, read on the forward strand.
TAGTGCGATCCTGGAGTTAGTATATACAGTTGGGGGAGCATAGCCCCCCACCTAGTTTGGTTTTATATTATATTTCACTGAAAGCTTCAAAATAATACATTTTAAACCACAGACATGCATACTTACACCAATGACCAACTTTCCAGAAGACAATATAAACACAAACTAAATGGGGGGAGGGCTACATGTCTCACACCTCCAATGTGCCCCCTCCCCCCTAACTATACATACTAACTCCAGGATTGCACTACAGTGGGGTAAAGGGCATATACCTTTACTTGCCTTACAGTACTCTACACAGTGCTAGTACTTCACTTCAGTGAAATGAGTTTTCAGTAATTTGACCTTTCAGCGATTTGGTCAGGGTAAATTGAAATTCAATAAAATGAGCTTTCAATGAAACAAAGCAGACCCATAGAAATATCTATATATTAGAACCAGACTGAAAGGGTTTATTCTCTGAGGCTATATGGTAATGCTGAATCTTTATTTTGTTATCCTGTCTATCAGTAGTATAGGCAGGGGGAAGGAGGGAGGGTTGTGAGAATTGAAATTCAGTGAAATGAGCTTGCAATGAAACAAAGCAGACCCATAGAAATATCTATATATACTTACTGCCATATATTAGAACCAGACTGAAAGGGTTTATTCTCTGAGGCTATATGGTAATGCTGAATCTTTATTTTGTTATCCTATCAGTAGTATAGGCTTGGGGAAGGAGGGAAGGTTGTGAGAATAAAGAACGAGATGGACAACACTCATGGAACGTTATGGTAAGAACATAACTTCTTTATGTGATGCTGTCAATCTCGCCTTTATTCTCACTTGTGGGACCCACGTCCCAAGCAACTGAACTCTTGGGTGGCTCATGGGAGAATATTCGCCAGAACCAAAGGAGGCTCTACTCCTAGAGGCCAGATCCACTTTGTAATGAGTAATAAAGGTATGAAATCTTGACCAAGTAGCTGCAGCACAGATATTATCCAGTGGTAGTCTAGCTTGAAAGGCTGGAGACATGGCCACAGATCTAGTTGAATGAGCTTTAGCAACATTTGGGAGGGCTCTATTTTTGGAATTATAAATGTGGGATATGCATAAAGAAAGCCATCTGGATAATGTGACTTTTGAAACTGGGTGACCTTTCCTTATGTCAGAATATGACAAAAAAAGCTGATCTGATTTTCTGGTTCATCTGGATTGTAACTGTTCCCATACGAAGAGTCTTGGAATGCTTGCAAAGCTAAAAGCACCACTCTCATCTCTAGGACATTTATATGCAAGTGAACCTCATGCTCTTGCAAGATGCCTGAAAATGCCATCCCCCCAATCTGGGAACTTCCCATGGTCACTGTGGCCAGAGATGGAGGAGGAATGAAAGAACGGCCTAAAAGTACTAATGAGTGGATCCACCATTGGAGATCTTTTTTTGCAAGCATTGGTTATTATTATCTTGTGAGACACTAAGTTCCAAGATTGACGATTGAGCAAATAGCATCCACTGGAGAACCTTCATGTAGAGACGAGCTACGGGAATTAGTATGATGGATGCAGCCCATTTGCCCTAGGACCTGGAGGACTAGTTTTGCAGTGACTCTGAACTTCTTTATTAGAATTCTGACAAGATGACGAAGGTAGTCTACCCTGTCTTGTGGAAGTCTTGCTGAGTGGTAGTGTTTATCTCTGCTCCTATGAACAAGTAAGGGTTTAAATGGTTCTAACGCAGGTTTTTTTGTAATTTACGGTAATGCTTGGAGAAGAGCAGAATTGAAGGACTTAATCCCTTGATGCCTGGTTTAGGCGATTATGAGCCAGTCGTCCAGGTACGGAAACACATGGATTCCTGTGCATCAATGGTGAACCGCTACTACTGCCATTCATTTTGTGAACATTCTGGGGGCTGTAGTGAGACCAAAGGGCAGAGCTCAAAACTAGAAGTGACCGTCTCCTAGATGGAAGTGCAAGAACTTCCTGGACCGGCTGTCCATTAGAATAAGGTAGTATGCATCCTGAAGGTCTACAGAGCAAATCCAACTGTCTTTTTCCAGAAATGGAAGTATTGACTGCAGTGTCACTAGCTGGAACTTCATCTTCGTTACTGATTTGTTTAGATTGCTGAGATACAAAATGGGCCTCCAGTCCCCTATTCTCTTCGAAACTAAAAAGAATTGAGTAAGTTATGGATCCTCTCTGGTCTGCGGGGACTTCCTGGAGGACTCTCTGTTAGCAACTTTTGAATTTCTATAGTTGCTTGTTCCTTTTGACTGGGTGGAACATCTGGAACCACTTTGTTTCTGGGGATAGGAAGGGAGAAGGGGATGATGTACTCTCTGGATATTATATCCTGCACCCATCTGTCGTTTGTTACCTTTATCCAGCTTTCTTGGTGCAGGGACAATCGTCCCCCAACTGCCTCCAGGGGCGAGCAATCGGGCACTCCTTCAAGAATGCTGGAATGGTCTCCCAAAGAAACACTCTCTAGAGCCTTGGTTTTGTGGGGTCCCCCACCACGTGGGCGGCATCTTCAGTTACTGTTCCCCCCTCTGCCTCTGGGGGAACTTTCACCTTGTGTGTCTTGGTAAGACCTCTGAGATTTTCTGAACCACATCTTTCCACTACCTTTCTGAGCCTTGGGAAAGGGTCTAGTAATAGTGGAAAAATGCACTCCAATGGCAGACAAGGTCCTACCCTTTTACTCACACCTGGTGAATGTTTCCATCACTTCTGACCCATAAAAGGGATGAGCCGTCAAAAGGGGCGTTAATAAAAGACGACTTGAAGGGCTCTGTGAAATCATAAAGACACATCCAGGCCTGCCTCCTGAGAGAGATACCTAGCCTGCCATCCTACTCATTCCATATGCTGCATACGAAATGAGTGTCATGAACGAGATGACAACTGAAATCAAGGTAGCAAGCTGAGCACTGACTTTCTCTGCCACTGCATCAGCTACAGCTCCTTGGAGTGAGTCTGACAATTCTTTAATCAGGTATCTCTGCAGTCTGGTGAAGTGGGTGAGATAATTCAGAGACCGCAAAGCAAAGGCAGCTGATGCAAAGACATGTTAACCATACCTATCCATGGTCCTACAGTCCTTATTAGGAGGATGGATAGAGGTACTTATATCTCAGAGTTCCTTTCTACTGGCCGTCGCCATGACCACGGCATCAACTCCTACACCCTTTGTAAGGGAACCTTTTTCTTTTGGGCAGTGATGTATTTATCTGGCCTCCTAGGAGTAGGGTCTATGGTGCCTGGGGTCTCCCAAGCCTTTCGCGAGATTAATTTGACAAGCTCATCGAAATGTGGAGTAGCCCAAGAAGCTGATGGATGAGACACAAAGGCCTTCAGGAAGACCGACTCCTCAGCCGAAGGGGTGGTCGACTCCCAATCACCTTTCTGTTTCAATAACTCTAGGATGTCTCCAAAACAGACATCTTCACGATGTGATCGTGGGGACCCTTCTGCTTCATCGAAGTCGGTGTCAGATGTGACAGACTCTTTCGGTGAGTCAAGATGTTTCCTCTAGCATGTCCTCTTCCGAGGCACCTCTTCAGTGGGATGCTCTGGAGAGGTTTTGGAAGAGGGGGGCAGTACCCTGAGGTACATCCTGAAGCCTGACATCTCTGCAGACCTGTGGAAAGGGCTCGTGAGAAGACAGACACCTCGCCTGAAGAGGGATGAAGAAACAAAAAAGATATGTCCCAGACTGTGAAGTCAAAGCCCTCCTCATTACATTGAAGGCAGACCCTCCCCGCTACGAAGTCATCCCCAGATCCGAAAAACAAGTTGGAGCTGAAGGAATCTCTGGAGCAGAAGAGAGCAGCTCCAACGCAGAGGCAGGAGCCAAACTCACTTGTGTCGAGGCCCCCAAAGGCATGGTCGGAACCGAAGAGATTTGACCAGTCTCCACGGACCTGACAGGGGAGTGTCAGCTCCCAGAGATGATCTGCTCCAAAGGCACAGACACACTCGGGGCAGATGTCGGAATTGAGGAAGTTACGGATCCTGGACCAGACACCGACACAACCTGGATATCTGAATTATTCGGCTCCGAAGGAGGACGGATCAGATGAGGAACTGTAACAGAAGGTGGGGTTTGAGACTGACCCGATTCCTTTGGGCTTGGATCCACGAGAAGTTTGGCCAAAGCAGGTATCTTCATTAGTCTCTCTATTACCCTATTATCCCATGTCTTTATCAGATAAACTCCTGGGTAGACCTAGTGGACAAGGTAAGCGACCTTGATGTCACAGTGGAGAAGGGAGCCTGAAAGAAATCTTCTCAATAGAAGGAGAATGGCTATGTCTGTTTGCAGTGGAAGTTGCTGGCACCAGTAAAGATGCCCACTCTGAGGGAGTTCTGGAGCTGGGAGGAGATGTCTGCTCCAATACAGCCTTCAGGTCCATCAACTTTGAAGCCTTCTACTTTGGCTCCGATGAGGATCTCGGCTCTGATAAAGCTCTTTTAGTTGGATTTTCTGAAGGAATGGAAGATATAGCCTCAGAGAAAGGTGTTTTCAAAAGGTCTTTCAAAAATCAGTTCTATTAACACCCACTGATTAAAGTTGTGAGAAATGGAACAAGACTCCTACAGTTGAAGAGGTCCCAAACAATACACACACACACAGTGTGTGAATCGTTAAGGAGCATATTTTTACTGCATTTTTCGCACTTCTTGAAGCCCAAAGACTTGCTTTCCTGTTTTTGGGACATGATCTTAAGAAGAAAAAAAAAAAAAAAAAAAAAAAAAGAGAAAACTAGAGCAATCACTCCAAGGAAAAGTAAGTCCTCTAACAAACAAATTTTACCCACAGACACAAAAGCAGAAAACCAAGACTTTAAACAAGGAGAAAGAAATAGAAATATACTACTAGTATTATTTTTTTTTTACTTTATTTTTTTAAAGGCTAAAGAAGGGGATAAGAAGGTATTGAAGGGAAGGAAAGAAACTTCCTCCAACTAAAACAGACATTCCTAAATGCCCTGTAATTTAAGCAGACATCTAATGGGAGAAAGCTGGGTAAAGAAATAAATAAGTAAGAATTTAGGTAGGGCAAGATAAGCTATGCTAAAATTAAGTAGTGAAAAAGTTGTACTTAGTCCAGAGCTACAGCTGACGAAACTTCTTCACTGTATGGCAAACGAGATCTGAACCTTCCAAATGATGTAAAATATGACATTTTAAATTCTCCCTTGGCTAGAGATTTTGGGTGGCACTTGTGCTGCAGAGGTGATCAAAAATTTTGATGAAAGAGGCAAGCTGATCCATGAAGTCTCTTAGATTTTTCAGCACTCCTCTTCCAGAGTGTCCATGGGATTTTCACTTTCCTTATCCAATTTCTGCAAAAAAACAGAACAAACAGTTCCAACAGAATTTAGGTAAACCGATGTTTAAGATGAGGCAAGAAGCCCCAAACCTTCCAAAACCAAGGACACTCCAATAAGTCTGAATAACTATTCAAGAGACCTTGTGACCCCCTCTTACCCTGGCCCTTTTTCTCTTCCAGAAAGTCTGAAACTCCATTTTTTCTCTTTGGCATCAGATTGTTTCAAACAAATGGGTTCTGAAAATCATTCATCAAAGTTACAGATGGTAGTACGGGTCATTCCTCATCCTGCATATCAGACTCTTATTTCCACCTGTTCTTCATCACATGCTGTCCAAGGTGGGGAAGGAGTTTTATACAGATGTTCCAAGTCCCAAAGAAAGAAAATTCTTGGAGACCAGTTCTGGATCTTTCTTTTTCAATCCCGTTTGCGAGCGCACCACAATTCAAAATGTAATCACTTCACAACCTATTGCCTCTTCTTTCTCTTTCAAGGTTAACACTAGATTTGAAACATGTTTATAATCAAATTCTTATGCATCCAGACTTCTGGACTTTCTTAAGGTTGTGAGTGTCTGGATCACACTGCCAGTTTTCTGACCTACCATTTGGATTATCCACTGTACCAAGAGAAGAGTGTTCACAAAGTGTCTAGCTACAGTTACAGCTCACTGTGGGCTGCAGTGCATCCACATTTTTAGTATTTAGACGACTTGCTTATCTTTGAGGAGCCTTTTTCAAAATGTAAGGAGTGTCTATCTTGGGTGAGATCTCTCTTACAGAAGCTAGGATTCCAAGACAACATTCAAAAGTCTTTCTCGACTCCCTTACAAAGGATAGTGTTCCTGGGATGTCAACTAGACAAGTCAGTTCAAAGAGATTTTTTTCAATGGAAAAAATACATCTTTATTTAAATCTATTTCTAAGGTTTTCCACTCAGACTTCATTGAGAGGCAATACCTCAGGATTCTGAGTCTCATGGCATCTATGATTCTCAAGATACACTGGTATCTGAAATACCTTTGCTCCCAACATCAATATCTTTTCAGATCCCAGTACTGAGGTTTGTCAGAAAAGAAATCCCTTTGAGACAACAGATATTCTTAAATCCAGATCTCTCCTTTTCCCTCCCTTCTCTGAAGCACCCACCACAGACTCTTCAGACTTTGCTTGGAGAGTAGCTGCGGGAGAGATAAAAGTGCAGGGGGTGTGGGACACCAAGGACAGATGCAAACAGAAATATCAAGACTATGCTTGCTCTGATCAAGGCACTCAATTCTGTGAACCATCATTTGCCCTCAGGACCTCTTCAAGTGGTTACATACAATACTACAGTGATGTGGTGCATCAACAAGCAAGGAGGAGCCAAGGTAATACCTCCTTTTCAGACTAGCCATGTTAGCTTGGGATACAACTTCACAGCACAATCTTACTCTACAGGCATCCTACATTCCGTAAGAGCAAAACTGTGTGGCAGACAAGCTGGAAGGACCACTGCAGATCCTCAAGAATGGAAATTAGATATGAAGGTCTTTGAACATTTGATACTTCTGTGAGGAGTTCCTCAAGTAGACCTATTTGCCTTGTCTCTAAACAATCAACTGGCAAAATTATGTTCCAGGACTCCATGCAAGAAGGCCTGGAAGACAGATGCCTCTTTTCTTTGGACAGGTATGTCTGTTATGCCTCTCCACCCTTCCCACTAATATCAAGTGTACTTCTGAATATTCAGAAGGGATCCTTCAAGATTACTGTAGTGCCTCCCTTCTCACTCAGGCAACTGTGGTTCTCCTTTCTTTTGGAAATGGCCAGGAACAATTACCACAACCTTCCTCACAGAATGGATCTACTCACACAATAACAAGAGTGTTTGATACACCCTGGCATCAATCATCTTCAACTGACTGCCTGGACAGTCTTAACTGCTTAACTGCTTTTAGGCACTTGTTTTCTGAGGACATGCAGCAGGTACTAATGGAGGAAAGAATGCCTGTTACTAGAATCATAGAAACATATATTAGCAAATGTAAAAGTTTTTGCAGTGGGTGCCAGCAACATAACTAGCAACCATTCAGGGCTAGTTGCTCTCTGGTTTTACAAAATCTTTGAGAGTTACAAGCCTATGGCCTTTCTTATTCCTCTGTCAAAGTTCATTTATCAGCCATTTCAGCATGTCTGCCCATGGATCCTCCTTTTTCTAGGCAGTTGCATGTAAAAATTTTCTTAAAAGGGGTCTTGCATAACAGGTCGCCATGAAAACCAGTGGCCTCACTTGGTGATCTTAATTTTATGTTAGAGAAACTAACGCTTGCTCCATCTGAACCAGCCAATCTGGCTGACTTGAGATCTTTAACATAGAAAAGTTTTACTGATTGCTCTGACCTCTACAAGGGCATCTGAGATACAAGCTCTTATGGTGACTGAACCCTCTCTCATTTTCCACAAGGACAGGATTTCTTTGAGAACTAATCCTTTTATGACTAAACTTGCATTCAAGTTTACTTTAAGCCAAACTATCCATGTCCCTATTTTCTTTTCTGACCCTAAAAAGGAGGGAGAAAAAATACTCCATACTTTGGATGTGCACAGCCAACTCAGGTACTATCTTGACAGAAATAAATCCTTCAGATCTTTGGATCAATTGTGAATTTGTTGTGATGGTCAGTAGTCTGTTTTGACACAGGTTTTCTCTTCTATTTCCAAATGATTGTCTAAGACTATTCCCTCCTGTTATACTCACCATGTCAAATCTATTCCAGACAGGATCAAGGCCCACTCTACAAGGACCTTAGCTTATTCTAGGTTTTTGGAAATAGGTGGATTCTATAAGCTGCTACTTGATCCTCTGTACATACTTTTACAAAGCACTATAAGCTGGATTTATTCCCTGGGACTAGATCATGTTCTATTAGGACCATTCTCTTTCCACCTGCCATAAACAAACTTTACAACAAAAGGAAGAAAAGTACAGTTTTGTACCTACCATAAATGTAGATGTTTGAGTGTCTTCACTGCTGCAGTCATTACACTTGGGTTATCCTGCCATCAGGCGGTCCCGCAGTCGGCCAGAGTTCCAAAGTTTTGGTCCGGCATCGGTTGCTGTCGCTTCTTCCCTGACGCCAGTGCGCCAGGGGTATACAAGATGCAGCCAATGTCATTTTCTTCAGTTTTTCTTGCCCCAGATGTCAGGTGCCCCCAAATAGGGAGGCAATACATATTGCTAATAAAACATACAACAAAGGTAAAAAACAAAACCTTCAGTTACCAGCAAATACACCACATAGGTAGTATAGGGTTGAAAGGTATAGATAAGTCCCAGCTAAGAAAGAGGGGATGGTGGGTGGGTAACCTGGACTGCAGCAGTGAAGACACTCGAACATCTACATTTATGGTAGGTACAAAACTGTACTATGTTCATCGTGTTTCACTGCTGCAGTCATTACACTTGGGTTGAATCCCAAAGCAGAGTTAGGGTGGCTGGTTCTATAGAGGATTTGGGGTGGCTATGAGGCCCTGCAGCACTGCAGTGGCAAAACCAGCTCTGGATCTAGAATAAAGAGGCAAGTGATAATGCTTGGTAAAGGTGTGCACTGAACTCCAAGTCGCAGCTTCCAAGATATCTTTGGTAGGTACTCATCTAACGTAGGCAGTTGAAGTGGCTGTTGCCCTGGTGGAATGTGGCCTAATGTTAGTAGGTACAGGTTTTCCATGCTGTGTGTAGCAGAACCGGATACAGTGTCCTATCCACTTTGAAATGGTCTGCTTTGAAATAGCCTTTCCCTGTGATCCTGCAGCATAACAATTGCTCGTTTTTTCTGAAAGCTTTTGTTTTGTCTAAGTAGAAACATAATTGTCTGTGTATGTCCAAGGAATGCAGAAGTCTCTCCCCTTTATTCTGGGGATTTGGATAAAAAGTTGGCAAGTGAATAGTTTGGTTAAGAGCCACACTGGATACCACCTTAGGCATAAATGAAGGGTTTGTTCTTAAAGAAACCCTGTCTTGGTGAAAAATGATGAAAGGCTCCACTGCCATTAGTGCCTGTAACTCTGAGACTTTTCGTGCTGAGGTTATTGCCAGAAGCAGAGCAGTTTTCCATGATACATATTTTAATTCTGCTGAATTGGCTGGCTCAAAAGGAGGTAAAGTTAGTTTTTCCTAGACAAAATTGAGGTCCCAAGTTGGTGTTGGTGCTCTCCGGGGCGATCTTATGTTTTTAGCCCCTCTGAGGTACTGTTTTAGCAATGGATGAGAGAAAATAGGAGGATCTGTGTTGTAATGAGCCGAGATGGCAGAGGCTTGGATCTTAATGGATGAAAAGGATAGTCCTTTGTCCAGCATCTCAGTTAAATATTGTAATATCTGAGGAATATTTGGGACAAGAGGGTCAAAGCTTTGAGCCTGGTTCCAGGCACAGAATCTCTTCCACTTTTCTGAATAAGATTTCCTGGTGCTAGGCCTCCTGGCCTCCAAAATGACATCCATAACAACTTTAGAGAGAGGTGTTGTCTGCTTGACTAATGAATCTGCCATGCAGCCAGGTTTAAGGTTTTGAGCTGACTGTGCAGGATCTTATTGTTTTGTTGAGTCAGAAGGTGCAGAGTTTGAGGTAAAATCCATGGTGGGCCTTGAGCTAAGTTCTTTAAGACTGGGTACCAGTGCTGGCGTCGCCAGTCTGGGGCAATCGGCATCATCTGTGGTTTTTCTTGTCTGGCTTTTAGGAGTACCTTTGAAAGGAGAGGCAGTGGTGGGAATGCATAAACATTTAGGCTTTTCCAGCTGAACGAGAGAGCATCCACTTTCCATGCTTGTGTGTGATAAGTCCTTGTGCAGAATTTTTGTAGTTGGCAATTCATTGGGGAGGCAAAGTGATCCATGTCTGGGCACCCCCATTTTTGCATTATCATGCTGAATACTTGTGGATTTAATTTCCACTCGTGAGGATCCACGATGTTTCTGTTTAAGTCGTCTGCCAGAGTATTTTTCTTTCCTGGCAGGAATTGTGCTTGTAGATGAACTTGATAGGTTAGAGCTGTGTTCAACAAGGTCATGGCTTGTCTGCATAGAGGATAAGAATGAGTGCCCCCTTGCTTATGTCCCACATGACTGTGGTGTTGTCTGTCTTTAATAGTAGTTGCCCTGGATGCAGAAGGTCCTTGAAAGCTGTTAGGGCATTTTCTACAGCCAACATCTCTTTTTGATTGATGTGAAGATGCATTTGGTCTGCGGTCCACTTGCCCTGAATACATTTTCCTGCCATGTGTGCTCCCCAGGCATAATCCGAAGAATCTGTTGTTAGTGTCTGCCTGGCTGTGGGTAGAGTGAAAGGTAGTCCCTTGTTGAGGTGACATGCCTGTGCCCACCATCGAAACTCCTGTTGTAGGCAGGGAATTAGTGGTATTACTGCTTCCAAACTGTAATCCATGGTGGTGGTGCTGCGGTAGTGTTGTCGCCTCACAGTAAGACGCTGACCGGTTCGACTCTCAGCTAGAGCATCTTCTGTGTGGAGACATGCATGAATGGGCGTAGCTTCGTTGAAGGTTGTGCGTTAGGGCTGGCAACTCAGCACGTAAAAATCAACTGCCAATCATTATCGGACCGGAGTTCCGCTGTGGTGACCCCTAACCGGGAAAAGCCGAAAGAGACAACAACTGCTTCCAAACTGTGACAGTGTTGAGTCCAAACACTTTTTAGGTACCATTGTAATTTCCTCATATGCAGTCTGGCATATGGAATTAGTAGTATGCAGGATGCCATGAATCCCAAGGCCTGCAGAATTTTTCTTGCAGGGAGTTGGGTTTTTGTTGCCATCAACTGAAAGTACAGAGTCAGTTGTCCTTGCTTGTCTGGCGTGAGATAAGCCATCTGGGCCGTTGTATTTAAGCTGGCACCCAGGAATATCATCTCTTGTGAGGGCACTAGTTTTGACTTCTTTTCGTTTACTGTGTACCCTAGGCAAATTAGCAACCTTTTTACAAACGCCAGATGCTTTAGAAGAACGTCCTTGCTCTCTGCTTGAATAAGGCAGTCGTCCAGGTATGGATATATTTGAAATCCTTTTTATCTGCAAAATGCAATTACTGGTGCCAGGCACTTTGTGAAGACCCTGGACGCAGTAGATAAGCCAAAGGGCAGTGCAGAGAATTGGGAATGCATTGAACCAGCTATGAATCTGAGGTATCTTCTGCAATTTTTTTCTGATAGGGACATGCAGGTATGCCTCTTTGAGGTCCAAAGTAACAAGCCAAGCCTTCTTGCCCAGCATGGGAAGAAGCTGCTGTAGTGTCAACATTTTGAATTTTGGAACATCCAGGTAAGTATTTAGAGTAGAAAGGTCTAGTATAGGTCTCCAGGCTTTGTCCTTTCTGGGGACCAGGAAAAGTCTTGAGTAAAATCCTTGTCCTTGTTCCTGTTGTGGCACTTTTTGAATAGCTCTCATGTCCATCAGGGCTGTAATTTATTTTTGTGCCTCTGCCCATTGATTTTGTGGCAGGTCTGGCATTCCTTTTAGCCTTGGTAGAGTGTGAAAGTGGAACCTGTAACCTTGAGACACAATATTCAGAACCCATTTGTCTTGGGTGATTATATGCCAATTTTGAGAAAAAAGTGCTAGTTTTCCCCCTAAGGGAGCTGCCATAAGTGCTTGGCATTCGAAGGGGGAAGTCATTGGGACTGTTTCCTGTAAGGTTGTGACTTGTCTTCACCTCCTTTTGGGGTTGAAGCACCCCACTGTCGTGGTCTTTAAGAGCCTTGGGGCGGAGATCTGCCTCTTGGGCGTCTGTATCTGCCTCTTTGTGGTCTGTCTGACACTGGAAAGGACCAATTCTTTGAAGGCCAATTTCTGCTAAATTGAGGTGGCTGTACCTGTAAGAAATCCTTCACTGCTTGCATAGAATTTGCCTTATCCTCCATTTTCTTTAATACCTCTTCTGCCTTAACACCAAATAAAATATCCTGCTGTAAAGGAGCATCCAATAATTTAGCCTTAACATGATCAGGTAAACCTTGTTCTTTTAACCAAGCATGCCTTCGAAGCACAGATCCTGTAACTGCTGCTCTACAAGAAGCCTCTAATGAATCAAAACCACATTGCAGAGTAATAAACAGCAGATGCAGGGTGGTATCCAACGAGACGGAGCCCGAATAATGAAAAAAATCTTTACTCAATCCAATGATCAAAATGAAGTACAAATACACAAAGTCACAGTTTAAAAATGATAAAACAACAAGTTAAGCGCTTTCGTCAATACCCAGGCTTCTTCAGAACAGTGAATTGCTGGCTGATAACTCCTTAAATACACACATAGTCAATTAGTAAAATATTACCCCTCATCATTTCCTTTCAATTAAGAAACATCACAGGAAGTGTAAGGTAGTAGTGAATACTCCCCCTATTTGCAAGTATACAAAACGTCAGCTAACCAAATTTTGAATCAATAGTGTCACATGTAAAGAATGTTATAAGGCAAAAAATACCAATGACAATATAAATAAATCATAACATAAATAACTGTTTAAGTTTCAAAAGTGGTGCTATAGAAATTCTATCATTAATTCCTGGAGGAGAGTATGCATTCAGTCTGATCTGCCACTTTAACTCAATGTACTCCAAATATTCCTCAACAGGTCCACCCCTTTGTCCCAAATCAACTTGTTCAAGAATAAAAAAACTAAAACTGTGATTACTTTGGTCATTAATATGCCTACATAAAGCATTCTTCATATTTTTCTGCTTGATGATATATAAATGTTGGTAGACTCCAAGTCTAAAAGCATTTTTTGTTTTCCCCACATAATAACCTTGGCAGTTTTTACATAATGCAATATAAACAACCCCCTTAGTATAGCAAAACATTTTCTTTTTATTAGTAATGGATCCAAAATTCTTAAGTTTAAATTTGTCAGTATCCATCATGAAAGGGCACTGGGGACATCTACCACATTTATACGTGCCACCTCTAGTGAGATTCGGTTTTCCTTTTTCAAGTAGTCCTTTTATTGATGTACTCTTTTTATAAACTATAGTGGGTCTATTACCTATCTTGTCCAAGACCCCAATATCATTATCAAAAACCTTCCAATATTTATGTATTATGCGTTTGATTTCTTCAAAATCTGCAGAATATGTGAGTGTCAGTGCATGTGTAAAAATAGTATTATTGAGCCTCACTTTGTTGTGGTCATCCCTATTGCCCAATAGGGCTCTAAAGTGTCCACTGGTCCTCTTAACTTCCTGAATGATGTTTGATAGAAAAAGGCTCTGGATAACCTCTTCTCTGAAACATATTGGACAAATTGTCACATTCCTTGGTAAAGTCATAAAAGTCAGACACCATCCTGGCCAATCTAACACATTGGCCTTTGCCCAGGGCCTTCTTCTGGTGCAAAGGATGTGCACTAGTAAAATGTAATAATGTGTCAGAGTAGATTGGTTTCCTATATAGTTGGGAAATAAAACAATTGTTCACATAATCTTTCTTTATGGTGATGTCCAAATAATGAATATAATCTAGATCCTTGACCATAGTAAATCTAAAAAAACTGGTGGTACTGTTCATGTACGAAAAGAACCTATTCAAATCTTGTTCTGAGAGATTCCAAAACAGGACAATATCATCAAGGTATCACCCATACAATACCCATGAAGTCCTGAATTCGGAGTTAAAAATGTATTGATCTTCCCAATGTGCTAAGACAATGTTGGCGAAGATTGGTGCACAACATGCACCCATGGCAACTCCAAGCCTTGGTTTAAATAAATGTCCTTCAAATGTAATGAAATTATTTTCCAAAACCATCTCCATACAAGTACGGATGGTCAAGATGGTGTCATGATTCAATGACGAATTACTGCATAGAAACTCATAGAACCAGTCCAGACCTATATCATGTGGTATAACTGAAAACAGGTCACAGATGTCAATAGTCACCAGGATGAGGTTACTGTCGTATATATTCTGATTGACTTTACCAAGGAAGTCCCATGAGTCCTTAATTATAGTAGTCCAATTATCAAGGACCCCCTTAGTCATACTGTCAATGTATTTTGCTATACTAAATGTTTTGGAGGCTTTGACTATGTGTGTATTTAAGGAGTTATCAGCCAGCAATTCACTGTTCTGAAGAAGTCTGAGTATTGACGAAAGCGCTTAACTTGTTGTTTTATCATTTTTAAACTGACTTTATGTGTATTTGTACTTCATTTTGATCACTGGATTGAGTAAAGAATTTTTTCATTATTCGGGTTCCATTTCGTTGGATACCACCCTGCATCTGCTGTTCATTTTAGTTTTTATTCTGCTTACTGAGTTTGTCGGTGTTTTGTTATGGATGCAAGTGGCCAGGTGACCGGCGTTGATGGTGCCGATTTACAAAGCGTCCTGACATCTGTGACGCTTCTTACCAAGACTGTTGCTGAACTGTCAGCCAAGGTCGATAATATTATCAGTGACAATGCTAGCTTGAGAAATAGACCTTTGGACACTTCACAGTCTAGTTCTTGTTCTTCCATTCCTCCGGGACAAGGAAATAATTGCCAGGGTAACGGGAATAAGGAAGTGACGTATTCCACTACCATTGGTGGGTCTGGCACTCAAGGCTTGAATATGCATGAGCCTCGTGAAGCGGACTATGTTAACATTTCCATAGAACATTGGTTAAAAACTGATCTCGGTTTAAATTGTAGGAACGAGAACGTGGATTCTGGCCTGGGTACACTAGATCAACAAATCCACATGCTTAAAACTTTATTATTCAAATATAAGAAAATTCAGTTAGAAAATGAGTACCTAACTGAATGTATTAAGAGGGAGCAAGTCCCTATAGGACTACGAATGTGGAAATATCCAACTGGGTTGGAAAAGGATTCACATCTTTACAAAGGACTTTCGGGATTTTTTAACAGACAAGGCTGTGAATTGTTACGTATTCTTATTGTGGATAACAATAAGAAAATGGCACTATTGTTAAGAGAAATTTAATCAGGTAGATGTCAACATTAAAAATGACATTGTTTGAATCTAAGAAAAATGTTTTTAATGCTGTGTTTGATACGGTCTATAATGAACTCAGTGATTTAAAAGGGAGAAAGGAAAGGAAGTTATATAGGGACAAAATGGATTATGAGAAGGGTGTGGCTTATCCAGACCCCCCAAGAGGGCAATTTAATCACCTGGTAATCACAATACTTATATGTTAGGGCAAGCTTGGGAGACACAGGATGATAAGGAAGGAGAGGAAATCCCTTTAGAACAATCCCCCCTCAGGAGATCGGAGAGGCTAATCAACCAAAGACAGACGAGATTGAATTACTACAGTCCTCGATCTGCACCACGGAGGGGGGGGGGGGATGGAACAACTACCGGAAATAAGCAGCCCATCACATACTGAGAATGTGACTCTTTCAATTGTGACTAATGATTTGGGTAACTTCAGTATTTATAATTACAGTGGTCTTACTGTCACTAGGGAATGGGCTGATTTTCTATCCAAAGGTATGAATTTTGTGCCTACTAGTAAGGGCAACATAGTAGATGTTATGGTGCAGTTAAAACTATTTACAAGGAAATTAAATCTAGCTTTATTTTTTCCTGATACTAATTTTACCTATGGCTCAAACCTTAGGAGACCAAGTACCTTTCAACCTCCCAATCACCCTTTGGTACAAATATTTCAGGTTCTATGTGAAAACGACATTAGAACACGATTGGGTTATAGGCATGATGACTCACACATAGACAATTTAAAAATAGAGGAGAAGGATATTTTGAGTGAAATTTTACATCAGACTAATATAAGACTTATGAAACCGGACAAGGGTGGGGGTCTGGTTATTAAGAATACTGATGATTACAATAGTAGAATGTTTCACATACTATATAGTGAAGTATACACTGAGACCTCACAAAATGAATTAAACATAGCATATCGTAACATTGACTTAGAATTGGAGCAACTTTTACTGAATGGACAAATCACACTAGACACACACAACTACATTTTAACCAAACATCCCAGGATTCCCACCATATTTGGAATACCAGAAATTCACAAATCAATACACAGTCCACCTTTAAGACCCATTGTAGATGCCAAAGCCTCCAGAACATTTAGTATAGCAAAATACATTGACAGTATGACTAAGGGGGTCCTTGATAATCGGACTACTATAATTAAGGACTCATGGGACTTCCTTGGTAAAGTCAATCAGAATATGTATGACAGTAACCTCATCCTGGTGACTATTGACATCTGTGACCTGTTTTCAGTTATACCACATGATATAGGTCTGGACTGGTTCTATGAGTTTCTATGCAGTAATTCGTCATTGAATCATGACACCATCTTGACCATCCTTACTTGTATGGAGATGGTTTTGGAAAATAATTTCATTACATTTGAAGGACATTTATTTAAACAAAGGCTTGGAGTTGCCATGGGTGCATGTTGTGCACCAATCTTCGCCAACATTGTCTTAGCACATTGGGAAGATCAATACATTTTTAACTCCGAATTCAGGACTTCATGGGTATTGTATGGGCGATACCTTGATGATAATGTCCTGTTTTGGAATCAATCAGAACAAGATTTGAATAGGTTCTTTTCGTACATGAACAGTACCACCAGTTTTTTGAGATTTACTATGGTCAAGGATCTAGATTATATTCATTATTTGGACATCACCATAAAGAAAGATTATGTGAACAACTGTTTTATTTCCCAACTATATAGGAAACCAACCTACTCTAACACATTATTACATTTTACTAGTGCACATCCTTTGCACCAGAAGAAGGCCCTGGTCAAGGGCCAATGTGTTAGATTTGCCAGGATGGTGTCCAACTTTTATGACTTTACCAAGGAATGTGACAATTTGTCCAATATGTTTCAGAGAAGAGGTTATCCAGAGCCTTTTCTATCAAACATCATTCAGGAAGTTATAAATAAGAGGACCAGTGGACACTTTAGAGCCCTATTGGGCAACAGGGATGACCACAACAATGTGAGGCTCAATAATACTATTTTTACACATTCACTGACACTCACATATTCTGCAGATTTTGAAGAAATCAAATACATAATACATAAATATTGGAAGGTTTTTGATAATGATACTGGGGTCTTGGACAAGATAGGTAACCCACTATAGTTTATAAAAAGAGTACATCAATAAAAGGACTACTTGAAAAAGGCAAACCTAATCTCACTAGAGGTGGCACGTATAAATGTGGTAGATGTCCCCAGTGCCCTTTCATGATGGATACTGACAAATTTAAACTTAAGAATTTTGGGTCCATTACTAATAAAAAGAAAATGTTTTGCTATACTAAGGGGGTTGTTTATATTGCAGTATGTAAAAACTGCCAAGGTTATTATGTGGGGAAAACAAAAAATGCTTTTAGACTTCGAGTCTACCAACATTTATATGATATCAAGCAGAAAAATATGAAGAATGCTTTATTTAGGCATATTAATGACCAAAGTAATCACAGGTTTAGTTTTTTTATTCTTGAACAAGTTGATTTGGGACAAAGGGGCGGACCTGTTGAGGAATATTTGGAGTACATTGAGTTAAAGTGGCAGATCAGTCTGAATGCATACTCCCCTCCAGGTCTTAATGATAGAATTTCTATAGCACCACTTTTGAAACTTAAACAGTTATTTATGTTATGATTTATTTATATTGTCATTGGTATTTTTTGCCTTATAACATTCTTTACATGTGACACTATTGATTCAACATTTGGTTAGCTGACTTTTTGTGTACTTGCAAATAAGGGGAGTATTCACTACTACCTTACACTTCCTGTGATGTTTCTTAATTGAAAGGAAATGATGTGGGGTAATATTTTACTAATTGACTATGTGTGCACTTAAGGAGTCATCAGCCAGCAATTCACTGTTCTGAAGTCTGAGTATTGACGAAAGCGCTTAACTTGTTGTTTTATCATTTTTAAACTGTGACTTTATGTGTATTTGTACTTCATTTTGATCACTGGATTGAGTAAAGAATTTTTTCATTATTCGGGCTCAGTCTCGTTGGATACCACCCTGCATCTGCTGTTCATTCTAGTTTTTATTCTGCTTACTGAGTTTGTCACATTGCAGAGTAAGTTTTCCCACTTGTTCAGCTGCATGCAATAAATCCTGCATTTCCTTATAGTCAGGATGTTCTGAACTTGTAATCATTTTCTATTTTAACAGAGACATTAAATATTGTTGGAATTTAAGCATGTGAAACTGGCAATTTAAAGCTCTCACTACTAAAGTTGCAGAAGTGTAAACTTTCTTCCCCCATCTGTCTAATGCTCTAGAATCCCTGTCAGAAAGAACTGAATTTTTAGCCGTGGAAGCCTTTACCCCTTTGGGACCCTCGGAAATAGTTTCTGGGTCAGCAACAGGGTTTTTATAAAGAAATTTGTTAGAGTCAGGGACTCTGTAGTACCTGTCTGGCTTGACTGGAGCAGGGGGCAAAGAATCAGGATTTAAACTGGATCCAGAGAACCCATCATCCACAATATCTAACACTGGCGGAATAGCAAGGGGCATGTGCTGAGGCAATAAAAGAAAGTCTGACACTTTTCTTGGATTCTGAGTAATCCTGGCCCTCCCAATGGAAATGCTCCCTCATGGTATGTAAAGTTTCCCCAAAAGAATAATCCTCAGGAGGAGCGGCTGAAAGAATTGATTCTTCAGCATCAGAGTCCTCATAGGGGGGTAAAGAGTATCCCTGGTCTGAAGAGGAATCAGAAGAAATGGAAACCTGGTCAGAGGAATCATAGTCTGTATCCTGCCTAGGCCTTTTATCAGGAGGGGGATGTGTACCCCTGATCAGAGTAATTAAGTCTTCGGCCATTTTGAGCATCTGTTTTTTAGGCATGGAGGCCTGTCCAGGTGAATGCTGTACTTGCTTCTTTGTCTTTAATGGAGTTTTAGACTTGGCTGTAGTTTTTATGGTAAGTTGCTAAGGTCTGAAAACACCCTCAGAAGCTGATGCCTGCTCAGCGGCTCCGGACCCATCTGAAGGGTTAGTTTCCATAGGCCCAACACCTTGAGTATCCAGAGGCCTAGACATCCCCACGTGG
Source organism: Protopterus annectens (assembly GCF_019279795.1). Lineage (NCBI taxonomy): Eukaryota > Metazoa > Chordata > Ceratodontiformes > Protopteridae > Protopterus > Protopterus annectens. Next base: position 569,767,296 of record NC_056747.1, read on the forward strand.
GAGTCGGAGGTGGCCTGTGGCTCTGAGGTAGCAGGTGTCAGGGGCTGCGAAAGCGCCTCACTGAGAACCAGCGAACCTGCGACTGGCCTAGTAGAGGCTTCATCGTCAGTTTTGGGCCTCGGATGCCTGTCCTTATCGTTGTCTTTGCGTTTTTGTGTATTCCAGTCGTCGGTTGTTCCCACAGCATGGTATAATTAAACCATTGGCCAAAGTAATGGCGAGCAAAATCAAACCGACGTTCAATAGTGCGTTTGTTAAATCTAGCACAAAACCGACAACTAGTGACGTTGTGGTCTGGGCCTAGCATGGAATACAGTAAGAATGAAAATCCTTATGAGGTATTTGCTTCCCACACGAAATACAATTATTAACTTTTACTGACCATCGGTCTGAGGCAAGAAAAAGTTTCCCCAAGGGGGTACTTAGCTTTATTGAAGACTTTGGTTCTGAAATTCGAATTGAAAATCTCAGGAGTCGGCCGACCAGCACTTGTGAACTGCTTTTGCTTCGGGCACCGCGCGGCAAGAAAGACTGAAGAAAATGGCGTCGGCTGCATCTTATATACCCTGGTGCACTGACATCAGGGAAGAAGCGACAGCAACCAACACCGGACCAAAACTTTGGAACTTTGGCCGACTGCGGGACCGCCTGACAGCAGGATAACCCAAGTGTAATGACTGCAGCAGTGAAACACGAACATCTGCAGAAAAGAGGATAATCTCAGGATGCAAAAAAACTCCCTTACCAGCCTCAGTAAGAAGCTGAGATCCTTCATAAAATCCTCCAAAGCTAGTTACAAAATTAAAATTGCCAAAGATTCCAAAGACAACCACAAGGCATTCTATAGCCATGTCAAGAATCTAAATGGCAATGCTCAGATCTGCTCTGAGATACAACAGAATGGCATTAAATATACTGATGCCAAGAATATTGCCGATATCCTGGCAGATTGATTCAGTGCCAATTTCACCCCCTAAAAGGCCCATCTCAATACCGAAAGATTGCCAAATTCTGGTAATAATGGCCACACAGGTAAAAACGCACTCTCCAAAGCTAAGAATATAGCATCCATGGGACCAGACAACATCCCGGGCTGTGTACTACATGAACTACAAAATGAACTGGCACCTCACCTAAGTGTCATGTTTAATCACAGCCTCACCTCAGGCTTCGTGCCCACTGAGTGACACACAGCTACAGTTATCCCACTCCACATGGGGGGATCCACCTTGGATCCTGGGAACTACCGCCCCATCAGTCTGATGAGCCTGACCTGCAAGGCCAATGAACGTATTATCATGGAACTTATAAACAAAGACACTGGCAACCTTCAAACACTGGACCCCACCCAATTTGGGTTTGTGAAGGGCCGAGGTTGTCTCCTGAACCTGATTGACTTCTTCGAATCAGTCTCCAGAGCTGTGGATGAGGGTAAGGAGCTCCACACAGCCTATCAGGACCTCACCAAGGCCTTCGACACCATCCCCCAATCTGGAATCATAGATAAACTTACTAAGCTGGGCATTAATCCCTACATCACTCGATGGGTTGCCAACTGGCTTACTGACAGAACCCACATTGTAAAAGTAGCCGACTCCAAATCCAGCTCCAGACAAGTAACAAGTGGAGTACGTCAGGGTTCAGTCCTGGGACCACTCTTGTTTGGCATCTACTTCTCTGAAGTACAGACCAACACTAAGGGACTCTGGCTAACACAGTTCACAGATGACTGCAAACTGGGAGCCATTATTGAATCCCCAAATGATGTGGATATTCTACAAAAGGGCCTTACAGAAACAGATGCTTGGTGCCAGAGCCATGGGCTTACGCTCAATGCCAAGAAATGTACAGTTATCCCCTTTGGGAAAAAACATGTACCCATGAATTACCACATAGGTGGCAGTACACTAAACACCGAAAGTGTGATAAGAGACTTGGGGACACAGCTGGACAGTGATCTCACCTTTGATAACCACATCGTCACAACAGTCAGGAAATCCTATGTGGCACATCTCACCATTAAGGGCTTTTCATCGAGAAAAAAGGAAGTCATTGTCCCACTGTACTCATCCCTCATTAGACCCATTATAGAATACAACGCCCCTTTTGGTATGTACCGTTCAAGACATCTGCAACAACTGGAAAGGCTGCAGAAATACCTCACTAAAAGAATCACAGGCCTAAAGCAGATGGCCCTATGCTGACCGTCTAAGCAAACTCCAGCTATACTTGCATATCGTCTACTCAGAGGCGATCTCTCTACTTAACATACAAGGCCATGCCAAACCCAGAGCTGTTGGACATGCTACACTTAAAGAAATCCCAATCCCTCAGAGCCACACACTCTAGGGATCTAAACCTTGTCATCACAATGAACAAAACATGCTAGAGGGATAGGTTCCTGACCTAGAGACTCCCCAGACTCTGGAATAGACTGCCCATACATGTCAAGCAGAGCACCTCTTTGGCCCTCTTCAAAAGGAACCTTGATGATTGGATGAGAGATAGGAAATTCACCCCGGGGATCACGTCAGTCGCCCTACTAGACAGGGTTCCAGGGAAGTAAATATTGTGGGAAGAGACAGCCAGGGAATTGTTATGGCTAGGCTTGTATAGGCCCTACAGCCGATAGCCTAGTACCAACCTATGAATCTACCCATACATAACAATACTGCAGCAGTGATAAATAACATAGAATGAATGAAGAACACAGTACATTTGTGTAAGCTGAACTGAACTTACAGTAGATGTTTAAATGATCATTGCTGTAGTAGCAGCTCCCTCCCTCCACCCCCTTGTTTTTTGTGTGCGTTTTGTATGCCAGAGTGTGGACATTTTTTTTTTCTTAGCCTCATCCTTTCAGGGCTCGGCCTCCCCTTCTCTTCTGGCAGGAAAACTGTATAGGGCTTTGTGCCCAAACTTGTCTTTTAGTCAGCTCAGCTCGAGCTGCTTGACAGTTTGGGTGTGTGGAAGGTATCCTGAAGCTTTGGAAGCTCTCCACCTGTTATATCCTTGACAGGATATAACCCGTAACTAAGGGTAATTCAGCACTGACCATTTGAACACTTACGGTTATATGGTCAGTTCAACTTACACAATTGTACTGTAATGGAGTACAGTGTAAAGGATGCATAGTGTACTGGTGGAGGTTGCTGTCATTTAAACAAGATATTAAACTTATGTTCTCTATTAATCCCAGTGCTGCTAACATCAGAGTGTCTCAGCACTATAATAAATAAACCCAGGGCATTGCTTTGTTAAAAAACTAGGGATTTTCTCCATGACCTATCAAACAACAAAATTTCCATGCCGTGTCTGTGGGTGAGTGTGTATATGCTGGCTGCAAGCACAGTCATTTTACTACCAATTTTAACTACTGCACGCGTAAAGCTCAGTAAATAAAGCAGTATACAACAGATTGATTGTGACACAGTAAATGACAAATGTAGTAATCATCTGACTTTGTGGTATCAGTAGCTATACCCTGAAAATGAAAAAAATTAAAAAGTTTTCCACTGAGCCTGAGGATTTTGAAAACTGTACTGCCAAAGTTAAGGAGACAGCATTTGCTCTGCAGAGGCTGAGGCTGTGACATCTTTAAGTTACGAGTGAAAGCTTGGTTATGTACTGTGTTCTAACAGCTATGCCATCAATGACCCCTAAGTCTATTGGGCACACTATTCTAAACATGACTGTGAGAATTGTGTAAAGAGGTCAAAATAGGGAAGATGGCCAGAGAATTTTTTTCCCAGCAGAAATAATCAATATAAATTAAACAGGAGTGATTTAGAAAGAATATAACAGAAAGGTTTACTGAGATGATATGAATTTACAGCTGGTGCAATGGATAAGGGCTGCACTATAAACCAGTACAAGCATATTATCAGACTTCTGCAGTGGTATTAGCTTTAAAAGTGTTCTTCAGCTTGCGTGACTAGACGAGTAGGGAAGTGTGTGTGTGTGTGTGTGTGTGTGTGTGTGTGTGTCTACTTCATTTGACCTAAAACTCATTTGACTGACACCCATTTGACCGACACCCAACTTGACCTAAATTTCATTTGACTGACTCCCATTTCACCAACATTTAAGATCCAGACTTGTTGTGGGTTTTCCTTCATGTGTCTTGCTTGTGGTAAACAGAATAACTGCAACTTACAGTGCTGGCTGTTAGAATTCTGATAGTCATGTAGAAAATAGTGTTGAAGTGTTTCTAAATGTGGGCTTGTCTGTACATTTTTATGGGAAGTATCTAAATTTGGCGAATGTTTTATGAGTTCCCAGCAGTAGTGGGAGAGTGTAGAGTACTGTAAGGCAAATTAAAGGTATATGCTCTTTTCCCCACTGTAGTGCAATCCTGGAGTTAGTATATATAATTGGGGGTGGGGTGGGGGGCACAACCCCCCCCCCATTTAGTTTGACTGTACATTGCCCTGTTTCTGTTAAGAGGGTAAAGTAAGTAGTTTTCAAGTTCTGGAAAGGATTAGTTATTGGTGTTCTAAATGTGCTTGTCTATGGTTTATGATTTAGTATGTTGAAATTCAGCATTGTAAGCTGTCGGTGAAAGGGAAATCAGTCAAATGAGTTGTCAATCAAATGAAATTTAGCTCAAATGGGTGTCAGTCAAGTGAAGTAGATCCGTGTATGTGAAGACTCATGTCATCATAATCATATTATACAAGCCACCCCCTCTCAAACTTCTACTACATTTCCTGACTACTTTCCATTTTTAAAATAAAGTTGATTTTCAGGTTAGATAAATAATGTGCATATGCTATTTTTCATCTTGCTTGGTACTTTCTAGCCTAAACAAACAGCTCTCTTGTAGTAAGTGTGAGGTCATTCATGTTGCCTTCAAATCGCTCACCAATGAAATTAAGACTACGTGACCTCCATGTTTAGTTTCTACGAATGCTTAGAATTTTGTTGGAACTTATTTTAAATTCATGAAATCAGAAATGCTTCAATTTTTGATGTTTGCTACATGTGCTCTCCTCAGCTAGGGCAAAGAATCCAAAACTGCTGTTCATTAGCAATGTTGGCAGCATAGGTTCAAAGGAGATTACTAGACAAATGCCTTAAGGGCCCTTACAAGCTTAGCCAAAATAACCTGATTTTACCCAGTATATGGCCCCTAAGGGCAAGAGGCTCGCACGGATTTGTGCCTGTGCATTGAGTATCTTATAAACTGCCCCTGTCCATAAGGGACACAAGCACTACCCCAGGTGTGATTTGCAATTCCACATCCATTGATCCAAACTGCATTTGAAGAGGGCCAGGAAAGGGCTCTGCTTAATGTAAATAGGAAGCCTGTTCCAAAGAAGGGGCAATCTCTGAGACACATCTCTCTGCAGCAGGTTTTGTCTGAGTTGGTGACTAAGTTTAAATCCCTAGATCGGGTGATCCTCATGCTGTTTGACTTGTGGATGCGTAGCAGCTCCATCAGGGCTGGATTTGTGAGCCTCTTGTAGGTCAGGCATAGGTCACCCCTTAATAGTTGGTAGGTGACAAAGTAAAAGGACAGAGCTTTTAGTTTGTCTGCATAGTTCATGTTGTTTACACCTTATATTTTCTTTGTAAGGAGCCTCTGATGTTGCTCCAGCTGCTGTGCCTAGTCAAGTATATGCCAAATGGCATACAGTAGTCAATTATTGGTCTAATGAGAGCAGAGTGCAGTAGGACTATAAATTTCTTGGATCTGGATGCCATACTTTTACTTACAAGTTGCACCGCAGAAAAGGATTTCCTCACCGCTGTAGACACATGGCGGTCAAAGTTCAGGCTACTGTCTGTGCACGTAGATCTCTCAACCCTGAGTCTACTCTAAGGGGTGTGCTATTGATGCTGCAACTTGCAAGGGTTCTTGACCTCCCACAGGGTATGTTAATGCATTTTTTTTTCTTTTTGCATTTAGTTGTAGGCCACAATAATGTCACCAATCATTTGTCTAATCTAGACCCTCCTGAAGGTTGCTTACATCACTGGGGGAGTCAATGATTGCCCCCAGCTTGCAGTTGTTGGCAAACTGTCATCCAGAGGCCTTCAACATTTGCCCCGACTTCAGAGAAGCATGTAACTGGCCTCTTGCTGGATCTGGATTCACCCACTTTAACCACGTGTCCTGTCCATGAGCCAACTGGCTATCCATCTGGTGACTCAGGGATTTATGCCCAGTTTTGAGAGTTTATTTATAATACCAGAGTGAGAAATCGTGTTAAATGCCTTGGCCAGGTCGAGGTAAACAGTATGTGTTGTTTTGCCCTCATCCACGGCCTTAGTGACTTTCTCAAAGAAATCCACCTGATTCAGCATGCATGACCTTCCCTTGAACAAAGCAGGACTGGGTCGGGTCTCCTATGTTATTATTTATCAGGTCCATGATTATTCTTTCCATGGCCGGGTCTCCAATGTCATTATTTATCAGGTCCATGAATATTCTTTCCATGGCCGGGTCTCCAATGTCATTATTTATCAGGTCCATGATTACTCTTTCCATGCTCTTACATATTTACATGTAAAGCTAGTCAAACTTATGGGTCTGTAATTTCCCGGGTCAGTAGGTGGTCCCCCTTTATGCAGAGGGATGACTGTTACTGTCCTTCACTCTATCGGGTCAAAGCCAGTCCAGAGGGTGTGGTTAAATAGAGATTTTAATGGACCTGCTAAGTCTTGATTGAAGCTGTTTAAAAGGCAACCTGGCATACTACCAGACCCCACTGAAGCAGTGTTTTTAGCTTTAGAGAGCACAGTGGCAAACTGTTCTTTGATGATAACTGAAGTGGTGGAGGATAATGCTTGGGGGACAAAGGGGTGTAATGGGGAGGGGAAATTTGAGCTGAATTTGATGGCCAGCAGATTTGCATCTACAAACTTATTCCACACATTTTTGGGTGTTGCCCTTAAGATTGCAGACATAACTAAAAAATGTTTTTTGGTTATCCTTAATTTTGGAGGCTATTTTTACCTCAAAATCTGCTTTCAAACACTTTACTAGTTCCTTGATTCACTTGTTTAAACTAATGAGGGACTTACTGCTCTGTTGGACACATTCCCTCTTAGTTCTTGACAGGATATTTTCTTATTTTGCACAACCTATTAATACCAAGGATCCACCAGGGTGGCTTGTTTTTGCTGCTTGACCTCTCTTTACTTCAATCTGGTACTGCTGTTTCTTCTTCTGGCTGCTCCCATTAGGGGTCGCCACAGTGGATCAACTGTTTCAATTTCTTCCTGTCCTCTGCATCTTGCTCTGTCACACCAACCACCTGCATGTCCTCTCTCACCACATCCATAAACCTCATCTTAGGCCCTCCTCTTTTCCCGTTACCTGGTAGCTTCATCCTTAGCAACATTTTCCCAATATACTCTGCATCCCTCCTCAGCACGTCCAAACCAACGTAATCTTGCCTCTCTGGCTTTGTCTCCAAACCTTCCAACCTGGGCTGACCCTCAAATATACTTATTCCTAATCCTTGTCCATCCTCGTCACAACCAGTGCAAATCTTAACATCTTCAACTTTGCCACGTCAAGCTCTGACTCCTGCCTTTTTGTCAATGCCACTATCTCCAACCCATATAACATAGATGGTCTCACTACCCTCTTGTAGACCTTTCCTTTCACTCTTACTGGTACTCGTCTGTCACAAATCACTCCTGACACCCTTCTCCACCCACTCCATCCTGCCTGCACTCTCTTCTTCACCTCTCTTCCACAATCACCATTACTGTGAACTGTTGATCCAAAGTACTTAAACTCATCCACCTTCGCCACCTCTACTCCCTGCATCCTCACCATTCCTCTATCCTCCCTCTCATTCACACATATATATTCTTAGTCCTTCTGACCTTCATTCCTCTTCTCTCCACCTCTCCAGGGTCTCCTCCACCTGTTCCCTACTCTCACTACAGATCACAATGTCATCTGCAAACATCATAGTCCACGGGGACTCCTTGTCTGATCTCGTCTATAAACCTGTCCACCACCATTGCAAATAAGGAAGGGCTCAGAGCTGATGCTTGATGTAATCCCACCTCCATCTTAAACGCATCCGTCACTCCCACCGCAGACCTCACCGCTGTTACACTACCCTCGTACATATCCTGTACCATTCTTACATACTTCTCTGACACTCCCGACTTCCTCATACAATATCACAACTCCTCTCTAGGCACCCTGTCATATGCTTTATCTAAGTCCACAAAGACGCAATGCAACTCCTTCTGACCTTCTCTGTACTTCTCCATCAACACTCTCAGAGCAAACATCGCATCTGTAGTGCTCATTCCTGGCATGAAACCATACTGCTGATCACTAATCACCTCCCTTCTCAACCTAGCTTCCACTACTCTTTCCCATAACTTCATGCTGTGACTGATCAAGTTAATCCTTCTGTAATTACTACAGCTCTGCACATCACCCTTATTCTTAAAAATTGGTACCAAAACACTTTCTCTCCATTCCTCAGGCATCCTCTCACTTTCCAAGATTTCATTAAACAAGCTGGTTAAAAACTCCACTGCCATTTCACCTTAAACACCTCCATGCTTCCACAGGTATGTCATCTGGACCAACAGCCTTTCCATTCTTCAACCTCTTTCATAGCTATCCTTGCTTCCTCCTTGAGGATCCACTGCACTTCATGATTCACTATCCGCACAGCATCCAACCATCTCTCCCTCTCATCCTCTTCATTCATCAGCCCCTCAAAGTACTCTTTCCATCTGCTCCTCACTTGTGAGTATGTTTCCCTCATTATTCTTTATCACCCTTACCTGCTGTACATCTTTACTAGCTCGGTCCCTCTGTCTAGCCAATTGGTACAGGTCCTTTTCTTCCTCCTTAGTGTCCAACCTTTCATACAACTCTTCATACGCCTTATCCTTAGCCTTCGCCACCTGTCTCTTTGCCATGCACCTTATCTCCTTATACTCTTGTCTACTTTCTTCATATCTCTGACAATCCCACTTCTTCGCCAACCTCTTTTTCTGTATACTCTCCTGTAGTTCTTCATTCCACCACCAGGTCTCCTTGCTGTTTCTATGCAGTTGTTTATAGTCATACAGGGCCTTTGTGTATACCTCACCTCTGCATAGGTTTCTTGTTTTCTGGATTTGGGGAGCTTGAAAACTAGCTAGGCTGTTCCTTAATGTCGGATAATTTACCTTAGATAAGTTATTAAAGTTTTTGGGGTTAGGTTGGGGACTAGTTTTACCTTTACTTCAAGGGAGACTGCTTTGTGATCTCATCATACCAATGAGGACATAACACTTGGGGGGACGCAGCATTCTCCCATGTTTGTGAGCACCAGATCTAGGATATTTATTCCCCTTATGAGTATGCAGACTAGCTGCTCCAGGACACTTGAATTTATAAAGTTAAGAAATTGTTTGGCCTACATGTTAGTGGTTGTGTATGCCTCCCAATTAATGGAGGGGTAGTTAAAATCACCCATGAGTACAGTACTGGGTTAGATGGTTAGTGATTCTAGTAATTTCAGGTATGATGTATGGGTTTCCTGGTTCACAGTGGGGGACTTGTAGCTAGGAAGAATATGATAATTGATTTTTCCCATGGTTACTTGGACACAGAGTACCTCAAGCATGTCATTTTAATTGACCAGCCTTGAGGCATGCTTATCGTTTATATAGATACACCTCCGCCTTTTGCTCTTTCATGTACAGTGGGTGGTTGGAATGTATAAAAGGCATTATAGCCATGCATGGATGGATTGCTTTCCGTGGCTTTTGAACCATGTTTCAGTAACTGCACAGATGTCAGCATTCTCCAGGGTGATGAGCGCTTTCGGGGAAGTGTAGCTTCTTGTTGAGGCTCTTTTTGTTTTGTTACAGTGGAAGGTTTGTCTGTTTGGTAATGCCTAAAAAAGACACCATAGGGATGGATAATCTTTTGGCCAATATCCAAAGGCCTAGAGATGACAGGTGAAGACCAGACCTGGCAAAGCAGCATGGCCTGTCAATCATGTCCTCCAAGGCTGACAAGTATTGGACCCCTTTGGAATGACACCAGTAGCTAAGCCAATTGTTAAAATCAATAATTTTCTGCTGCACAGAAAATACACCCAAAAATTATTTTCTTTATTAATCCATTTGCTCTCAAAACTACTGGAACTGTGTTCATGTGTTATTGTTCCATACTGCTTTTACTTTTGTTTGGGTTATTAATATTTTACTTATTTTACATTCCTTACTACTTAGGAGACAAAACAACAAATGTGACTATTTCAGTAAGCAGGACTACCTTTGTCATCTGTTACTTCTTTCTTGAAAAGTTGATTCAGGATAATCCCACTTGCTACGATCATTACTTCTTCATTTTTAAAAGTATTTTTTTGTGGTTAATGGTCTTGCAAGGCTTCACAACTACAGAATGTTTGTAGTTTCCAGTGCATCAACTATGAGACTTTACTGCTTTTCATATCTTTACAAGTCACAAGGTGTACAACTGTTTCTAGTACTGTATTACAAAACTTACCTTTGGTTTGTATCTCTCACTTTTTCTGCAAAAGTTAAAAACTATTTTATAGATAGTCCCCTGACCTGATTTACTTCTATTAGCTTATTTTCTTTCCATTTAAGTTCACATTTCCCTTAGCCATTCACATAGCAAATCTTAGCCAGCACAGAGGGATGAAGCCCAGACTATGACTACAATAACACTGGATTATCCAGTGACCAGGGCAGCAGAGCAGCCAGCTGAAAAGATACACACGCAAGAAGCCAATGTCATACTGTCAAGACTGTGAGAAGGAGTTACTGATGTTTCACGGTAGACTCCATTCAAAATGGCTGGATGTAGATGGCGAGCTTATCAACAAGAAGAAAACACTTTCTGATTCCCTTTCATGAACCCAAAGGTACTTTTTTCATTTTTGTATTTTGTTCTGGAGCCTGGTTGCTCAAGTGTTATTCCAGAGCACACTGGCTTGCTCATTACACATTACATCTGTGCTGGCTCAATGTAATTTTCTAAGAAAGCAGCATCCAAGAGAAAGATAAATATTTTAATGTTTTTAAAACGTACACCTGTTTACAAATTTAACAAGATGGCAGAAGCTTGAATGGATCACTGCTGTAATAGTAATGACTACTGGGACTTTTGTCACAGAACACGCATCTTCCACATCTTAACACTTTTCTCCTACAGCCCAAATAAAGGCCCATTCCTGAGGGATGTCGGCACATTCCTTAGATAAAACAGGCATCTGCCCACACCATTTTAGGGTCTTTCTTGCCTAGGACACTAGCAGGATAGTAACCATGTCTTACTCCTGGGCATCGTCCTAAGATGAAAAAAAGAAGTTATGTACTCACCATAACGTTCCATGTTAGTAGTCCATCTCGCCCTTCATTTTTACATATGGGTTCAGAGCCGATCCTCGGCTCCGACTCTGCCGATTTTCAAGCTTAAAGACTTCTGGTTGGCTTGTGGCTAAGCAGGTATCCCATGGTGCACCAGTGCAATCCCCAGATCTTGTTTGCTGCTCGCTAGAAACAGAAAGAAACTCCTAACCAACAAACCAATACTAAAGGGTCGCCAACCAAGAAATTTAAAGTATTACCTCCAGATCTTCCAGGATGGGGGCAGGAGGGCGGGTTGGTAAAAATGAAGGGTGAGATGACTACCAACATGGAAAGTTATGGTGAGTACATAACTTCTTTATGTTATGTAGTCCAATCTCACCTTCATTTTTACACATGGGACAGCGTCCCTAGCGCCTTATTCTTGGGTGGCTCATTGGAAGATACACCTGAGCACCATGGAGCCAAAGGATGCTCTACCCATAGAAGCCAAATCCAACTTATAATGAGTAATGAAGGTGTGAGGGGTAGCCCATGTAGCTGCTGCACAGATATGATCAATTGGTACCCTGGCTTGAAAGGCTGCAAAGGTAGACAGAGACCTGGCAGAGTGAGCCTTGATCTTGTGGGGTAAAGGTCTGCCCTCCAAACTGTAGATGAAAGCTATGCAACTTGAAATTCAGTTAGACTATGTCACCTTAGAAACTGGTAAGCCCAATCTGTAATCGGAAAAAGAAATGAACAACTGGTTTGACTTCCGAAATTCTTTGGTCAGTTGTAAATAAAAACGTAGCTGTGTGAACATCCAGCTGGTGGAAACAATATTCAGCTGCATTGCTATGATTGAGAAAGAACACTTGAAGCTCAATGGACTGGTTCAATGTGGCAGAAAAACAAACTCTGGGAACAAACGAAGGACTGGTACGTAAAGAAACCCTGTCTTTATGAAAGACTAAATAAGGTGGCTTAATAGACACATACAGCTGATGTGATAGCTACTAAGTACACAGTCTTCCAAGACAAATATTTTAAGGAAGATGAATGAGACGGTTCAAAGGGAGGGGATGTTAGTTTGGACAACACAAAATTTAAGTCCCAAGAAGCCACAGGTTTTTGTAATGGTGGTCACAGTAAAGTGGCCCCTCTCAAGAAAGTCTTGCATAGCTTATGAGACATAAGGCTGACATTTGGGAGACCCTAAATAAAAATGGGAGATCACTGCCAATTGTACTTTGATGGTGGCCGCGGCAGATCCCTGCTGAAAAAGCTCCGAAAGGAATTCCAGAATCACAGGAATGGGAGCAGTGTAAGGATCCACTTTCATTTTCTGTGCCCAAATAGAGAACCTTTTCCATTTATTGTCATACAGCCTTTCTAGTTGAGGGTTTATACGAGGATAAAAGAATATGGGACACTGACGACGAAACATCATTGAGCCTGACTAGAGATCAATTTGAGGGTGTGGAGAGAGGGGTGTAGCAAACCCGACATGTGGGTCAACAGATCTGGAACTGGGTCCAGAATCCAAGGATCATCCAGGAGAAGAATATCGAGGAAGGGGAAAGTACGGTTGTGTACACTTACAATAAATGTAGATGTTCGAGTGTATTCACTTTTGCAATTATTGCATTTGAGTAATCTGCTGGCAGGTTTCCCTCAGTTGGCCTGAATAACAAAGTCTTGGGTCCTGCGTCGGTTGCTGTCTCCTCTTCCATGACGTCAGGGGTATAAAACATGCAGCCGACGCCATTTTAATCAGTTTTTCTTGCCCCAGATGTCAGGCGCCCCCCAAATGGGGAGCAAATATATATATCACTATAAATATATAACTGCACTTTAGAAAACATAAAATTTACCTTCAACTAAAAGCAAATACACCACAAAGGCTTTTGAGCATAGTGAAGGAAAGAAAAGGTATAGAAAGGGGGCTAGCGGTTGGGTAATCCGGACTGCAACAGTGAATACACTAACATCTACATTTATGGTACGTGAACACAACTGTACTGTTATTTGTGTTTCACTGTTGCAGTCATTACATTTGGGTAGAATCCCAACGCTATGGATGGGAAGATGGAACTAAACAGCATTAGGAGCTATAAAGCCCTGCAGGACTGCAGTGGCAAAGCCTGCCCTGAATTTAGAAAAGAGAAGTAAATGGTAATGCTTTGTGAACGTATGCACTGAGCTCCAAGTAGCAGCTTCTAGAATGTCTCTGGTAGGGACCCCTCTCAGGAAAGCTACTGAAGTAGAGGCAGCCCTGGTGGAATGGGATCTGATCCCCTTGGGCACAGGTTTACCATGGTGCAAGTAACAGAAACGAATGCAATGGCTTATTCATTTAGAAATAAGCTGCTTTTATACAGCCTCCCCCTCTGAACCTGCAGCAAATGCCACCAGTAGTTGCTCAGACTTTCTTAGAGATGTTTAAGTAGAATTTTAGTTGTCTGTGTACATCCAATGAATGCAGAATCCACTCCCCCTTGTTCTGCGGATTTAGGAAGAAAGTTGGCAAGTGAATGGTCTGGTTTAGAGCCACACTGGATACCACTTTCGGCATAAAAGAAAGATTGGTTATGAGGGCCACCCTGTCTGGGTAAAAAATAATGAAAGGCTCCACTGCCATGAGAACCTGAAGTTAAAAGACCCTTCTAGCTGAAGTGACTGCCATCAGAAAGGCTGTCTTCCAAGAAAGAAATTTTATATCTGCAGTAGCTGCTGGTTGAAAAGGATGTAGGGTGAGTTTTTCCAGCACAAAACTGAGGTCCCATGCAGGTGTTGGTGCTCTCCTGGGAGGCCTTAAATTTTTGGCCCCTCTGAGGTACTGTTTTAGAAGGGGATGAGAAAAGAGGGGAGGGTCTGTGTTGTAATGAGCCGAGATGGCAGAGGCATGGATTTTTATCGAAGAAAAAGATAGGCCCTTGTGAAGCATCTCAGTTAGGTATTGCAAAATCTGAGGAATATTGGGCTTTGCTGTGTCTATTCCCTGTGCTTGGTTCCAAGCACAGAATGTCTTCCATTTATCAGCATAAGTTTTTCTAGTACTAGACCTTCTGGCCTCCAAAATGACATCCAACACAGGTTTGCTGAGAGATGTAGTTGGTGAAATTAGTTGATTAGCCATGCTGCAAGATTCAGGGTTTGGAGCTGCGTGTGCAGAATTTGATAGTTCTGCTTAGACAATAGGTGAGGTGTTTGAGGCAAGTACCACGGAGGAAGGTGCGACATATTCCTTAGAAGAGGGTACCAGTGTTGACGAGGCCAGTCCGGAGCAATTAGAATCATTTTTGAGTTTTCCTGTCTGACTTTTAGTAAGACCTTGGAGAGTAGAGGCAGAGGGGGAAAGGCATAGACTGATAGGTTTTTCCAGCTGAAGGATAGAGCATCCACTTTCCATGCTTTTTTGTGATGAGTTCTTGTGCAGAATTTGTCCAACTGATAGTTCTGGGGAGAGGCAAATAGATCTATGTCTGGGCTCCCCCATTTTTGTGTTAACATGCTGAAGATTAGTGGATCCAGTTTCCATTCGTGCGGGGTCCATAAGGTTTCTGCTTAGGTCGTCTGCCAGAGTATTTTGCTTTTCTGTAACGAATTGAGCTTGAAGATGTATTTGGTAAGTCACGGCTGTGTTCCACAAGGCCATGGCTAGTCTGCAAAGGGGGTAGGAGTGGGTACCCACCTGCTTGTTTATGTACCATATGACTGTGGTGTTGTCCGTCTTTATCAGTATTTGTCCTGGATGAAGGAAGTTCTTGAAGGCTGTCAGAGCATTCTGAACAGCTAGCATTTCTTTCTGGCTGATATGTAGATGCATTTGGGCTCCATTTGCCCTGAATGTATCTCCCTGCCAGGTGGGCCCCCCAAGCATAGTCTGATGCTTCTGTAGCTTGGGTTTGGGTGGCAGGGGGTAGAATAAATGACAGTCCCTTGTTTTGGTGACATCTCTGCCCACCAAAGAAACTTCTGTTGCAGGCAGAGAATGAGAGGAATCATTGTTTCCAGGCTGTGACAATGTTGACCCTATAAGCTTTTTAGATACCACTGACGTTTCCTCATATGCAGTCTCGCATATGGAATTAGTAGAATGCAGGATGCCATGAACCCGAAAGCCTGCAGAATTTGTCTTGCAGATAGCTGGGTTTTTGTTACCATTTGTCTGAAGTATGTTGTCAATTGAATTTGTTTGTCTGGCATGAGGTAACCCATCTGGGCAGTTGCATTCACGCTTGCAACCAGGAATGTAATTACTTGAGAGGGTACCAGTTGTGATTTCTTTTTGTTTATGGTGTACCCTAGGCATGTTAGAAGCCTTTTTACAAACGCCAGATGCTGAAGAAGAATGTCCTTGTCCTCTGCCTGAATGAGACAATCGTTCAGATAAGGATAAATTTGAATGTTTCTTTGCAAAATGCAATTACTGGTGCCAGGCACTTTGTGAAGACCCTGGGTGCAGTAGATTAGCCAAAGGGCAGTGCAGAGAATTGGTAATGCAAAAAGCCTGCTTTGAAGCAGAGGTATCTTCTGCAAGATTCCCTTATTGGGGTATGCAGGTATGCCTCTTTTAAGTCTAGAGTTACCAACCAGGCATTCTTGCCTAGCATAGGCAGTAGTTGTAAATTCAGCCTTTTGAATTTTGGAATGTCCAGGAACGTGTTTAGAATTGATAAATCCAGAATTGGACGCCATGATTTGTCTTTTCTGGGTACCAGGAAAAGTCTTGAATAAAATCCTTGCCCTTTTTCCTTTTGTGGTACTGGTTGAATGGCCCCCATATCCATGAGGGACATGACCTGTTTCCGGGCCTCTGCCCACTGGTTTGGTGGCAGATCTGGCCATCCGTTTGGAATTGGCAATGTGTGGAAATGAAATCTATACCCCTGGGATACTATGTTTAATACCCACTTGTCCTGGGTAATTAAATGCCAATTTTGAGCATGAAGTGCTAGTCCCCCCCCCCCCCAGGGGGCTGCCAAAAGGTAAGTGCTTGGAGATGGCAGAGGAAAGTCATTGAGACTGCTTACTGTAGGGTTGTGCTTTGCTCCAGATTTGGAGGTGGAGGCGCCCCATCGCTTTGACCTGTAAGATCCCTGTGATTGATATCTGGAGCCTTTGGAACACCTGGGTTTGCCCTGAGTGGCTCTGTTGGACACAGGAAAGGACCAATTCTTAGTAGGCCAGTGCCTACTGAACCTGGGTGGCTGCACTTGCAAAAAATCTTTTACAGTTTGCATAGATTTAGCTTCGTCTTCCATTTTCTTTAAAACCTCTTCTGCCTTATTACCAAACAGACTGTCATGCTGTAAAGGGGTATCCAACAATTTAGCTTTAACAGGATCAGGCAGATTTTGCTCCTTGAGCCAGGCATGCCTTCTTATCACAGATCCAGTTACGGCGGCCCTGCAAGAGGCCTCCAAGGGATCAAAACCACATTGCAAAGTATGCTTTCCAACCTGTTCTGCCGAATGCAAAACATCCTGTAACACAATCAGAAATCAACGTAATTTTCTGTTTCAGTAAGCCCATGACATGCTGTTGATATTTAAGCATATGAAACTGGCAGTTTAAAGCCCTGATTGCCAAGGTTGCAGAAGTATAAACCTTCTTTCCCCATCTATCCAGCTCCCTGGAATCTCTATCAGAAAGAGTAGGATTTTTGACTGTAGAAGCCTTAACACCCTTGGGACCCTGAGAAATAGTCTCAGGATCAGCAGCAGGATTTCTGAAAAGAAATTTGTGGGAGTCAGGAACCCTGTAATATCTGTCTGGCTTACTAGGAGCCGGAGGCAGGGAATCAGGAGCCATGCTAGATTCCGAGAAGACAACAATGTCTAATACAGAAGGTATTGCCAAAGGTCTATCCTGAGGAAGAAGAAGAAAATCCCTAAGCCTCTTTTTTGATTCTGAGAAATCCTGACTCTCCCAGTGAAAATGTTCCCTTAAAGTATGCAAAGTCTCTCCAAAAGAGTAATCCTCAAGAGAAGAAGCAGAAGGGATGAATTCCACTGCATCAGAGTCCTCATAAGATGGGATAGAAAATTCCTGATCAGAAGAGGAATCAGAAGAAATGGAAACCTGATCTTGAAGATTCATAATCAGTGCCTTGCCTAGGTCTCTTAGCAGGGGGGGGTTGGGAACCCCTGATCAAGGTAATTAAATCCTCAGCCATTTTGATCATTTGTTTTTTAGGCATAGGGGGGCCTGAGCATGTGGCTCATGCATAGTCTTTTTATACATAGAAGTAGGTTTTGGCCTTGTTTTTAATGATGGTGTCTGTTTAATATACAAATGTTGAGGCCTGAAAACACCCTCAGAAGCCAGTGCCTGCTCAGCGGCTCCGGACCCATCCAAGGGAGAGACATCCGCAGGTTCAATACTTGCAGAATCTCGCGGCATACTGGACTCCAAATGGGTCTCGGTAGAGGCCTGCGACTCAAAAGTAGTGGGTATCAGGGGCTGCAAAAGCACATCATGGAGTACCGGCAAACTGGTTAGGAGAAGCTTCGTCATCTGTTTTGGACCTCGACGGTCTCTCTCTTTTTCCTTGCGTTTTTTGTGAACTCCGGTAGTCGGGTTGCTAACCGACGACATTTCAGGCTTGTTAAATCTTGAACCAAAATATTTAGACACAAAAATATACTGACGCTTAATAGTGCGTTGGTTAAATTTAGCACAAAACCGACAGCAAGGCACGTTGTGATCAGGGCCCAGGCAAGGAATACAGTACAAATGAAAATCCTTATGAGGTATTTGCTTCCCACAAGTAATGCAATTATTAACTTTTACTGACATCAGTAAGGAGCAAGAAAAAGTTTCCCCAACGGGGTACTTAGCTTTAGTTTGAAGACTTCGGTTCTGAAACTCGAAAACAAAAATTTCAGGAGTCGGCCGACCGGCACTTGCGAACTGCTTCTGCTTCGGGCACCGTACGGCAAGAAAGACGGATTAAAATGGCGTCGGCTGCATGTTTTATACCCCTGACGTCATGGAAGAGGAGACAGCAACCGATGCAGGACCCAAGACTTTGTTATTCAGGCCGACTGAGGGCAACCTGCCAGCAGATTACCCAAATGTAATGACTGCAACAGTGAAACACGAAGAACATCCAGACCTGATGAGGCCAGTAAGGAGCAATGAGGATCAACTTGCTTCCCAGTCGGTTGGCTTTCTGTATCACTTTGGGGATAAGAGGGAATGGAGAAAAAGCATAGAGAAGTCCCATGGGCCAATCGTGGAACAGAGGATCTCTGGGTGTTTCCCACAGAGGGGGAATTAGGGAAAAATAACTGCTGCACTTGGCATTGACTGGACTGGCAAAAAGGTCACAGCTAGGTTGTCCCCATTTTCAGAAAATCTGTTCCACTATTTCCCGTTTCAGAGACCACTCATGGGGCAGTATGATTGCCCGGCTCAGCTTGTCGGCTATCACGCTGGTTGTCCCCGGAATGTGTGCGTTGCCACCAGAAAGTGCTGGGAAGAAATCGCCCATTCCCAAACTTGCATGGCCTCTCGACAGAGTGGGTAAGATCTGGTACCGCCCTGTTTGCTGATATACCACACAACCGACATGTTGTCCGATTGTATCGCAATCGTCCCTGGAGAAAGAAGGTCCTGAAATGCTTGCAACGCCAGAAGCACCGCTCTCATCTCCAGAACGTTGATATGCAGATGAGCCTCATGTTCTTGCCATGTGCTGTGGACAGTCCTGCCAAGATAATGACCCCTCCACCCGACCTGGGAGGCATCCGTGGTCACAGTGGCAACGGGTTGGGTAGGTACAAAGGGAGCTCCCATGAACAAGTTGTGGGGGCTATCCACCAACGAAGGTCCTTTTTGCATGATTCCATCAGCAGAATAGGGTGATTCAGTGGTAGATATTGGAATGACAACTGGGAGAACAGGAGCCATTGAAGGATGCTCATGTGCAACCTGGCTAAAGGTATTAAAAGAATGGTTGAGGCCATCATTCCAAGAAGTTGAAGAATCCATTTTGCTTGACCTTCTGAAGCGGAAAAAGACGCTGAACTTGTGAGATGAGGTTTTGTGCTCTTTCGGCGGGAAGACGAACTGTCATATCCACTGTATCTACCTCGGCGCCTATAAAAATCACAGATTGCGAGGGCAGTAATGCAGATTTTTCCAATTTATGGAGATCCCTAGTTAAGTACAAAGCTGGATGGTGGCATCCCTGTTTTGGGGGAGTAGATGCCTGGTGAGGGGCGGTCAGGAGCCAGTCGTTCTAATACGGAAACAACTGGAATCCTTGACGTCTCAGGTGAGCTACACACTCGACAAACTGGATAAATAAAGAAACAGTAAGTCCAAACACAAGTGTACCAAATGCCCAAACTTGTCGACAGAAAAATTAATTTATTATGAAATGCTTTTCGTCACTGTGGTACAGTGACTTCATCAGATATATTTAAAAACAACCATTCCATTTTAAATAACATTTTAAAGACTGTCACATGATACAAAACTTCCAATCAACTCACTGTACTAATTAAATCAAACCTATAAAATAATAACAACTATTACAAACATGTTAAGGAAAAATAAAAACAACAAACAAGTGTGTATGTGTATATAACAGTCTATATAAACTGTCCTAATTAAATACTAGCCTATAAATATTAATCTTGGAAACCAAGTTATCTATCTAAGCTTTTAAGCTCAAGTAGACAAGATATATTGCAAGATTCATTGAGCCCAGGGTTAAAAAAGGCATTTAGTCGCAATTGCCAGATTAATTCCCGTTCTTCCAGTAAAAGAGCTATCGGCCCCCATCTAATGTCAGGATGTATCTGGTCAATTATTTTAAACTTAAATCTATGTCCCTCATTTAATATCACATTTGGCTAAAGAATTCAGATTTTTCCTTTTCAATAGCATGAATGGGTTCGTACACTGTATCACGGAACCGGCAGTCCGTCTTCTCGATGTAAAATGCTGCGAATGTTGTGCACATCGCCAAATAAACCACTGATTTAGAATTACAGTTACATTTGGAATGGAGACTAAACTTGCTTCCTCTAATTGTGAAAGTCTTCCCAACATCCATAAATTTACAATACCTACAGGCACCACAAGTGCTCATACCCGTGTGCCTGCCAAAATTCACTGCACTTTTCCTTTCTAGTAAGTTCTTGAGGTTAAAACCTTTTCTAAATATCAAGTTTGGTAAGGCACCTAGTTTCTCAACTAGAAAAACATCACTGCTGATGAACTCCCAGTTTTTGTATAAGATAAATCTAATCTTAAAACTATCCTTACTGTATGTTGTTATAAAACTACAGTTATAATTCGAATTTAAGTGGTCACTATTCACAACAGGACTCTAATCAATATTCTGTGGTGCCTGACTACAGGCGATGATGTGTGTGTTGATCAATGTACTCGTCCCCCTAAGTATAGGTCTAATCACACCGTTGATTCTTTTACTCTTCACCTCATCGACTAATACAGTAATCAACTCAATGGGGTACCCTCGGTGTTGGAACATCTCCATAAGTAAATGACATTCATCAGGGAAATCATTGTCGAGTGAGACCATCCTAGCAGCTCTAATTAATTGCCCTTTAACAATAGAGCGTTTTTGTGCAAAAGGGTGGCTACTTGTAAAGTGTAGATATTACAGTAAGTGTTTTTTCTAAATATGTTAGACTCATCTACCATTCACTGTATCTTTAGTCAACTTCATATCAAGTTAGTCAATGGATTTGCTATTAAACAAACGTAAATTCAAGAAAATTGTTGTATGATTCAAATAATTAACAAATTCAGGTCTTTACATATTGTTAATCCACAGAAATATTTAAAACTGAAGACCAAGTTCATCAGCAATATTAATTTATAGGCTAGTATTTAATTAGGACAGTTTATATAGACGGTTATATACACATACGCACTTGTTGGTTGTTTTTATTTTTCCTTAACATGTTTGTAATAGTTTTTGTTATTTTATAGGCTTGATTTAATTAGTACAGTGAGTTGACTGGAAGTTTTGTATCATGTGACAGTCTTTAAACTGTTAATTAAAAAGGAATGATTGTTTATAAATATATCTGATGAAGTCACTGTACCACAGTGACAAAAAGCGCTTCATTATAAATTAATTTTTCTGTGGACAAGTTTGGGCGTTTGGTACACTTGTGTTTGGACTTACTGTCTCAGGGGGGTCTGTGGTGAGGCCAAAGGGCAGAGCACGAAACTGATAATGGCTGGCTCCCAGCCGGAAGCGCAGATACCTCCTTGACGCCTTGTCCATTTTTATATGGTAGTAGGTGTCTTGGAGATCCAGAGAGCACATCCAATAGTCTTTCCCTAACAATGGGAGTATCGACTGCAGTGTGACCATCTGAAACTTGTCCTTTTTCATGGATTCGTTTAATCTGCTGAGGTCCAATATTGGCCTCCAGTCTCTGGTTCATTTTGGGACTAAAAAGAACCTGGAGTAAGTTCCGGATCCTGTCTGATCTGCTGGGACGGGTTGGATAACACTTTTTGAGAGCAACTTGTTGATCTCCACAGTTGCCTAATCTCTGTGATTGGGTTTGGGTGGAACATCTGGGATCTTCTTGGGAACAAATGGTAGAAGGGAAAAGGGTATGTTATAGCCTCTGGTAACAACTCTTTGTACCCACTTATCTTGGCTTATATTTAGCCAGGCATCTGAATACAAAGAGATGCTACCCCCGACTGGCCGCAGAGAAACGCAGTCGGGCCCCACATCAGGAGTGCTGATAAGGCCACCCTAGAAAGGAATCACTGCCTTGCTGGTATTGCGGACGACCCCTGCCTCTAGGGCGACGTCTACCATTTCCTCCTCCTCTGCCTCTGAAGGAGGATTCACTCTGTGTCTCCGGAAAGGCCCTCTGGGACTTTTTGAACCACATTTTACCTCCCCTTTGACTTTTGGGGTATGGTCGAGAGGGGGCAGTAAAATGGACTCCCACGGCAGAGAAAGTCTTTCCTTCCTGCTTACACCGAGTGTTTCTTTCACCTTGGGACCAAACAAGGAGGAACCATCAAATGGGGCATTGGTGAAGGTTGACTTAAAAGGCTCCACAAAGTTACACAAGTGCATTCAGGAGTGGTGCCTACGGGCAACTCCTGAACCCGCTGTCCTGCTCGCTCCATCAGCCGCATGGGAGATAAGCCGCATGGAGGAGTTAACTACCGAATTTAGGGTGGACAACTGAGCAGAGATCCTATCAGGGACTCCCTCAGGACAAGCACCCTGTATGGAATCTCCTAACTCCTTGAGGAGATCCCTCTGCAACCTCGTGAAATGGGTAAGATAGTTCAGAGATTGAAGTGTAAATGCCGCTGAACTAAATACATGCTTCCTAAATCTGTCCATCTGTCGAGACTCCTTGTCTGGTGGATGAACAGAGGAAGAAGTCTCCGCCAACTCCTTCTTCGTGGCCGCCGCCACCACCATGGCATCTATGGGAACACCCTTAGACAAGAATTCTTTTCCATGGAGGGGCAGACAGGAACTTATATGGTCTTCTAGGAACTGGCTCAACGGCATCAGGAGTATCCCACACCTTCCGACTAACCAGATCCATTAGCTCTTCGAAAGGTGGAGACACCCAAGAGGCAGAGGGTTGAGACCCAAAAGCCTTCATGTGCACCGACTCCTCATCAGAAGGGTTGCCAGTGGGCCAGTTGCACCTCTGTTTAAGGATCTCTAAAATGTCCACAAAGGAGACATCATAAGAGGATGACTTGGGGGACCCCTCCGACTCCTCGAGATCAGTGTCCGATGTCAGAGACTCATCCTGGGAGTCAAAATGCTTCCTCCTGCATATTCTCTTCCAAGGGGGCTCCTCGAAAGGACCTTCTGGGGAGGCCCTGGAAGAGTGGGGGCCACCAGCAGGTGGCTCCTGAGGCTGTGAGTCTCTGCTGTCTCCAGAGAGTGTAGGTACTGAGACCGAAGTGGGAGCCCTGGGGGGAAGAGTGCTTGTACCACTGGCAGGGGCTGTAGATTGTGACAGCACACTCCTCATCACCTCAAAAGCAGACCTCTCTGGCTCCGAAGACCGTCCCTGCTCCGAAGAGACAAAGGACGGTGCCGGAGCCCGAGCCATTGACTGAGATAGATGCAGGGACCGAGCTCACTCTGGCAGAAGCACTGAGAGGAAGGCTTGGAACTGACGAAGATTAATTCAACTCTCCCCATCGGCACCGACAGAAGAGCTTCGGTCCCTGGACATGACTGACTGAGCTGAGCGTATCGGAGCCGAACTCGGCTCCAATGCAACAGCAAGGGGAGCCCAAACCGAAGGTTCCTCCTTTGGTAACAAGCACTCTGGCTCTGAAAAGCCAACATGGCTTGGAGGAGGAATCACGGATGAAGGCAAAACAGGTTCAAGTGGCTCCGGAGCCGATTGGGTCGGAGCCAACAAAAATTCAGAGTCTCAGTACTACCCTCTCCACATAGTCTTCCAAAAGACTCCTGGAAGATCTAGAAGATAAAATTGGGGATCTCAACCTAGCAGGCACTGGAGATTTGACCAGCAAAGAGACCGGTAAGGACTCTACAGACCGGCTCCGAGCAAAAGAGTCAACTATTACCAAGGGTTCAGCAGTTGGCACTGAAGCATCTGTGACCGGACTCTGAAACCACGGTGCTCTCCTTCAGCTCTGAAGACTGAGTCGTCGAGAAGGCAGATTTTGTTAATTTGGAAGGCAGATCCAAAACACCAGCCGGTGCCAGAGAAGACCTTTTTGAACCTTTTGATTTTGAGTCAGATCTTGACTTTGAAGACTTAGACGAAGAAGCCGACGAACCAGATAAAGCTTCCTCGAAGGTTGGATTCAGAAGACCCCTGAGTATAAGTTTGTTCTTTCTCTCCTGCAACACTCTAGGAGAGAAAGCATGACAGAACAAACATGATTCCTGCAAATGGATGGCTCCCAAGCAATAGGCACAGCTACTGTGGCCATCCAAAGACAATTTCTGGGAGCACTTCATACATTTTTTGAACCCAGAGGGTTTGTGCTCCTTGCTATCCTTAGACATTGCAAACAAACAAGCAACCAGAGGAGAAAAGAGAATAACTGAGGACTAGGTCCTCTAACTAAAATGGACCTAGCCCTGAAAAAGAATTACATGAGGATTAGGTCTTCTAAGTTAAACGGGCCTAGCCTGTTGTAAGAGAAACTAGGTCTTTCAACTAAAACAGACAGATATTCAGTCACACAGAAATTTTTTTTAAATAAACATACAGTAAAGTAGTAACACGAGGACTAGGTCCAAGTTAAACGGGCCTAGCCTTGTGAAGAACTGGGTCTTCTAATTCAAACAGACCAAGTAAAACACACCACACACACACACACACACACACACGTTCAATATATATTTCCAGTAAATATGAAAAAAAACACTAGTTAATGAACAAATGCAAAAGACTTAGCCAGAGCCAAGAGAAGCACATCCGAACTCGTCGACGCGGCAAATGAGATCTGGGGATTGCACTGGTGCACCATAGGATACCTGCTTAGCCACAAGCCAACCAGAAGTCTTCGAGCTTGAAAATCAGCCAGGTCAGAGCCGAGGATCGGCTCTGAACCCATATGTAAAAATGAAGGTGAGAATGGCCTACCTAACATGACAGGATTCTACTGTACATGCGCAACTAAGAGAAGCATAGGGAATGAGGGGTATACGACACATAGACTATTTCATCAGAAGTGATCAAGCTTGAGGCAGAGTGAAGAAAGGATAGGAAAGGTGTAAAAGATTAAACATGAAAAAGCATACCCCACACTGCAGCACAGGAATGTCCAAAAAGATAAAGGGTAGGATGGAGCCATGTACTGCACAGTGATTCACTTGAATACCTACAATTATGACAAGCTCCTACACAAATGTACTATGTTCTTTGTATGGACCGCTGTTGAAGCAGTGCTGACTACTGGGGCAATTCCTCTAGCTCACATGTAATGAGATCTATGAGTGATTGATGTAGGCTTTTAAAGGCCCTGTGAGCAAAGTATAGCAAATCCAGCCCTTGTCCTCAAGGCAAGGTCTACAAAAGGTATAGAATTTGAACCACATGGCATTCTCCAGAATGGTCTCTCCAAAGGAAGGTCATTGCAGCTATTTTCCTAGTGCTGCGGGATCTCTAATGGCCTATGCTTTCCTCATTCTGAGTACAACAGAACAAAGTCCAGTGAGCTAGCCACTTGGGGATTTGTCTGTATAGATAGTGTTCTTTCCTATTTTTGGCTGCAAAGGACGCAAAGTTGATATGAAGTTCTGATACAGTTAGTTCTGTCTAAACAGCATCAAAGTTCCCTAGGGACATTCAAGGAGTGCAGAATTATCTTGCTCTTGGTTCTGGGGGAGCCACAAACATGACAGCTGCATGGCCTGATTAAAGAAAACTGTCATCACCTTTGGCATAAAGGAAGAATTGATTTTTAGGCTAACCTTTCTTTGTGGAATACTAGAAAATTGCTCTTTGGACATTAGAGCCTGCAGTTGTGGCAATCTTAAAGCTGATGTAATTGCAACCAAAAAGGCAGTTTTCCAAGACTTGAATTCTAGGGATGCATAAGTAGCTGGTTTAAAAGGTGGCTGCATATGCTTCCCCAGAAAAACAAACATTCAGGTCCACCGAAGGAGTCATTACTTACTTTTCTAAGGGGATTCAAAAGCAATACTGCTTTAGGTTGGGAGGGTGGCCTAATGGTTAAGGTGTTTGCCTTACAAACACAAGGTACAGGATTTGAATCTCACAGGGGATAATCGGCTAGGCTTAAAATAGCTCGCAAGGGCAGTTAGCCTAGTACTAAACTATGAACCTAAGGAAATGTCTGACTGGATGCTGTGTCTGTGTGTGTGTGTGGATGGGGGGGGGGGGGTGCATTGTGAAAAGTTTTACCCTAGTCATCCATTTGGAGAGAGAATCAATGCTGTCAGTGCAAAAGGCTGTGTGCAGGGAAGCTATATCCAGTGTAGCTGAATACCAACCCACTGCTATTAGATATCTACCACTTGCAACATTTGTGCTATATCTTGCATACCTACATGAACCTACATGGACAGTGATGTTAACTACAGTACAAAAATATGATGCCCCAAATAACTGACCAATCGGGAGGGCTAAAATTTATATCTTTAGTAACAGATACAAAGATGGTATTACAGAAGATTCCACTTTTAAATATTCTAATTTCACTAAATGTGAAGAATAAATAACAGAGAATGAGTGAGTTGCAAAACATGCCCTGCGCACATCTGATGAAAATTACATGGAGTGTGATGCAGATGAGATTTGGCAGACTGTCATGGACAATGCAAGGCGATCAAAGGATTTTGTCAAAAAGATGTATTTTTTCCCCATGCTTTCAAAGATCATTCTAGGTAGTGGAACTTGCTTATCCATGTCATTGCTTTATCACAAATCATCATGAAAAGCAATGAAATGACTGGAAAAAGTAGATCTGGATCACTGCCAAGTGGGTTTAACCTGTTACAAGAAACAAAAAACGATAAAAAGAAGGCACACTTATGAAGCTGGTGATGATCTTTGTGCTGTCTTATATAGCGAGTGAACAAGAACAGCCTAAAGTGTGTACAGCGGAGTCTGAAAATTTTTCTGATTTGATCAATGGAGCAGGAAAACTTGACAACCCGCTAGTATCAGACTCCCAAAATCAACCTAACCAGGCTATTTATACAAGTATCTGTGAAAGAGAGAGACAGAAGAAAAACAGTGCATGAAATCGTTAGTAGTTTAAAGATGTCTACAAGATATGCCCATGATTTGAGGTAATTATGTTACCACAGTATTAAATGACCCTAACAAAGGCCTAGTGTAAATACATATGTCGACGGACAATTTCCTTGCATCTTGCAAACGGATAGAAAATTTTCTGCACAACGAGATACGAAGGGGAAATACAAGATTAACCTTTGTGTGCAACTCATATGGCCTGCTGTAAAGTGGAGATGATACAGAACACTAGATCAATAGCTGCCCTTAACTTGCTGGTGAATAACATACACTAAAAGTCAAGTATCAAAATATATTATGGACTGCAGAAGTAGATCCTAGAGAGAAGTACAAAAAAATGGCCTTTATCTTTGGGGAATTAACACAAATATATTTAACAAGTGACTTTTAGGCATCCCAACTCCTCAGAAAATTTCAATAACTTCCAGCATTACCTACTTCATAACACATCTTTACAAGTTTAACTCTGTCATACACACTTCCCTGAAATTTTATGTGTATGACTTGGATTAGCAGACTTTTTCCCAAACAAACAAAAATTTAAAGTCAAGTTAGTATAATGTTTTACAAGGAGATAAGCCCCACTACAACCTCCTATGTTGGGATCCCCTAAGTTATGGGTTTACTAGGACCATCCTGAATTGTTAGCTGGTATGTGATTAATCTCCACTAAAAGGTTTAAAACCACAGGATGCTGCAGTCTCAAAACAGTGAGACTCCCAATGATGCAAACACAAACAAAAAAAAATAGTTCTGCAGGGAGCATGCATTCTTACTTATTTTCTAAATATACCTACTCAGAGATTCCACAAACTTTTGGGGCAGTGGAAAACCAGAGTAAAAACCTACTTTTTCCCCAAGTCAATATAAGAATCAATACACAACTTAGGCAGCTGAAAACCAGTGAAATATTGGCATAATGAAACTTCAGATCATACTGTTTTGAAGTTCCCAGACTCACTGTTCTGGGCTGATTAAATACATAGGGTTCCTCTTTATTAGGCTCATATGTAATTACTATGCAATAAGTTTGCAGACTATTACAAGCCTAGCCAAAATCCCCTTTTCAAAAGTTCCCACCAACCTCAAGGAAGGCAAGACAAAACAGACAATGGGAGAAAATAAGGTTGCTCATCCAATTACCTAGGCTTACCATGAGGGTAGAATGGATGCTAACCGCTCAACACGTAATGGATGTTTGGTTCCAGAGGCAAGGGATATGTTGGGATATGAATCTATCACACCAAGGTGTCTTATTTATCAGATAATGAAGGTTTAGCTCTTTTAACTTGGATATCTGAGGTACCATTTGTTCTGAGAAGGAAGGTACAGTTGTTTATGTCCTACTAACCTAGATCATTAGATGTTCGAATTTCACACTGCCTCTGTGGCATATGGGTTTTGTGCCTATACACAAACCACCAATGGCAACTTTCCAGAGCTCAGATTCTCCTCTTCTGACTCTCTGTGATAGGGGATTTGCTAAGCCCCTCCCATCGGGAAAGCCTAACCCTATCACAGAAAGTCAGTTATTCAGGTTTTTTGTGCAAAATAGGAAGAACCAAGAAGAATTAGAAGGTCACAAAACACCAACATAAATAACGAAAGCCAACCTACAACACAAGGTTGGATATAATCAAGCAATATACAAAATAAGGGTGGTGGTGGATGGGTACTGTCACTGAGGCAGTGTAAAATTCAAAATCTACGGTTACAGTTCAGTAGGACTTACACAACTGTACTATATTCATCACTCACACTGCCTCAGTAGCATAGTAGCATATGGGTAGATTCCCAAACCTTACCCCTACCTGGGAGGGGGGAAAGATAAGGATCCAGGAGTCCCCAGAGAATGGTCCTCACAAAGCCTGCTCTGAAACTTAAGAATCCAGATTATAGTGCTTTGTAAAGTTAGGAATACAGGAGCATGTTGTTGCTGCATCAAAAATGCTTCTACAATCTACTCCTTTCGAACATGCCACCAAAGAGGATAAGGCTCTGGTGGAACATGTCTTAACCTGCTTGGAATAGATTTACCATGGTGAGAACAAAAATAACAGCAGCACAGGACAACCAATGTGCCATTGTCTGCTTAGAGACAAGTTGACCCATCTTAGCCCCAGAATGGGAAATAAACAGCTGTTACAATTTCCTCAAGGGCTTAATTCTGTCAAGGTAGTAACTTGCTGCCTGTGTACATCCAAGGTACGCAGCATCTTCTCTCCCTTGTTTTTAGGTTCTGGAAAGAAAACTGGAAGATTGATGGCTTCATTCAGGATAAATTCAGAAACCACATTTAGCAGGAACGGATTACTGCATAAAACAACCCAATAATGGTGAAAAATCAGATAAGGTTGACCTACCATGAGGGCTTGCAACTCACTTGCCTTGCAGATGTCACAGCAACAGGCAAAACAGTTTTCCAGATGACTAAATTCAAATCAGCTGGAAAGGTGGGTTCAAAAGGAGAGAAGGTCAAGTTTTCAAGAACAAAACCGAGATCCCAAGGAGGGGTAATTTGCTTTTGAAGGGGTCTCAAGTGCAACACTTCTTTTTTATAATTTATTTGACCACAAAAAAGAAAGAGGGGGATTCGTGGGCAAGCAAGCAGAGATGGCCACAAGACGCACAATGATAGATACAATAAGATAAGCAATCATAGAGTAGCTCGCAAAAGTTTTAAAACCAGAGAGGTAAACACCATACCAAGCCCTCTTATACCAGTTAGACACCATCTACAAAATCCTCTTCCACTTGTAAACAACACTTTCTAGCTGCAGGTTTTCCTGCCGCCTTCAATACCTGCTTCACATCCTCATGGAACAAGTGCCTAAAAGGTATCGAAATAAAATCATCCAGGATGTCAGTAGCAATTGCTCTAAGATGGGCTGCACCAGTTGCCTAGACACTGTGCCAGCAAATCGAGTGTGTGTGAGGAAGCTTGTGGTAATTGCCATTGGTCAATTCCATTAAAAGGAGAAAGTACAGTTTTGTACCTACCATAAATGTAGATGTTCGAGTGCTAATACAGCTGCAGTCATAACTGATGGGTTCTCCTGCCGTCAGGCGGGTCCTTGGTCGGCCAAATTCCAAAGTCTAGATCCGGCGTCGGTTGTCGTCGCTTCTTCCCTGACGTCAGTGCGACAGGGATATAAAGGAACCAGCCAACGCCATTTTCTTCAGTTTTTCTTGCCCCAGATGTCAGGTGCCCTCAGAAGGAAGGCAATATATATAAATTTGTGTAATAATGCAGTGCAATATAATCAAAATACAGTAGTTGCAAGCAAATACATCATAAATGAATACCCCAATCAGGTTGTATGAGGATGTGTTAGCCTATAGGCCTGTCCCAAGAGGGGAAGGAGGGAGGGAAACCTGGACTGCAGCTGTATTAGCACTCTAACATCTACATTTATGGTAGGTACAAAACTGTTCTATGTTCATCGTGCATACAGCTGCAGTCATAACTGATGGGTAGAATCCCAAAGCTAAGAAAGGGGTGGTAGGCACTAGGTGGAACTAGGAGGAGCCAAAATGCCCTGCAAGACTGCAGTGGCAAAGCCTGCTCTAGATTTGGAGTATAATGGTAGGTTGTAATGCTTGGAGAAGGTATGCACAGAACTCCAAGTGGCTGCTTCCAAAATATCCTTGGTAGGAACTCCTCTGAGGAAGGCTGCAGAGGTGGCTGTGGCCCTGGTGGAATGAGTTCTAATGCCTGTAGGAACAGTTTTGCCATGAAAGGAATAGCAAAAGCGTATGCAGTGGGCTATCCATTTTGAGATTGTCTGTTTGGAAATTGGCTTTCCTTGAGCTCCTACCGCATAGGACACACAGAGCTGTTCTGATTTTCTGAAAGGCTTTGTTCTGTCCAAATAATAACGCAGTTGTCTGTGGATGTCCAAGGAATGTAGTAATCTCTCCCCTTTGTTTTGAGGATTAGGATAAAAAGTAGGTAAATGTATGGCCTGATTTAAAGCTACCCTGGATACCACTTTAGGCATAAAAGATGGGTTGGTTCGTAAGGAAACTCTGTCCTGATGGAAGATGATAAAAGGCTGGACAGCCATGAGAGCCTGTAGTTCTGAAACTCTACGAGCTGTGGTGATAGCCAGAAGGAAAGCTGTTTTCCAGGACAAATATTGCAAATCTGATGAGGCAGCTGGCTCAAAGGGAGGCAAGGTCAGTTTTTCCAGAATGAAATTAAGATTCCAAGCAGGTATTGGTTGTTTCCTTGGAGGTCTTAAATTCTTAGCCCCTCTGAGGAACTGTCTTAAGAGATGGTGAGAGAACAAAGGTGGATCAGTGTTGTATTCTGCAGAAATGGCTGAGGCATGGATTTTGATGGAGGAGAATGAAAGTCCACTGCCTAGCAGCTCAGCCAAATATTGTAGTATTTGAGGTAAATTCAGATTTCCAGGATCCTGCCCCTTTTTCTCATTCCAGACACAAAACCGTTTCCATTTTGCGGAGTAAGCTTTTCTAGTTGATGGCCTTCTGGCCTCCAAAATGACATCCTGCACCTCCTTGGAGAGTAGGGCCTGTTGTGATGCTAAGGAATCTTCCATGCGGCTAGATTGAGTGTTTTTAGCTGACTGTGAAGAGTTTTAAAGCTGTGCTGAGTCAGAAGAAGAGGCATTAGAGGCAGGGTCCATGGTGGGGACTGCGTCAGACTCCTCAGGAGTGGGTACCAGTGCTGCCTTGGCCAGTCCGGAGCAATGAGAATCATCTTTAGTCTGTCTGCTCTGGTTTTCAATAGAACTTTGGGCAGCAGAGGAAGAGGTGGGAAGGCATAAACTGTCATTGATGTCCAACTGAAAGAGAGAGCGTCCACTCTCCAGGCCTTTGGATGGAAAATCCTTGAGCAGAATTTTGTCAATTAATGATTTTTGTGGGAGGCAAAGAGATCTATGTCTGGCCTTCCCCATTCTTGGATTATTTCTGTAAAAACTTTTGGATGCAACTTCCATTCGTGTGGATCTGTCATATTCCTGCTTAGGTTGTCTGCCAGTGTGTTTTCCTTGCCTGGCAAGTACTGTGCTTGTAGTTCCATTTGTAAGTCCATGGCCATGTTCCAAAGTGACATGGCCAGTCTGCATAGGGGGGTAAGAAAGTGTTCCTCCCTGTTTGTTTATGTACCACATAACTGTGGTGTTGTCCGTTCTTATCAATAGTTGACCTGGTTGTAGAAGGTCCTTGAAAGCTATAATAGCATTTATTACTGCTAGCATTTCCTTTTGATTGATGTGAAGGTGCTTTTCTTTTTGGGACCATTTGCCCTGAATGCACCGATCTGTCATGTGCGCCCCCCAGGCGTAGTCCGAGGCGTCTGTTGTGATGACTTGATTTGCTTGAGGCTTGCTGAATGGAAGACCTGTGTTTGTTTGACATGCTTGAGCCCACCACAGAAATTCCTTTTCCAGACATGGAATTAGTGGTATTATTGTTTCCAAACTGTGGCTGTGTTGAGACCATATGTTTTTCAGGTACTATTGTAGTTTCCTCATATGCAGCTTTGCACATGGGAATAGTAAGACGCAAGATGCCATGAATCCCAGAGCCTGCAGGATTGTCCTTGCAGTCAGCCTGGTGCAATTTGCTAGTGTTCTGAAGTATTGAATTAGTTGCCCCTGCTTCTCTGGCGTGAGGTAGGCCATCTGGGTGTTTGTGTCCAAATTGGCACCCAGGAAAATTATCTTCCGAGAGGGTATTAACCTTAATTTCTTTTTGTTGACTGTGTATCCCAGAGAGTTCAACAACATTATTACATAAGCCAGATGTTTCAGAAGAATGTGCTTGCTGTCCGCTTGGATCAGGCAGTCGTCCAAATAGGGGTATATTTGTATCCCCTGAAGTCTGCAGTAGGCAATTACTGATGCCAGGCATTTCGTGAATACTCTGGGCACAGTAGATAAGCCAAAGGGCAATGCAGAGAATTGATAATGGGTTGAACCTGCAAGAAATCTGAGGTACCTTCTGCAATTTTGTCTGATTGGGATAAGCAGGTATGCCTCCTTGAGGTCCAGTGTTACCAGCCAAGACTCCTTGCCCAGCATGGGAAGAAGTTGCTGTAGAGTGAGCATCTTGAATTTTGGTACGAGTAGAAATGTGTTTAGAATGGATAGGTCCAAAATAGGTCTCCAATCTTTTCCCTTCCTTGGTACCATAAATGGCCTGGAATAAAAACCTTGACCTTGTTCATGCGTAGGTACCTCTTGAATAGCTTTCATGTTTATGAGATCTGTAATTTGCCTTTGTGCCTCTGCCCTTTGATTGTGTGGCAGGTTTGGCATGCCTCTCATTTTTGGAAGGGTGTGAAAATGGAATTTGTAGCCTCTGTTTATAATGTCCAGGATCCATTTGTCCTTTGTGACAATATGCCAATTTTTTGAAAATAATGCCAGCTTTCCTCCTAAGGGGGCTGCCATTTGAGACTTGGTTGGCATGCAAAGGGGAAAGTCATTGGGTTTGCTTTCTGAAAGATTGCGAGTTATCCTCACCACCTCTTTGTGTAGGAGCTTGCCATTGTCTGCCTCTAAACGATCCTTGGGATTGTCCTCTGCCCCTCAGGCGCCTGTATCTGCCTCTTTGGGATCTGTCCGTGGCAGGAAAGGACAAGTTTTTGGAAGGCCAATTTCTACTAAAACGTGGGGGTTGTACCTGTAGAAAATCTTTCACAGTTTGCATTGATTTAGCCTTTTCCTCCATTTTCCTTAATACCTCCTCAGCATTAGCACCAAATAGTACATCCTTTTGAAGAGGGGCGTCTAGTAATTTAGCTTTGACATGATCAGGCAAGGCTTGTTCCCTGAGCCAGGCATGCCTACGTATGACTGATCCAGTAACAGCAGCTCTACATGAGGCCTCTAGAGCATCAAAACCACATTGTAAGGTATGCTTACCCACTTGTTCTGCACTATGCATCAAATCCTGCAAACTCCTTCAAGTCTGATTGTTCAGGTTGTGACATTTTACTTTTCAATTGTGATAACAAAAACTGTTGGTATTTTAGCATATAGAACTGACACAGTTTAAGGCCCTCATGGTTAAGGTAGCCGAGGTATGTACCTTTTTTCCCCACCTTTCTAAGGATCTGGAATCTCTCTCGGAAGGTAATGGATTTTTAGCAATGGAGGCCTTAACTCCCTTGGGGCCCTGTGAGATGGTTTCTGGGTCAGCAGCATGGCTTTTGTATAGAAATTGGTGAGAGTCAGGAACCCTGTAGTACCTGTCAGGCTTAACTGGAGCTGGAGGTAGAGAGTCCGGGTTAAGGCAGGCCTCCGAGTAAACATCATCTAGGATGTCCAAGACAGGAGGTATAGCCAGAGGCCTGTGCTGAGGTAGCAAGAGAAATTCCCTAAGCCTTTTCTTGGAATCTGAATAATCTTGGCCTTCCCAGTGGAAGTGTTCCCTTAAGGTATGCAAAGTTTCCCCAAATGAGTAATCCTCAGGGGGGGATACAGAAGGGATGGACTCCTCCGCATCAGAATCTTTAAAAGGGGAGTAAGAATGTTCCTGATCATCAGAGTGCTCTGAAATAATGGAGCCCTGATCAGAGGAGGGGGAATCTTCCTCCACTCTGGCCCTTTTGTCCGGTTGGGGCTGAGAACCTCTGATAAGAGTAATTAAATCCTCAGCCATTTTAAGCATCTGTTTCTTAGGCATGGGGCCTGGAGATGGGCCCTGTGTAGCTGGTTTCTTAGAGTGCATGGTTGCTTTAGACTTAGTGAAAGCCTTGATGGAGAAAGAAGAGGAAGGTCTGAAGACACCTTGAGTGGAGGTGGACCTGTCCACATTCTGAGTTTCAACGCCAAGAGTGGCTTCGGTATCTGTAGTCGGGGTGTGGGCCGAGGAGCCCGCGACCTCGGGCACAGGAGACACCGTCAAAGAAGTGTCGTCGGTAGTCAGGGGCTGCGTAGGCGCCTTGCTGAGAACCGGAGCACGTGTAGTCGGCTTTGGCGTGGTGTCGGTAGAGGCCGCGGACCTAGTGTGTCGGTCCTTATCTTTGCGTTTTTTAGACAAAACTGGAGTCGGAGTATCCGACGACATAATATAGTTAAATGCTTTCCCAAAATAATGCTGGGCGAACTCTGCCCGACGCTTAATGGTGCGTTTGTTGAATGCAGCACAAAAACGACAGACCGAGACGTTGTGGTCTAGGCCTAAACAAGGTATACAGAGGGAATGGAAATCCTTATGCGGTATTTGCTTCCCACAAGAAATACAATTATTAACTTTGTCTGACATCGGTCTGAGGCAAGAAAAGTTTCCCCAACGGGATACTTAGCTTTTAAGAAGACTTCGGTTTCCAAATTTTCGTAATCTCAGGAGCTGGCCGACCGGCACTTGCGAACTGCTTCTGCTTCGGGCACCGCGCGGCAAGAAAGACTGAAGAAAATGGCGTCGGCTGGTTCCTTTATACCCCTGTCGCACTGACGTCAGGGAAGAAGCGACGACAACCGACGCCGGACCTAGACTTTGGAATTCGGCCAACCGAGGACCCGCCTGTCGGCAGGAGAACCGATCAGTTATGACTGCAGCTGTATGCACGATGAACATCCAACTTTGCCTAGCCCAAAGAGGGTCACCACAATGACCATTGGTAATGGTTCCAGAATCTTCAGAAGTACTATGAGTATCTGTGGAAAGGGTGGAAATGCATAAAGAAACATTCCCGTCCAAGGGAACAAGAACGCTTCTGTCCCCCTAGCATGAATATGAAGATCCCTCAAATTGAATGTTTCCAACCATCTGTTTTGAAAGGAGGAGAGTAGATCTATTTGAAGTGTTCCACACATTTAGACCAAATCCAGGCGAACCTCTGCCAAGTCTTCACTTGTCAGGGTCCATCTGGGATCCGTTTAGTCTGTCACTAGGTTTTGCTCTGACAGTATGTACATGGCCTGAAGCATCACAGAATACTGTAAGGCTAGCTGCCAGGCCATCACTGCCAACCGGCAAAGTGGGTATGACCCTGTACCTCCTTGATTATTCAGATACTACGACTGTGATGTTGTCTGTGACCAATAAAAGGGTACCTGGAAACCATAAGTGGTAAAGAATTTTTAAGGTGTGAAACACTATTAACATTTCTTTTGACATTTGATGCATTTTGTAGCCTTGCACTAGAACTCCCCTGGACAATGTTCCCCATGCAAAATCTGCATAGTCCATCTGGACTGATCGAACTGGGGTCTGGAGAAAGAAGGTCGGGTCTTGGCTGAAAGACATCCGATCCCTCCACCACTGTAACTCTTGTTTAACAAATTCCAGCTCTGGTACTTGGAACTAAAGGGAAGTAGATGCAGGTTCCAATTTTTTTATAAGAGTTATTGACTCTCTCTCATGTATCATGCGGCCTACGATTTTGATACTCTTGAGGAAGCAGCTTCTTGAAAACAGAATTCCTGAAAACATTCTGAAAAGCTAGGACTTTGTCTAGTGGTAGAAAGGCCATCTTTTTGTGCGTCTCCATCATACTCTCCAGAAAAACAAATTCTTTGTGAGGGTATGAGACAGGACGGTTGTAGGTTCAACTTGATTTGGGAGTAATTAGAATGCGATAAGCATCCTTCAGATGTAAACTCACCATGAAAGTGGTCTGGAAGAAGGAGTAAAACCGTCTCCGGGGTGATCATTTTGAATTTGGGTACTTTCAGAAAGGTATTTAGGTATGACAAATCTAACGTTGGTCTCCATGACAGATCCTTTTTGGGTAACAAAGACTCCGGAGTAAAATCTTTTTCCTTTTTGGGGTGCAGGAACTTGTTCTATAACCTCTGCTTGCAACTTGTGAAGCAGTACAGAAGAGAACAGATGTGTCTGGTCTGGAGTGTGGGAGGATTTTTTGTCCACTTATAAGAGTACCTTCATTGTATTAAACTCAGCATCCACTTGTCTGAGACTATTTTTGTATATGATGATGGGCTGAATGAAAGCCTGGTGAAAGGGAAATGGGGAGAAGTGACAGGATGCTCTGAGTCTTGGCACAGTCATTCTCTGGCAGGTGAACAAGAAGTTAAGTACTCACCATAACGTTCAGTGTATGTAGTCCATCTCGCCTCACATTCTTACCTGTGGGTTCGGAGCCGAATATCGGCTCCAACTCGGCCAAACTTTTCTAGCTCGAAGTCTTCTATTGGTTGGGCTAAGCAGGTATCCCATAGTGCACTGCTCCATATCCCAGATCTAGTTTGCTGCGAATACTTATTCATACCCCATGCATACACAACATCCATGTAAAAAAGAATAAGCTAAAGTTAAAAGGAACTCTGTAGATAGAAACCTAACCTCCAGATCCTCCAGGAAGGGGGAAGGCGGGAGGGTAGGTAAGAATGTCAGGTGAGATGGACTACATACATCGAACGTTATGGTGCGTACATAACTTCTTGATGTTATGTAGTCCAATCTCGCTTACATTCTTACCCGTGGGACAGCGTCCCTAGCACCTACATCCTGGGTGGCTCATAGGAAAATACTCCCGAGTACTGTGGAACTAAAGGATGAACTGCCCCTAGATACCACGTCCAATTTGTAATGAGAAACAAATGTGTGAGGAGAATCCCAAGTAGCTGCAGCACATACATCATCCATTGACAATCTGGCTTGATAGGCTGTAGATGTAGAAACAGCCCGAGTAGAGTGAGCCTTGACCGGAAACGGCAGGTCTTTACCTCCTGCGGAGTAGGCGAAAGAGATGCAACTAGATATCCATCTGGATAGAGTGATTTTTGGAGACAGGGGACCCAATTTTGTTTTCCAAAAAGGAGACAAACAGCTGATCAGACTTCCAGATATCCTTTGTTCGCTGCAGATAGAAATGTAACTGTCTGTGTACATCCAATTGATGAAATTTATTCTGCCTTGTTTGAAAATTGAGGAAAGAATACAGGCAACTCAATAGATTGATTAAGATTAGATACGGAAGCCACTTTAGGAAGGAAAGAAGGGTTTGGTCTAAGAGAAACCCTGTCTTTATGGAAAATCAAGTATGGAGGTTTGATATAAAGGGCTTGAATTTCTGAAACTCGCCTAGCTGAAGTGATTGCTGTTAAAAAGGCTGTTTTCCAGGTTAAGAATTTCAAGTCACAGGTAGCTGCAGGCTCGAAAGGTGGTGAAGTAAGGGCTTGTAGAACAAAATTGAGATCCCAGGGCATGATAGGTTCAGAGACCGGAGGACGGAGTAACAGAGTACCCTTCAGGAAAGCCTTGCAGAGTCTGTGAGCCATGAGAGTAAGCTCATTAGCAACATGAAAATTAGAGATTGCTGCCAATTGAACGTTTATGGTAGCTGACGAGGAACGCTGATGGAAAAGCATAGACAAAAACTCCAAGACTGAAGCAATCGGGGCTGTGTAAGGATCAATTCCTTGGTTATGCGCCCAAATAAATAACCTCTTCCATTTGCTAGAATAAATCTTCCTAGTAGATGGCTTATGAGAGGAAGATAAAATGTGAACTACTTCTGGTGAAAAATTATGAAGCCTAACTAACGATGGAAGTGGAGTAGCCAGGCTGTCAACCGGAGGGTCATTAGAGAGGGGTGGAGCTGTCCCGACATGTGTGTCAGTAAATCTGGTTGAGGGTCCAGAATCCAAGGAGTGTCCACAATGTATGGTGGGAGAAAGGGGAACCAGACTTGATGAGGCCAGTGTGGAGGAATCAGAATCATTCTGCTTCCCAAGGATTGCGCTTTCTGAATCACTATTGACAGCAAGGGAAACGGAGGGAATGCATAAAGCAGACCGGAGGGCCAATCGTGAACTAGAGCATCCCTGAGTGACTCCCCCTGTGGGGGGAATCAGCGTGAAGTAGCTGCTGCATTTGGCATTGAGGGGGCTGGCAAAAAGGTTGCAGCAAGGCTGACGCCATCTGCTGAAGATTCGTTCTGCAGCTAGACGATTCAGGGACCACTCATAAGGCATCAGAACATCTCTGCTTAGCCTGTCCGCTATCACGTTGGACTTCCCCGGAATGTGCGTTGCCACTAGAAACCGTTGGGAAGATACTGCCCACTGCCACACTCGCATGGCCTTTCTGCACAGGGGGTAAGACCTGGTTCCCCCTTGCTTGTTTAGATACCACACAACTGACATGTTGTCCGAGTGTATTGCAATTGTCCCTAGAGGCAGAAAGCTCTGAAGTGCCTGCAGCGCAAGTAGCACCACTCTCATCTCTAGGATGTTGATATGCAGATATATCTTGTGATCTTGCCATGTGCCTTGGACTGTCCTGCCAAGATAATGCCCCCCCCCCCCCAATCTGGGAGGCATCCGTGGTCACTGTGGCAACCGGAATGGGTGGAACCGAAGGGTCTTCCCCAGTCCAAATAGTTGGTGCAAAGCCACCAACTGAGATCCTGTTTGCATCTGTCCGTGAGCAAAATGGGGTAAGAAAGTGGAAATTTTTGGAGAGACCATTGAACAAAGAGGAGTGATTGAAGAAGTCTCATGTGCAATCTCGCTAGAGGGACCAACATAATTGTTGCTGCCATGGTCCCCAGGAGTTGAAGAACCCATCTTGCCTTTGCTCTCCTCAGGGGCATCAGGGTGTGTATCTGTTGCTGATAGACTCTGATCCTTTCCTGCGGTAAAAATGCTCGCATTCGAACGGTGTCTAATTCTGCGCCTATAAAGGTGACACACTGCGAGGGTGACAAGGCAGATTTTTCCCAATTTAGTGTTATGCCCAACTGTTGACAGAGTGATGGTAGCGTCCCTGGTTTGGACTAGTTGATGCCTGGTGGGGGCGGTAATGAGCCAGTCGTCCAGATATGGAAACACTTGGAATCCCTGACGTCTCAAGTGAGCAGTCTCCACCGCCATACACTTGGTGAACACCCTGGGGGCTGTGGTGAGACCAAAGGGCAGAGCTCGAAACTGGAAATGACTGGCTCCCAGCAGGAAGCGTTGGTGACTCCTGGATGCCCTGTCCATTTTGACATGGTAGTAAGCATCCTTGAGGTCAATGGAGCACATCCATAACTCCTCTCCCAACAATGGGAAAATCGATTGTAGTGTGACCATGCAGAATGTGGACTTCTGTACATAGTTCAGTTGGCGGAGATCTAATATGGGTCTCAGGTCTCCTGTTCTTTTCGGCACCAAAAAGAATCTAGAGTAAGTCCCTAATCCGACTTGGTCTCAGGGGACACGCTGGATGGCTCCTTTTCCTAGCAGCTTTGAAACCTCTGAGGCTGCTTGATCCCTTTGACTGGGTGGAACGTCGGAGTTTTCTTACTGAAGGGGGGTCTGGCGTAAACGGAATGACAACCTCCAGAAATTACTCGTAATACCCATCGGTCATGCTTTCCCAGGCTTCCGGATATAACAAAATTCGACCCCCGACTGGCTCCGGATAAGCACAGCCGGGCACACCCTCAGGAACGAGAGTAGGGAGAGCCGCGAAAGGAATCACGGTCTCCCGAATTGTGGGGTGCCCCCTCTGCCTCTAGAGCAGCATCTCCCTGAATAACCTCCCCCTCCTCTGCCTCTGGAGGTGGACTCACCTTGTGCGGCAGGAAAAAACCTCTGTGATTTTTTGAACCACATCTTCCCACCTCGCTGGGCCTTGGGGTAAGGCCTAGAGGGAAGGGAAAAACGGACCCCTACTGCAGACAGGGTCTTTCCCTCTTGTTCGCACCTGGTGAGGGTGTCTTTCACTTTGGTTCCAACAAAGAAGAACCATCAAAGGGGGTGTCAGTGAAAGAAGACTTGAAGGCCTCCACGAAGTGACAAAGGCGCAGCCAGGCTTGCCTTCTAAGGGCGACTCCTGAGCTTGCTGCCCTACTCGCTCCATCGGCTGCATATGAAATGAGCCGCATGGAGGAGTTGACGATGGAATTGAGGGTAGACACCTGTGCGTTAACCATCTGGGCCACCGCCTCAGGAACGTTACCCACAAGAGTATCTCCTAACTCCTTGAGGAGATCTCTCTGGAGCCGAGTGAAATGAGACAGATAGTTCAGCGACCGTAAGGTAAAGGTTGCTGACGAGAGGGTACGCTTCCTGTACCGGTCCATGGTCCTAGACTCCTTGTTAGTAGGATGGGCGGAGGAAGAAGTCTCTGCTACTTCCTTCTGAGTGGCCGCCACCACCATGGCATCTACAGGGACTCCTTTGGACAAAAACTCCTTACCCTGGGGAGCAGAAAGAAACTTGTTGGGACGCCTGGGTACGGGATCCAGAGAATCAGGGTTTTCCCACAACCTCCGACAAATCAAATCTAGGAGCTCGTCGAAGGGTGGGGACACCCAGGAGACGGAGGGCTGAGCACCAAAGGCCTTAAGGAAGACCGACTCCTCCTCGGAGGGGGCTTTGGATGGCCAGTCACCTCTTTGTTTCAGTATCTCCAGGATGTCAGAGAAGGAAACATCATCAGAGGATGACTTGGGGGACCCCTCCGATTCCTCAAGGTCAGTATCAGAGGTGAGAGACTCATCCTGGGAGTCTATGTGCTTCCTCTTGCACGTTTTCTTTCTAGGGGGCTCCTCAGGCATGAACTCTGAAGGGCCCTCAGAAACTTGGGGACCACTCATGGGGGTATCCCTAGGCCTTGGTGCTCCGCTGTCTACAGATAGGAGGTGATCAGAGGCTCTCACCGGAGTGGTGGGGGACAGAATGACCAACCCGCATGATGTAGCTGATGATCTGGCCAGCTCAGTCCGCATGGCCTCAAAGGCAGGACCTCCCAAGTCCGAGGACCGGCCAGCCTCCGAGACCAAGACAGGAGTCGGGGTCCCTCGAGCTGCAGCACTGAGCGGGAGACACTGAACTGAAATATGTCCCGAGATGTCCTCCTCGGGCCCGACTGAACAATCTTGAGTCCCGAACTCCGTGGTCAGAGCAGACGTCGGCACCAATAGGCCCGGGGGGCCTTCGGAACCGACCTAGGAACATCACCCAGCGCGGAACATTCTGGCTCCGAAGACAGAGATGCACTTGGAGAAGGAATGATTGAAGAAGGGGTCAGGACGGGCTTCGGAGCCGAATGGGCTGGAGCAGAAAACAATTTTGCCAAAACCGGTGACTGGAGGAGACTCTGCACCACCCTATCAACATCCACATCAGAAAGGGTCCTGTAGGACAGGGAGGGAGATCAAGATCTCCTCTCAGGTGAAACTGGTCCAAGACTTGGTGATCGGCTCCGAAGAGGTTCCAATATAATTGGAACCAACGCCGGTTCCATCAACACCGACACTTCCTGCGGCCCCATGGAAAGTGGAGCCGAGGAGGTCGAAGCAAATTTTGTGACTTTCTCCGGTGGCTCCGAGGAAACTGAAGGAGCAGGAGATCTCTTTTTTGATTCTGAGGACTTGGATTTAGCACTGGGAGAAGAATCCATGGCCTCTTCGAAAGAGGGTTTCAAGAGTCCCTTTAAAATCAGCTTATTCTTTCTTTCTTGGAGCACTCTGGGACTAAAAGCATGGCATAAGCTGCAGGACTCCTGCAGATGGATGGCTCCCAGGCAATAAACACAAATTGAGTGCCCATCGGTGATGGACATCTTGTAACCGCACTTAGTGCACTTTTTAAAACCCGAAGGTGTATGCTCTTTGGGATCCTTGGACATTTTCCAACAAGCAGTCACGAAGTACCAACACAGCACTAGTCACTGTCTGTCAAGAAAAGACCCAGACACACACCACAAAAGGCGGGAACAAGTTAATAAACTGCACAGCACACACACACACAACCCTCCACTGAAACAAAAAAGGTCAAAAACCTCTAACTAAAACAGTTTTCTGACCACAGATAGCGAGGGGAAACATACACTAAAACCTTTAACTAAAATGGTTTTAGCGCAAAAAACACAGGACAAGAGGACTAGGTCCTCTAACTGAAACAGACCTACCCCGAAAGAACAGTTGGTGGGATACCACAAACCACAAACACACTACCTAAACCAAAAACAACACTAAATAGACACTAGCTACGAAAATAGCTCTTTGTTTGTAAGAAATTTCTCAAGTAACAAGAAAAAACAGGTACTTAGCCACAGCCAAGAGAGAGACCACATCTGAGCTTCACAAGCGGCAAATGAGATCTGGGATATGGAGCAGTGCACTATGGGATACCTTCTTAGCCCAGCCAATAGAGCTAGAAAAGTGTGGCCGAGTCGGAGCCGATATTCGGCTCCGAACCCACGAGCAAAAATGTAGGCGAGACTGGACTACATATCAATCGTTTTTGGAAAATAACCCATTTTATTTGGTTTGGAAGTATTCTCCTTCTGCCACTTCTTCTTGGTACCCTGACTATTGTCAGGCTAGGATTCTTGTTTGTTCTGACCTTTGAAGTTGGACTCCTGCTTAGTGAAAAACCTGGGAATATGAAGTATTTTAGATATCCCATGCACCAATTTACCTCTATCATCCCGCTGCTCGAGAATATGGGTGGGCAGCAGGCTCAAACAAAACTTCAGAATTTAAAGGAGCATTCAGAATTTCATTGTTTAAATCCTCAGAAAAAATAAGGTTATGTAACCATGCACATCTTCTCAATACAACAGTAGCAGCTACAATTCTAGAAAGTGTCTGTACCTCCAAGACACCCCCCAAAGCAAGTTTCGAACTGGAGTCACATTAGAAACAATATCATTCATACAACACTTCTGTTCAGTAGGCAAACACAGAACAAAATAATCTAAACTGTAAGTACATTGCAAAATAAATTTCCACATGAAGCCCCGATAATTAAAAAATTCTGTAGACTAAATTACTAGACTGAGACAACTATTTTCCCTGAGATTCTAACCACTTGCCAATTTTATCTGGTGGTGTAAGGTTAGAAGAAACCAAAGCTCTCTAGTTAACAGTCGACAGCTGGGGAAACCACAGCTAAGTCAGATGACAATGGGGCAAAGAGAGCTGCAAGATCAGAGTACACCGTGTACTTCCTCAGAGTCATAAGGAATTCACTAACCAAAGGGGTTTTTACATATACTTTTAGAGACATCTTCCAGGACTGTTAACGGAGGAGGAACAGCCAAAACATTTGGAATCTTGTTCTCAATAACATCATAAACTCTGCCAATCTCTGGGCTAGTTTCAGATGGTTTCCAGACAAATACATCTCTAAACTTAACTAGCATCTGTGGAAAGGTGAATACTTGCCTAGGTTTTTGAACCTGTTCACCTTCCGAAGAACCAGACTGGATAGATACAAGTTTGTTCACTGCTACCTGCATCAGAGACCCCATCAAAATCTGCAGGGCAAGACTGATAAAGAGAAGGTATCCCCATAGTCATTCTGAATAGGAGCAAAGTCTCAGAGATTAGCTGATGGTAAAACACTCATAGCCATGCCAGGATTTATCAAGTCGGGGGGGGGGGGGGGCACCAGCCAGAATACTACACTGACACTTAAGG
The DNA here is from genome assembly GCF_019279795.1 of Protopterus annectens. NCBI lineage: Eukaryota > Metazoa > Chordata > Ceratodontiformes > Protopteridae > Protopterus > Protopterus annectens. The sequence goes on from NC_056747.1 coordinate 569,811,723, forward strand.
GATGACTAAGGGCAGCAATAATAGAAAATATAAACTATGTATGAGCAGAAAATGCAAATTAATGTGTAGTAAAATTGCGATTTAACAATAAAACAGTTATAGCAATGTTACATCAGTAGTAAACATATGAAATAAGAAAAAAGTTAAAAACTGCAATATTTTTCTATCAGAATTTCCAAATAAAGTGGATAAACAACTGAAATGAGAAGCCTAGAGGTCAAATGACACCAAGAACAAGTCACAGAACAGTTTAGAAAAGCCCCATATCTGCTTAAAAGCAGTATTAAGTAAACAAACACAGCAGTATGAAAGAAATTCCCAGTAGAATTAACGTCAGTAGTAAAGAGGAAGACTATCAACTTCCACACACATTTTTAAATAAAACACTGAAATCAAAAGTACATAATAAAAAGGAAGGGAAGTTCCCAAAAGGATCTTTATCTGACCCTGGATAAGTAAAGCTTAGACAAAACCATAATTCCACACTTCTTCCTACCTTTCGACTACTTCCCCCTCTTCACTTTCTCACAACCCTTCTTTTCTATACTCTCAGCCACTCATCTTAACTGACTACAAGCCCCTTCCAAACTTTCCAACTTACTTTATATTTCTTACATTCAATGACAATCTTCTTTTGCCCTCCATCTCCTCCTCCATCACACTTTTAGTCACTTCTAGTTCTTCTCTTTATTCAATCTTTACTATACAAGCTGCTGACTAGCAAAAAAAATCCTGAAGTATAAAAGGATTCTGCTTTTATGCAACTTTACTTCTACTCTATACCTTTATTATGAAATTGCTTACTGAAGTATACAATCCCACTGGTCCACTAAAATTTATGGCTGTATATTGAATTATGGGCATCTTCCTTTGCTCAAAACAATAATCTGTATTATCTACAATGACTCCACTGCTATGCAGACTTTAAGATACTACTGAATGACTTTTCTATTAAATGTATACATTTTACAAAATGTCTATTAACTAGACTATATATACATTTGTAAAATGCTGTTTTTTTTCTTCTATCTACACAATATATAAATCTGTAATATGTATATCATTTGGAGCTTTTCTCCCTGACCTCCACTGAAATGAAGAGACTGTGCCGAGTCGGCCTTTCCCAGTTAACAAATGCAAATAAATAAATAAATACAAAATCTGAGTCTGACAGACTAATCCACCAATGCAGGCTGCTGAGGAGGTTCAACTTTACCAGTCCTACAGCTGGCAGTAAAAAAATGAATAAATTACTTTCTTTGAAGAGGGTTAGGTTTCGCCTGAAGACAGCGAGAGCAGAAGATTCTGAGCTCTGGAAAGCTGCCATTGTGGGTTTGTGTACAGGCATAGAACCCATATACCACAGAGGCAGTCTGAATGATAATCATTAGGTCAAAAAGGATTTGATCTTTCATGGATCGAATGGCTAGACACAGATCTCCACAAAGGACTCTTAAGAGTGTACAGAGAAAGGGCTGCTAGTCTGTAGTGACAACCAAAATGTTTGAGGCCACTAATCTTCTTAGTTACGAATCTTGGAGGTCTCTGAAGTAGTGACATGTTCAGACAAACGGATGCAAAAAAAGTTATATTCAGAAATGAGTCTGATGAGATACTTATAAAGGGGGATTAAGACTTCTTTGAATCTGGTAGGGATGCCTATGGAAATTAGGTGAGCCCAAAAAAGTGACTTTCAAAACTACTGTAGACAATGTTCAAAAGATAAGGAATTATCAACTAGACTGCCTAGATCCCTTATGATGATGTTTGATTGGAGGGGTGCAACATATTTATGGTATGTGAAAATGTTGTTTACCAAAATGCTGTATTTTGTAACATTTAATTTGAGATCACTGCCCTTGCACCAACTGTTAACATGGTCTAACCTATGATGGGACAAATGTGAGAAAGTGGGAAAGTGACCACTAACACCCAATTTACCAATTTGAGTTTACATGTGCACACACTAATAAGGTAGAATAACTGAATATTTCCTCTGTTCCCTGTTTGTATTACATCAGAGTTAATATAATTAGGTAAGGTCATGCAAGGATGAATCCCTCACATGGGGGGGGGGGTGTCTGCAGGGGGCTTGACTTCTGTTAAAATGATTTTTCAGATTTTTTTCTATTCTATCATTATGTAGAGTACAAGTCTATATTATTAAATTGTGTTCCTGAAGTTTACATTAAGAAAGTTGTGAAGATATGTGAAGGGTGCCAGCCTAGCTAGATAAAATTTTGTAGATAATTCTGTCACTTGTAAATATTAATGTAAGCAACAGGCTTGTTCTCTTAAATGTGAAAAAACTGTATTGGATGTTGAACTGCAAAAATGTAACAATGCACTCTGCTGTAAGAAAGCTGATAAGTCAAGCACTTTATGACTTTTTGATCTCGGGGATTAGAGCCATGGTGTCTGAACCAGAAGAGTCTTTGGTTTTGAGACTACAGTTAATTGCTATATTTTACACATAGAATGCCTTTGCTCTAGTTTCCTTACCAGGTGCAAGCTTGCTAAGAAATTTTAATGTAGCGTTTCTGTCAGCCTGGGAAACCAGAGAATTATTAAGAATGATGTAATCCAAAATGAGTCAGCAGGATGTGTTATTAATTTAAGGACAGATACATTCGGAGCATTTTGTATTTGTCTTCAGAACATCCAACATCACCAGCACTGCTTTGCTCTATATGCAAGTTTATTTTAGAACTTTGTTTGCTCTTAGATATAGATATGAAATAGGAAGTCTAGTCTAGCTGCTTTTCTGTACTGATGTCAGAACTATTCTACTGAATTATTTTAAGCATTTTCCTGTAATCTCTGAACTCTTGATTAGCACTATGTAGTAAGAAGTACTTTCTTGTGTTTTTTTATTATTTATTAAATATTTTAAACCTTCTCAACTGTGGCTGTTTTGTGTACAGACAATTTAAACTCTAGAGTACACTACATGTATATAGTGATACTGGCCAAGCCGCTCCAACAGTCTTGCTGTTCAGTCACACTTACCATTTGGATAATAATATTGCACAGTAATAATTGGACACCCTTTAGTAAAGGCCTTATTAGTAGCTAATATTAGTGGTTGGTGGTGGTGATAACTACCTTATAGCCTGGCAGGAAGGGGCATAGCTGGAGAACCTGTGCCAGCCTTCCCCAGGAGTGTTTGTGTGTTTGTATACAACTCGTATCTTACAATGTGTGTGTGTGTGTGTGTGTGTCAGCTACTTGGGCAGGGACACGAAGCACTGGTTGGACAGAGTGGCTGCTGGAGTTTTAGTCTGACCACTAAGCTGAGATCTAGGCCCTATAGCTGTGCCAGTGCAGGGTCTTATTGGGGATCTATAGAGAAAAGGGGAAACCAGCCCCAGACTGACTGTGATCTCTGTGTGCTCTTAAAGGAAATTGTACTTTACTGTGTGTATATTTATCCTTCCCAATGTGGACGCCCCTCACTGGTGTTAATGGTGAGGACTGAGGCTCCTTGAGTGCTGGGCCAGTGCATGGGTGTCACATATTGTTTGGCACTGGTGGGATAGCCACACCACATATTAATTGGGTAGCAACTGGCTTGAAGTGGTGGGGATAGTGAATTCCTGTAGCTTGTGTACAGTGATCACTGAAGGTGTTTTTGTTCTCTAAATCAGCCACACACTGAATATTCAGAGTTCAGATCACAATTGTTTTATTTCTTTTGTGAGCTTAGTCAGGGAGAACAGGCATGCATGTCAGCAGAGGAGTATGGAAAGCTGACAAAGAGCCAGTTGGTTGAGATATGCCAGGCTAAAGAACTGGTGCAGGGAAACCTGACTAAGGCAGACATGATTGCAGCTTTGGTCACAGCTGCATCAGAAAACAGCAACCAGGAGGAAGATCAGACTGGCCGTGGAGATGTACAACACTCAGAGAATGGACAGCTCAACCTTTGTGCAGAGGACTTAAAAATCCATCTGGAGCTGAAAAGACTTGTGTTGGATGCCAGGCAATTTGAAATGGAAGCTGTGGAAAAGGAGCAGGCAGAGGCAGCATGAAAAGGAGATGCTGACTCTTCGCCAGAGTCATGGCGGTAATGGGGAAGGGAGTAACTGGACCTCAAAAGCACAAAAGGTCAGTAAATTTCTTCTGTAGTTCACAGAGGGAGATAATTTTGATAGTTTAATTCACATGTTTGAGAGGGTATGTAAACAGTATGATGTTGACCAAAGGCGCTGGGTATGGTTCCTGACCCCCTTACTCCATGGCAAAGCTATAACTGTGCTATCTAAATTAACTGATTGTGAATGTTTCGATTATACTGCTGTTAAGAATCACTTGTTAGAATGTTTTAAGCTAACATCTGAAACTTATAGGAAAAAGTTTTGTGAGCACAGACTCAAGGCAGATGAAAGTGTGTGCAAATATGTTGCTGAACTGAGCACTTACTTTCATAGGTGGGAGACTGGATGTCAGGTCACCACTTTTGAAGGGCTGGCAGACCTTCTGGTGAGGAAACAAGCCCTTAGCACTTTGCATGAGGACATGAGGATCTGGTTAGCTGACAGACAATGTGCTACTTCAGATGAATTGGGGAAGAAGGGAGATCTATACCTAGCAAGCAGGGATCCCTGCACAGGAAAGGGACCTCCAGTACTGCTCGTAGCCCAGACTATCGCAACAGAATTTGCTAGTAGCAGGGGAAGCCACTAGTCGAGGTACACGTCCAGAACCTAGGGTTAAATGTTTTGAATGCAACCAGTGGGGTCATGTGGCATATACATGTCCACGGAGGCAAAGTGGGGAACAAAAGGTGAGAGCCAGCAAGTGGGAAAGACAAAATGTCAATAGTATGTTGTCTTGAGATAACAGGGGTACTGAACTACATTCCTGCAGATGTCCTGATAAGGAAGGATCTTGATGAGGCAGCACCATGTGTTTATGCAGTTACACGCACCTGGCAGAAGCCCAACAACAGAAAAAGGTATGGTACGACAGGAATGCTTGAGCTAGAGAGTATGCTGTAGGGCAGCAGGTAATGCTTCTCATTCCTGTCAGACACAACAAGCTGCAAGCAGCTTGGGAGGGACTCTACAAGGTGGTAAGAAAGGTAAGTGATGTTAACTACATGGCAGAACTGCTAGGCAGGAGGTAAGGGCACAAGTTGTACCATGTTAACATGATGAAACCTTACCATGACAGGGAGGCCCTTGTGCTGAGCATTTGCAGTGGATTTCAGAAGGAGTCTGAGGGAGATCTGTTGACTGATCTCCTCAGTGAGGCTCAGACTGACACCTCAGTGGAAGGGGTAGCAATGTCCCAGAAGCTATCTCCTACCCACGTTCGAGAAATCCGAGCAGTGTTGCAGGAGTGGGGAGACATGTTCACTGGGAAACCAGGGTGCACCCACCTGGTGCAGCACTAGGTGGATACAGGGCCCCAAAGGCCTATTAGGTAGGCCTCTTACAGGGTGCCTGAGAGAGTCAGACAGACTCTGAGGGAGGAGATACAGAAAATGTTGGAACTAGGGGTAATTACAGAGTCCAAAAGCCCCTGGGCCTCCCCAGTGGTTCTAAGGAAGGATGGCAGCACCAGGTTCTGCATGGACTACAGGAAATTAAATAGTCACACAAAGTCAGATGCTTACCCCATGCCTAGGACAGATGAGGCCCTAGAGCAGCTGGGTTGGGCTAAGTATCTTACAACTATTGATCTTACCAAGGGTTACTGGCAGGTGCCCTTGACTACCTGTGCTAAAGAGAAGTCAGCCTTTGTGACTCCTTTTGGCTTGTATGAGTTCAAATGCCCCAGCGACTTTCCAGAGGCTGGGAGATCACATCCTAGCAGGAGGGTTTGCCCTGGCTTACCTAGATGATATTGCCATCTACAGCCATTCCTGGGAAGAGCACCTTCAACGTGTCAGGGAGGTGCTGGGCAGATTACAGAGGGCAGGGCTGACCATTAAGCCGAGCAAATGTCAGGTGGGTATGGCAGAGGTTTCCTTCCTTGGACAGAGAGTGAGGAGTGGTAAGATCAGGCCAGAACCTGCCAAAGTACAAGCCATTCAGGCATGGCATACACCTGCTACCAAAAAGCAGGTGAGAACATTCTTAGGGACAGCAGCATACTGCAGAAAGTTTGTCGCCAGTTATAGTACCATAACTGCTCCCCTCACAGACCTGACAAGGAAGAACAGGCCAGATAAGTTAGTGTGGACCACAGAGTGTGAGCAGGCAGTCCAGAAGCTTAAAAAAGCTCTGGGAGGACCTCCTGTTTTAGCCAGTCCAAATTATAGCAAATAGTTTGTTGTGCAGGTGGATGCTTCGAACCATGGGGTCGGGGCTGTACTTAGCCAGATTTCTTCAGAGGGAGAAGAGCACCCATTTGTTTATCTCAGTCATAGGCTCCAACCCAGGGAGAAATGCTATGTAGTTGTAAAAAGGAATGTCTATCCATAGTGTCGGCCCTGCAGAAACGTCAGCCTTATCTGTAGGGAAGAAAATCCACTGTAGTGACCGATCACAACGCCCTAACATGGTTAAACACAGCCAGCCAGCAAAATGCCAAGTTGCTAAAATGGAGCCTAGGGTTGCAAGCATATATGCCATTGCAGCACCGCAGTGGGAGTAGCAATAACAACGAAGATGGGCTCTCAAGACAGGGAATGGGGTAAGGTATACTCAGACCTAATTAAGCAACGTTTCTCAAGGGTCAATTGAAAAACTAGTTTGGGTTCTCCGGGGGGGGAAGATATGTGATGGCGGCCAGCCTAGCTAGCTAGAATTTTGTAGATAATTCTGTCATTTGTAAATATTAACATAAGCCACAGGCTTGTTCTCTTAAATGTGAAAAGACTGTATTGGGTGTTGAAATGCAAATGTAACAGTGCACTCTGCTGTAAGAAAGCTGACAAGTCAAGCATTTTATGATTATTTTTGATCTCAGGGCTCGGATCCATGGTGTCTAAACCAGCAGATTCTTTCTTTTTGTTTTGAGACTAGAGTTAATTGCTAGATTTACATATATAATGTCTAATTACTATAGTTGCCTGACCAGGTGCAAGCTTACTAAGAAATGTTAATGTAGAGTTTCTTTTAGCCTGTGAAACCAGATAATTGTTAAGAAAGATGTAATCTAAAATGAGTCTGCAGGATGCGTTATCAATTTAAGGATAGAGAGACTCAGAGCATTTTACATTTGTCTTCAGAACATCCAACATCACCAGCACTGCTTTGCTCTATATGTAAGTTTACTTTAGAACTGTGCTTGCTCTTAGATATAGATAGGAAATAGGAAGTCTAGTCTAGCTGCTTTTCTGTATTAATGTCAGAACTATTCTGTTGCATTACATTAAGCATGCTCCTGTGATCTCTGAACACTTTACTAGCACTGTGTAGTAGTAAGCATTGCCTTATGTATTTTATTACTTATTATTAAATATTTTTAAACCTTTCAATTGTGGCTGCTTTGGGCAGAGATAATTTAAACTCTAGAGTACATTGCATGTATACAGTAATCCTGGCCAAACCACTCCAATAGTCTTGCTGTTCAGTCACACTTACCATTTGGATAATAATATTGCACAGTAATAATTGGACACCCTTTAGTAAGGGCCTTATTAGTAGCTGATATTGGTGGCAGTGATTATTACCTTATAGCATGACAGGAAGGGACACAACTGGAGAACCTGTGCCAGCCTTCCCCAGGAGAGTGTGTGTGTGTGTGTGTGTGTGTGTGTGTGTGTGTGTGTGTGTGTGTGTGTGTGTGTGTGTGTGTCTGTGTGTGTGCGCGCGCGTGTGTGAGCTACTTCAGCAGGGACACGAAGCACTGGTTGGACAAAGAGGATGATGGAGGTTTTAGCTTGACCACTAGGATGAGCTCTGGACCCTACAGCTGTGCCAGTGGGGAGTCTTACTGGGGATCTGGAGAGAAAAAGAGAAACCAGCCCCAGACTGACTGTGACCTCTGTGTGCTCTTAAGGGAAATTGTACTTTACTGTGTGTGTATTTGTTATCCTTCCCAATGTGGACGTCCCTCAGTGGTGTTAGTGGTGTGGATTGAGGCTCCTTGATTGCTGGGCCACTGCATGGGTGTCACAAAAAGTACAGGTGGGTAAAATCTTACCATACTAGTAGATGTCCATCTCTTCACTATTGCAGTGTTCATATCCTATGGGATCTCTTGCCAAGGATAGGCCCATGTCTGGCTAGTATACCAAAGCCTTTAATTTTTATTAGTGTTGTACATCAGACACATGCTCCCTGTGATTGGTGAAGGTATGCACAGAAGACAAGTAGCGGCTTCAAGGATGGAACTGTTGCTAAACCCTTGAAGAAAGCCCCAGAGAAGGCCACTGTCCTGGTAGAAAGGCCCTGAGGCAGCAAGCTGTTTACCATGAAAGCAATAACAAAAAGAAATGGCTTTCAAAATTCAGGAGGAGATGGTTTGTTTAGAAACTGCAAATCCCAATGTCCTTGCATGAAAAGAAAAAAAAGTTGCTGAGATGTATGTACATCCTTTCTCTTGTCTAAATACCATAGCTGTTTATGAAGACCTACAGTATATAGAACCTTCTCACTAGCATATTGCAGAAAAAGAAGGAAGGTGAACAGAGTGATTAAGGGCAACTGACTGACCACCTCGGGCATAAAAAGGATCAGTATGTAGAGACACCCTTGCCCCTGTAAAAAAAGAATCAGAAAGAGGAAACCAAGATCTAGGCTTGGAGTTCAGAAACTCTCTTGCTGGAGGTGAGTGAACCAATAAAACTGTCTTCCAGGTGCAATGTTGCAGAGAAGCAGCGACAGACAGTAAAAGTTCAAAGGTAGCCTGAGTCAATTTTTCAAGAACAAAATTAATGTCCCAAGAAGTAGGGATGGGTCTTTCTTGGGGGCCTGATATGGTGAACACCTTTCAGGAATTGTTTAACTTCAAAATAAGGAGGCCAATTGTGGATTCAAAGGCAGACAAGTGAACTTTGACAGAAGAATATGTCAATCTAGCATGGATCAGTTCACACAAACATGAGAGAACCAAAGGTATCCCCAATGAAAAGGGATGCAGGTGACATTTAGGACACCAGACAGAAAATTTCTTCCAAAAAACCACCAAATGAAGAATAACGAAAACCAGACAACTTTGCCAGGAAAAAAGCTGCACCACGATCTGTACGAACAGAACTTTTAATAAAAAACTCTGGCGCCTTGGCACAAACCTGCCTTCCAGGAATAATACAATCACCATACAATACTGATATATATATAGATATATATAGATATATATATATAGATATATATAGATATATATATATAGATATATATATATAGATATATATATACACACACACACACATATATATATATATATAGATTATATATATGTGTGTGTATATATATATATATATATATATATATATATATATATATAAAATAAAACACACAATTACACCTGACTAAATCAATTAAACAATTAATGACATTTTTTTAAAAAAAACTTTTAAAGGAAAACCTTCCAATTACATTCATTATTCAAACCAGATAGAGGATTTGTGGTATTTTATGAGGAAGTCGGGAGTGTCAGAGAAGTATGTAAGAGTGGTACAAGATATGTACGAGGGTAGTGTAACAGCGGTGAGGTCTGTGGTGGGAGTGACCAATGCATTTAAGGTGGAGGTGGGATTACATCAAGGATCAGCTCTGAGCCCTTTCTTATTTGCAATGGTGACGGACAGGTTGACAGACGAGATCAGACAGGAGTCCCCATGGACTATGATGTTTGCAGATGACATTGTGATCTGTAGTGAGAGTAGGGAACGGGTGGAGATGTACTCTAGAGAGAAGAGGAATGAAGTTCAGCAGGACTAAGACAGAATATATGTGTGTGAATGAGAGGAAGGATAGAGGAATGGTGAGGATGCAGGGAGTAGAGGTGGCGAAGGTGAATGAGTTTAAGTACTTGGGATCAACAGTTCAGAGTAATGGTGAGTGTGGAAGAGAGGTGAAGAGGAGAGTACAGGCAGGATGGAGTGGGTGGAGAAGAGTGTCAGGAGTAATTTGTGACAGATGAGTACCAGTAAGAGTGAAAGGGAAGGTCTACAAGAGGGTAGTGAGACCAGCTATGTTATATGGGTTGGAGACATTGGCAGTGACAAAAAGGCAGGAGTCAGAGCTTGACGTGGCAGAGCTGAAGATGTTAAGATTTGCACTGGGTGTGATGAGGATGGACAGGATTAGGAATAAGTATATTAGAGGGTCAGCCCAGGTTGGAAGGTTTGGAGACAAAGCCAGAGAGGCAAAATTACGTTGGTTTGGACATGTGCTGAGGAGGGATGCAGAGTATATTGGGAAAAAGATGCTAAGGATGAAGCTGCCAGGCAACAGGAAAAGAGGAAGGCCTAAGATAAGGTTTATGGATGTGGTGAGAGAGGATATGCAGGTGGTTGGTGTGACAAAATGCAGAGGACAGAAGGAAATGGAAACAGTTGATCTGCTGTGGCGACCCCTAACGGGAGCAGCCGAAAGAAGAAGATTCAAACCAGATTGAACCAACATATTAAACTTCAAAACATAAAATGTTTCTTTGTACAATAATTTCTTTACAATCCCCTCAACCTCACCTAAACTCTGTTCTAAAATACAAGATTTTAACACAGAAAAGTCACTATTGTGGCTAACGTTAAAGTGTAAGGCAACAGGATTTATAAAATTCTTATTTCTAATGTCCCTGACATAAAAATCTCTTCCATTTGGACATATGACTTTCTGATACTGGGTTTCCTGGCCCCCTGTAGAGCCTTAAGCACATTGTCAGAAAACTGGTGTCAAAAAGGGATTAAAACCCTATCACTCAATGTGTCAACTGAAGTGAGGACAGATAAGGGTGATCGAGAGACCCCCTTGTCTTCTGTGAGAAGATCCATTCACTGAGGTAACTTGTGAAGACTATTCCTGGCAGATGAAAAAGGAGGTAGAACCAGTGCTGTCTGGGCCACAAGAGAGTCACCAACAAGAATTTTGGCAAGTCTTGTTTGATTCTTGTGTAGGACACTGGGAAGAGGACAACAAGAGGAAACACAAAGTAAAATCCCCTTCCATGAAGAAGGCATGGTGTCTACCATCCTAGCCAGAGAACTAGGGATTCTGGAACATAAGCAAGGAAGTTGCCTGTTCAGAGGGGAAGCAAAACAAACCACTTGAGGAATATCCCACCAAAGAACTCTGTCCAGAAACACCTCTCTGTGAAGCATCCATTTATGACATTGTGCCCTGGACCTGCTCAGAAAGAATGTAAACTGCCTCAAGAGAAACCCGTAGCTGGATAGCTAGATCTCAGGTATGAAGAGCTAGTCTGCAAAGAAGAGAAGACCTTGTGTCCCCCTCCTTGTGTATGTAACACTTGACTGTGGTGTTGTCTGTATAAACCCTTAAAGGGCCTGGGGACCAAAGGGAGTGAAAGGCCTGGAGAGCAATGACAAGAGCTTGCATTGCCCCTAATGCTGAGGTGATCCAGTCGTTGGAGAGGCCAAAGGCCCTGAACCCTCAGACTGCCAGAAACAGCTCTCCACCCCTGATCTGAGGCATCTGTAAAGAGTTCCTGAAATGGGATGGGAGGCCGAAAAGGGATGCATGGGTTGAGAGATGTGCTGAATCCACCAAAGAAGCTCACGTTTGAGACAAGAAAGCAAGGGAACTGACAAGTCCAGAGGGTGGCAATGTCAAAGGCACACCGACCACAGGTACCACTGAAACTACTTCCTCATATGAAGCTTGGCAAAAGGGAGCATGGGGATGGTGAAGGTCATGAGCCCCACAGTCCTCAGAAATTCCCTGACAGGGATGAGAGGCACAGGAAGTAAAGACCGGATGCAGGCTGTTAGAGACAGCATCTAGAAGGAGGCAGAGAGGTCAGCATTGGAACAGTCTGGATCCTGCATTCTTGAAAGATGTGATGCTGATAGGGAGACAGGACAGACTTCTGGAGCTTGATGGTGAAACCCAGACTGTGCAACAGGAGTCTGGTGAAGTCCAGGTCCTGTGGCAGCCTGGAAGGAAGAGAAGCCTGAAGGGGCAGACCGTCCAGATAAGGAAATATTTATATTCCTTGAAGCCTACAGAAAGTTATGACTAGGGTTGCCACCTTTTCAAATGGCCAAAGTGGGACATTTTCAGGACAAACATCAGATTTTACAGGCTGACACATACCCACGGTCAGTACAAAGGAACTTAACTTTTTTGCCTAAATAATAGTTTATTTTTGTAGCATTTTAGTTGCTTATTATGTTTCTTATAACATTTAGGTATTTTAGATACAAAATAACTGTTTTATGCAATTATTACATAAAATATAGGACATAATTATGTCCTACAATCTCAGGACATTTGCCATTTTTAATATTGTCAGGACACAACTGCCCAAAGAGGGACTGTCCCTCACAAAGTGGGACAGGTGGTAACCCTAGTTATGACTGGAGTCAGCACCTGTGACTATGGAAAGACTAAAGGAAAAAGCAGAGAACTGAAAATGAGAGGAAGAGACCAAAATATAACACTTCCTGAACATGGGTGAATGGAAATATAAAGACAGTAGTCCTTCAGATACAGAAAAACTACATAGGCCTGAGGTAGCAAAAGGGGAAACAGTCTCTGGGCAGAAAGCAACCTGAAAGTTGGCAAAAAGAAAGGTCTAGACTAGGCCTACAGGACCCCTCCCTTTCTGGGGATCCAAAACATCCTGGAATAAAACACTGCACCCTTTAGGGCCTCTTGACAGGGCTGAATGGTGCCTTGATCCAGTAAACCTTGCAACACCACTGAAAAATGGGGACTTTGATCTGCAAGGAATTGAGCAATGCTCAAAGTGGGGGAGGGGATATATTTCCAGACCAGGAAGTAGCCTTGACAGATGACTGACAAAATCTGAGAGACAAGGGAACCTATCATAGGGGAAAGGAGGGCATAACATTAGATGGAAGCAGATTTATCCTGAAAGGATGATTTGAAACATAGTCCGAGTTTATCAAAAAAACAAACTGCCTCGGAGCTTCCTTACAATTTGACAAGGCTGTCTACAAAAAAAACAGTCTTAGCAGGACAATTCCTCTGAAACCTAAGAAAGGGAGACACAAAAATCTGCTTAACAGCCTTCAAGACCTTGCCTTGGTCCTGAAATATATTACATAAATCACTCAGTGAAGTACCAAAGAGACTGATTAACCAAAGGAACATCAATAAGCTTAGCCTTAATACAAGACAAAGCCTTAAGATAAAGCCAGGAAGAGCATCTCATAACCAAGCATGAAGCAGATGCTCTAGAAGAGGCATCAATAGCAGCATCATAGCTACACTTGGAGTGACAAGCTACCTGCGAAGTGGATCCCACTAAATAAAGAGCAGTGGTCTTAGCCTTAGAATCAGGTAAGTCAGAAAGAATCCCCCAAGATGAGATAAATGGGATAAAATACACCTGGTCATGTCAGTTTGATAATTTATGTCATGAAATGTCAAGGTGACAAGTATAGACCTTACCCAACTTCTCCACAGCTTCACTATTCTTGTCCAAGGGAAAAAGCTTAGAAGGCAAAAGCTGGAAAGGCTTAAACAGCAGAGACACAGAACACAGCAGAGTTAGAAGAAAGACACAAAGAAACTTGAAAGCCTCAAGCACCTTATAAAAATGGTCAGGCTTCTTAGGAGCAGGGGAGATGGGAATCAGGAGCCAAGGATGCAACTGAAAGTATCCAGCAAAGCAGCCAAGACATGAGGAACAGCAGAAGGCTTAGTGAAGTCCATCTGCAACAACTCATACCTTTTCTGGCTATCAGAAACCTGGGAGCAGTTCCATTTGAAATGCACCATCATGCAATCTACTGTATCCCCAAAGGAGAATTCTTCCAAAGAGGAGTCAAGACTTAAGGATTCATCCTCCTCAGAGCCATAAACCAAAGGTGATGGCATCTGAGAGGAGTAGGTCAAGAAATCCTCATCAGAGGCAGATTCCTCAGAAGAATCCAGTTACCTAGATCTTTTAGGGGTAGAAGATCAAGTAGGGGCAGGAAAAGAAACCCTCTAGGGAAGTCTCAAAGCCATCATGGCTTTAAACACACCTTGAGCAAAATCCCGTCATTTCTCCTTAGGATCCTGGAGTAGGAGAAACCTGCTTAGTCTTCCGGAGGACATCAGCTTCAACCAACCTTGGTGGCTCAGAACCCTGTCTACTCAATCAGGGTACCAGAAACATCCTAAGATCTGGGGAATTGGGGATTCTTCCAAGCCACTAAGATATCAGCAGTGGTTCCCCCCCTCCATTGTCCAGTGCAAACATCTGTAAAGCCTTGGAGTACATGCAAGAAGCCAAGTCCATGCCAGCCTTTGACAGGGTCACAGCAGAGGGAAACTACAGTTGAGTACACTTACCATAAATGTAGATGTTCAAATGTATTCACTGTTGCAGTCATCACATTTGTGCTATCCCTGCCAGGGTAAACCTCGGCCGGTCCGAATACCAGAGGCTTAGTATTTCTGTGTCGGCTGCTGTCGATTCAGGACTGACATCAAGTCAGTAGTATAAAGTAAGGCAGCAGATGCCATTACATCAGTTTTTCTTGCCCTAACCTGTCAGGAGCCCCCAAGTAGGAGCCAAGTTCTGGAGGAAGAACCCCACCAATAGAAAGTAAATACCAATATGTCCCGTAGAAAGGAAAGAGAAGAAAGGGGGAGGGAGGGAAACCAGGACTGCAACAGTGAATACACTCTAACATCTACATTTATTTAAGTGTACACAACTGTATTATGTTCATCGTGTTTCACTGTCGCAGTAATCACATTTGGGTCGATTCCCAAAGCTGAGGAAAAGGGTGGAAGAAGTCAAAGAAACTAGAGGCTGGCTAGGATGCCCTGCAAAACTGCAGAGGCAAACCCTGCCCTGGATTTGGAAAAGAGAGGCAGGTGGTAATGTTTGTTAAAAGTGTGAACAGATGTCCAGGTGGCAGCCTCTAGGATGTCCCTGGTGGAGATTCCTCTGAGGAAAGCTGAAGGGTGGAGACTGCTCTGGTGGAGTGAGTCATGACTCCCTTGAAGGGAAGCTTTCCATGCAGTTTGTTGCAGAAATGGATGCAGTGTGCTATCCATTTGGAAATGGTTTGTTTTGGGGATGGCTTTGCCTTCTGCCCCTGTAGCAAAGCTAACCAGCAATTGATCAGACTTTCTGAAGGATTTAGTCCTGTCTAGATAGAATCTGAGCTGTCTGTGCACATCTAGAGAGTGCAGAATCCCTTCCCCCTTGTTCTGGGGATTAGAAAAAAAAGGTGGGCAAATTAATGGATTGTTTGAGAGCCACACTGGACACCATGTTGAGCATGAAGGATGGATTAGTTCTGAGGGATATCCTGTCAGCATGGAAGATGATAAAGGGTTTCACAGCCATGAGGGCTTGCAGCTCAGAGACTCTTCTGGCTGAAGTGATGGCCAGGAGAAGTGCTGTCTTCCAGGAGAGAAATTTTAGCTCTGCACAAGAAGCTGGTTCGAAAGGGGGCAGGGTGAGTTTTTTCCAAAACATAGTTAATGTCACAAGCTGGGGTGGGTGCCCTTCTGAGTGGCTTCAAGTTGCTAGCCCCCTTAGGAATTGTTTGATCAAAGGGTGTGAGAAAAAGGGGCTGCTCAGGCCACTGTGTAGTAGGTCAGCTAAGTAATCCAGGATGAGAGGGAGGGAGGGCTGTGCCACATTGGCTTCTTTAGCCTGGATCCAGGTGCAGAACCTTTTCCAATTTGTCAGGATAAGACTTTCTAGTGCTAGGGTGTCTGGCCTCATGGATAACATCTAGAACCTGTTTACTGAGGTTGGCAGATTGATCCGGGGTTAGGGAATAAGCCAAGCTGCCAAACTGAATGTCCGCAGTTGGGGATGCATAAATTCCCCTTTCCTCTGGGTTAGGAGGTTTGGAATCTGAGGAAGATGCCATGGTGGCAGTGGTGACAGGCTGCGCAGTACGGGAAACCAATGCAGGCGAAGCCAGTCTGGAGCTATAAGAATTGTCCTTGGTTTTTCCTCCTTTATTTTTGAGCAGTACTCTGGGGATGAGAGGAAGCAGAGGAAAGGCATAGACCAATAGATTGACCCAGGGGAAGGACAGGGTATCCACTTTCCAAGCCATGCAGTGATGGTCCCTGGTGCAGAATTTGCTGAGCTGATGGTTGGTGTGGGAGGCAAAGAGGTCAGCCTTCAGGGTGTCCCATTTCTGAGTTATTAGAATGAAGGTTCTTCTGTTGAGTTGCCACTCGTGTAGGTCCAGCAGATTTCTGCTTAATTGGTCTGCCAGAGAGTGGACAGAGCCTGGTAGGAATTGTGCTAACAGGTGCAGTTGCGTGGCAGAGGCTGTGTGCCAAATGGTCATGGCCAGCCTGTATAGAGGGGTATGAGCGAGTCCCTCCCTGCTTGTTGATGTACCATATCACAGTGGTGTCTGTTTTGATCAGGAGAGCCCCTGGGGAAAGAAGGGGTTTGAAAGCTATCAAGGCATGGTGGACAGCCATCATCTCTTTTTGGTTGATGTGCAGAGGGATTTGTTGCGGGCTCCACTGGCCCAGTATGCACCTGCCATCCAGGTGTGCACCCCAAGCATAGTCTGGTGAGTCTGTGGTGAGGGTCTGGGCGGCGGGGGCTGGTGAGAAAGGCAGTCCCTTGTTGTGGGAGCATGCTGTTGCAACCAGAAAATCCTTTCTGAGGCAAAGAATTATAGGTATAAGAGTTTCCATGTCTTGATTGTGCTGGCACAAAAGGCATTTTAGGTACCAGTGAAGTTTCCTCATTTGCAGTCTAGCACCACTGAAGTTCCCTCATATACAGTCTGGCATATGGAATGAGTAGTATGCAAGATGCCATGAACCCCAGAGCTTGCAGAATCTTCCTTGCAGATAACTGGGACCTGGTGGCTAGTTGAGAGTAGTAGTCTGTCAGGAAAATTTGTTTTTCTGGTGTAAGGCATGCCATCTGGGATGCTGTGTCCAGGCTTGCTCCCAGGAAAATAATACTTTGGGTGGGCACCAGTTTGGATTTATTTTCATTGATTGTGTACCCTAGGGAGGTTAGTAGGGTCTTTACAAAGGCCAGGTGCTTGAGCAGCTTTTCCTGGCTATCTGCCTAAATAAGGCAGTCGTCTAAGTATGGGTAAATCTAGACATTCTTTGTCTGCAAAAGGCAATGGCCGGAGCCAGACATTTTGTGAAAACTCTGGGAGCAGTAGATAAGCCAAAGGGAAGCCCAGAGAACTGAAAGTGTTGAGATCCTGCCCTGAAACAGAGATATTTCATGCATGATTCCCTAATGGGAATGTGGAGGTAGGCCTCTTTTTAGATCCAGGGTGGCTAGCCAAGTGTCCTTGGAGAGCATGGATAGCAGCTGCTGGAGGGTGAGCATTTTGAATTTTTGGATCACCAGAAAGGTGTTTAGAATGGATAAATCGAGGATGGGGTGCCAGGTGCCCTCTTTTCTGGGCACCAGAAAAAGTCAGGAGTAGAAACCTTGGCCTAACTGTTCTGCAGGAACGTGCTCTACTGCCTTCATAGAAAGCAGGGAAAGGATTTGCTTTTGAGCCTCTGCCCACTGGTTTGGAGCTAGATCTGGGAAACCTTTTTTGGGGTTGGAAGGGTGAGGAAGGAAAATTTGTATCCCTGAGACACTATGTTCAGAACCCAGCGGTCGTTCATAATGGTGGCCCAGGTGCTTGCATGAAAGGAGAGTTTTCCTCCTAGGGTTCAGTGAAGGTGGGGAGAGGGAGGGGGTGGGGGAGGCGAGTCATTGAGTTCTTACCATATGTGGGTGGCTTAGAACTCCCTGGTTTTGAAGTGGAGGTAGTCCACTGCTTAGATCTCTGCATTCCCTGTGGCTGTTGTCTGGGGCATCTGGTTCCCCAGGGCCTATATGCTGGACTGGCTTGGAGGGAGCAGGAAAGGACCAGTGTTTGGTGGGACAATGTCTGTTGAACCTGGGGGGCTGGGCCTGAAAGAAATCCTTAACCGTTTGCACAGATTTGATTTTTCTTCCATCTTTTTTAAGACCTCTTCTGCCTTAGTACCAAATAAGCTGTCTTTGTGCAGGGGGTCATCCACTAATTTAGATTTGACATGGTCTGGCACGGGCTGTTCCATAAGCCATGCATGCCTTCGAATGACAGATCAAGTGACTGCTGCCCTGCAAGAAGCTTCTAGGGTGTCAAAATCCATAGTGCAAGGTGTGTTTAGTTACTTGAGTTGCAGAATGCATTAAATCTTGCAATTCTTTAGATTCTGCCCAAACAGGAAAGGAAGACATTTTTTGTTTGAGGAGATCCAGGGTATGTTGCTGAAATTTTAGCATATGGAACTAACAATTTAGTGCCCTGATAGCAAGAGTAGCTGAGGGGTATACTTTTTTACCCATCTGTCTAGTGCTCAGGAATCCCTATCTGAGGGGGTGGGATTATTAGCAGAGGTTGCTTTAATCCCTTTAGACCCTTGAGAAATTATCTCAGGGTCAGCAGTAGGATTTTTAAAAAGAAATTTGTGAGAGTCAGGGACTCTATAGTACATGTCTAGTTTTCTGGGCGCAGGCGGGAGGGTGTCAGGAGTCCAGCTGGATTCTAGGAAAACATCCTCCACAACATCCAGGACTGGGGCGATGGCCAAGGGTCTGTGCTGTGGAAGATCTTGGAATTCCCTTATTCTCTTTTTAGAGTAAGGGTTTCTGTCCTGGGTGATGTACTCCAGTTTTTTGTATGTAGGGTAAGTTTTCCTCCTAAGGGTGCAAGTACTTGGGCAAGGCTTGGAAGAATTAAGATTTTACCACAGGATGTTGACTTACTACTCCCCGTTTTAGAGGTGGGAGCACTCCATTGCTTAGATCGGTGCATACCCTGCAACTGTAATCGTGGTGGTATGCTGCCCCAGGGTTAGGACTGAGAAGGTCTGGGAGGGATTGGAAAAGGCCAGTTTTTAGAAGGCCAATGCCTACTGAATCTAGGTGGCTGTACCTGTTGGAAATACTCAAGTTTGCATAGATTTAGATTTTTCCTCCATCTTTTTGAGGATGACTTCTGCTTTATTGCCAAACAGCTGTTCTTGATTTAGTGGTGCATCTAGTAATTTTGCTTTAACATAGTCTGGCAAGATATGTTCCTTAAGCCAAGCATGCCTTCCTAAGATCAGGCCCAGTGACAGCAGCCCTGCAAGATGCTTCTAAGGCATCAAAACCACATTGTAAAGTATGTTTTCCAACTTGGTTAGCAGAACTCTTGTAAATCTTTATGTTCTGCAGAATCAGGAATCAACATAATTTTCTGTTTAATCAGCTCCATAATATGTTGCCGATACTTTAACATATGAAACTGGCAATTTAAAGCCCTGATGGCAAGAGTAGCAGATGTGTGTATCTTCTCACCCCATCTGTCTAAGGCCCTAGAGTCCCTATCTGAAGGGGTAGGACTTTTGACTATTGGAGTCGTAATGCCTTTAGGTCCCTGGAAAATGGTCTCTGGATCTGCAGTAGGATTCTTAAAGAGAAACTTGTGGGAGTCAGGTACTCTGTAGCACCTGTCAGGTTTCCTGGCCACTGGAGGCAAGTTATCAGGGGTAAGGCTGGATTCCAAGCAGACAATCTACAATCTCCAGAAAAGAGGGTATAGCTAGAGGCCTTTGCTAAAAGTCTAAAAATTCTCACGGAGTCTCTTTTTGGACTGTGGGTAGTCCTGGTATTCCCAGCAGAAATGCTCTCTTAAGGTATGCAAAGTTTCACCAAAAAAGAAGCCCTCTGGAGGGGAGGCAGAGGGGATGGAATCCTCTGCATCTGAAGCCTCACAGGTACATAAGGGAATGTCCTGGTAATCAGAGGGATCAGAGTCATCAGGCTCATGGTCTGTAGAATCAAAAGGAAAATCAATCCTTTGTCTTTTAGAGGGGGAAGGCTGGCTTCCCCCCTAATTAAAGTCACTAGGTCTTCAGCCATTCTAAGCATTTGTTTCCATGGCATGGGAGCTTGAGCATGCACTTTGGTAGTCAGTTTTCTAGGTGAAGTGTGAACTCTAAACCTGAAAAACCTGGTAGATTTAGTCAAAAACAAAAATATCAGTTTTCGAAAAAACACACCTCCAGCAGCAATATAGACCAAGAACAAAGAGAAAGCTGCAGAAAGCCAATAAACAAGTCCACCTTGCCACAATAAAAACGAGTTTATTCAATCCAAACAGACATAAAAAGACTTTGCCAAAAGTGATAAGCGCTTTCGTCACTAGGACTTCAACAGATCTAATGTTACTGTATTCAAAAGGCTTTAAATACACCTATTGCACATCATGTGACTACCAATTAATTGATTGACATTTTTTAAAAAACATTTTAAAATGAAATGAAATTATGTACTAAAATATAATACAATTATACTTTCCTTGTTAAAATACACATACAACACATATAAATACATATAAATACTCATACAGCATGACACCCTTACCTACCTACTACACTAATTATAAATTACAAGGTACCAGCCCTAAATTTCAGTTCAGGCTTAATGCTGATATTTTCATTGAGTCCTGGATATAAAATTGAATTTAATTTAAATTGCCATCTGGATTCTGCCCTCAACAATAGATTCTTCCAATCACCCCCTCTTACATTTTTCGGTACGATCTCCAAAATGGCAAACTTAAAATTGTGATTGGGGTGTGCACTAATATGTTTGCTTAAAGCATTTTTATCATCATTCTTACTTATACAATACAGGTGTTCGTAAATCCTGTGGTTCAATTTTCTGTCTTCCCCACGTAATAACAAAAGCATACCATACAGGTTGCTAAATAGACCAACCCTGTAGAAACGCAGGAGCCTGGTACTAAGGGCACAACTAGGTTAAAGGGCTCTAACCTAAAAAATTCATTTTCATTAATAAAAGAACAGTGATCACAATATCCACATTTGCGGGTACCCCTCTTCTTGAAAATGTTTGTTGTTGTTTTTTGTTCTAACAAAGATTTCAAGTTAAAGTCCACCTTATATGTAAAACATGGCTCTGGGCCCATCAGCTGAAATATATCATTGTTACATTTTAACATTGACCAATTGTTGGAAATAATTTTCTTCACTAATTCTGCTGTTTCCCCATAAGTGACTACCATGGCCTGTGAAAAATCTTTACTCACACCCCTGCTTGTTGCTACCACTTCACTCCCCATTCCTAGTAGTGGCATATATCTTTCATTCCACAGTGAGCAAACCTCATCCTTGATACTGTTTACCAGTTCGGGGGGGTATCCCCTTTCCAAAAACATTAACCTTACCTTAAAAATGTCAGTTTAATACGAACATCAGAAGGTTGGAATACACCCTCAGAAGCCGGTGCCTGCACAGCGGCTTCGGACCTATCCAAGGTAGAGACATCTGCAGGTTCCATAGTCGAAGAAGCAACTCGCGGCATGCCGGACTCTGACAGGGACTCAGCAGAGACCCGCAAATCTGTACAAGTGGGTATCAGGGGCTGTGAAGGCACCTGAGTACCGACCTATGCAGTCTGTCTCTGTCTTTATACTTATGTTTTTTCGGAAGATCGGTAGTCGGATGGCTTATCGAAGCCAATTCAGAATATGGAGAACGAGAGCGGAAGAATTTAGCAACAAAAATAGCCCGATGATGAATAGTTCAGGCGTTGAACAAGGCACAAAACAGACAGTGAGGAACATCATGGTCTGGGCCTAAACAGATGACGCAGTAAGAATGAAAATCTCTGTGAGGTATTCGCTTTCCAGAGGCAAGACAATTAACTTTTTCTGACATCGGTTAGAGCAAGAAAAAAGGATCCCCGACGGGGTACTTAACTTTTAGAAGACTTCAGGTCTGAAACACGAAAAACGAAAATTTCAGGAGGCGGCCGACCGGCACTTGCGAACTGCTTCTGCTTTGGACACTGCACAGCAAGAAAGACTGATGTAATGGCGTCGGCTGCATGTTTTATACCCATGACGTCCTGACGTCATGGAAGTGACAGCATCTGACGCAGAAATCCCAAGACTCTGGTATTCAAGCCGACTGAGGGCTATCTGTAGGCAGATAACCCAAATGTGATGACCGCAACAGTGAAACATGAACATGTACAGGGGACAGATCTCTTTTCCTTTTGGAGGGGGTAGCTTGGCTTCCCCTGATCAGCATGATAAGGTCTTCCACCATTTTAAGCATCTGAGACTGAGGCACGGAAGCAGGTGCCCAAGAGTGGATTGTCGGTTTCTTGGGTGTGGTTCATACCCTGGACCTAAGAAAAGTACAGTCATGTACCTGCCATAAATGTAGATGTTCGAGTGTATTCACTGCTGCAGTCATTACTTTTGGGTTATCCTGCTGGCAGGCTACCCACAGTCGGCCTGAATTCCAAAGTCCTGGTCTGGCGTCGGTTGTTGTCGCCTCTTCCCCGACGTCAGTGCGCCAGGGGTATAAAAGATGCAGCCGACGCCATTTTCTTCAGTTTTTCTTGCCCCAGATGTCAGGTGCCCCTAAAAGGGTAGGCTAAACAAAGTATGCCAATAAAAATGCATGCAGTAAAGTAAGCATTTTCTTCATCTACAAGCAAATACACCACACAGATTGTATAGAATAGAGAAGTACAGATAAGACTCAGCAAAATAAAGGGGGATGGAGGGAGGGTAACCTAGACTGCAACAGTGAATACACTCGAACATCTACATTTATGGTAGGTACACAACTGTACTATGTTCATCATGTTTCACTGCTGCAGTCATTACTCTTGGGTTGAATCCCAAAGCTGAGGATGGGTGGCTGTGCTAAATAGGATTAGGAGAGGCAAGAGGCCCTGCAGAACTGCAGTGGCAAAGCCTGCTCTGGATTTAGAGTAGAGAGGTAAGTGGTAGTGCTTTGTAAAGGTGTGTACTGAACTCCAAGTTGCAGCCTCTAAGATGTCTTTGGTTGGTATTCCTCTGAGGAAGGCTGCTGAAGTGGCTATTGCTCTGGTTGAATGTGGCCTAATGCCCTTAGGCACTGATTTGCCATGCTGTGAGTAGCAGAAATGAATGCAATGGCCTATCCATTTAGAAATAGTCTGTTCTGAGATAGCCTTTCCTTGTGATCCTGCAGCATATGCCACTAAAAGTTGCTCAATCTTTCTGAAAGCTTTAGTTCTGTCCAAGTAGAAGCATAGCTGTCTGTGTATGTCCAAAGAATGCAGAAGTCTCTCACCCTTGTTCTGTGGGTTTGGATAAAAGGTAGGCAAGTGAATGGTTTGGTTAAGGGCTACAGTGGACACCACCTTAGGCATAAATGTAGGGTTTGTCCTCAGAGAAACCCTGTCTGGATGGAAAATGATAAAAGGTTCCACAGCCATGAGTGCCTGTAACTCAGATTCGTCTTGCAGAGGTTATCGCTAGGAGCAGAGCTGTTTTCCAGGATAAGAATTTTATATCAGCTGTTGAGGCTGGCTCAAAAGGAGGCAGTGTGAGTTTTTCCAAGACATAATTGAGGTCCCATGCAAGTATTGCTGCTCTTCTTGGAGGTCTTATGATTTTGGTCCCTCTGAGGTACTGCCTTATTAAAGGATGAGAAAAGATAGGTGGTTCCGTATTGTAATGGGCTGAAATGGCAGAGGCATGAATCTTAATTATTCAAAGGACAGGCCTTTGTCCAGCATCTCAGTTAGGTATTGTAAAATCTGAGGAATATTTGGTACAAACGTGTCAATTCCTTGTTTCTGGTTCCAAACACAGAATCTCTTTCATTTTTCTGCATAAGATTTTCTGGTACTGGGCCTTCTGACCTCCAAAATAACATCCATTACAGCTTTGGAGAGAGGAGTGTTCTGAATGGCTACATTATCCGCCATGCTGCCAAATTTAGGGTCCTGAGTTGGCTGTGCAGGATCTGATTGTTTTGTTGGGTCAGTAAGTGAGAAGTCTGAGGCAATGTCCAGGCTGGACCTTGAGACAAGTTCTTTAGGATTGGGTACCAGTGCTGGTGTGGCCAGTCTGGGGCAATCAGTATCATTTTTGGCTTCTCTTGTCTGATCTTTAGGAGTACCTTGGGGAGGAGAGGCAGTGGAGGAAAGGCATATACTGTTAGGTTTTTCCAGCTGAAGGATAGGGCATCCACTTTCCATGTTTGCTTGTGATAAGTCCTTGTGCAGAATCTCTGTAGTTGGCAGTTGTGAGGGGAAGCAAATAGATCTAAGTCTGGGCATCCCCATTTCCTTGTTCTCATGCTAAAGACTTGTGGATACAGTTTCCACTCGTGGGGATCCATGAGGTTTCTGCTTAGTTCGTCTGCCAGAGTATTTATTTTTCACGGCAGGAATTGTGCTTGCAGGTGAACTTGATAAGTCAATGCTGTGTCCCACAAAGTCATGGCTTTTCTGCAGAGGGGGTAGGAATGTGTGCCTCCCTGCTTGTTTATGTACCACATGACTGTAGTATTGTCCGTCTTTATCAGTAGTTGTCCTGGATGAAGTAGATCCTTGAAAGCTGTCAGGGCATTCTGAACAGCTAGCATCTCTTTGATTGATATGAAGATACATCTGGCTTGCGGGGCCATGTGCCCTGAATACATTTTCCTGCCATGTGGGCCCTCCAGGCATAATCTGATGCATCCGTTGTTAGTGTCTGCCTGGCTGTGGGTAAAATGACTGGCTGTCCCTTGTTGTGGTGACAGGCCTGTGCCCACCATCAAAACTCCTGCTGCAGGCAGTGAATGAGGGTACTTAATGTTTCCAGGCTGTGGCAATGTTGAGTCCAAACACTTTTTAGATACCATTGCAGTTTCCTCATATGCAGTCTGGCATATTGAATTAGCAGAATGCAGGATGCCATGAAGCCCAAAGCCTGCAGAATTTTTCTTGCAGATAACTGGATCTTTGTTGCCAACATTTTGAAGTAAGAAGTCAGTTGCCTTTGCTTGTCTGGCGTGAGATAAGCCATCAGGGCAGTTGTATTTAAGCTTGCACCCAGGAATATGATCTCTTGAGAGGGTACTAGTTTTGATTTCTTTTCGTTTACTGTGTACCCTAGGCAAATTAGTAATCTTTTTACAAACTCCAGATGCTTTAGTAGAATGTCTTTGTTCTCTGCTTGAATAAAGCAGTCGTCCAAGTAAGGACATATTTGAATTCCTCTTTGTCTGCAAAATGCAATTATTGGTGCCAGGCATTTTGTGAAGACCCTGGGCGCAGTAGATAAGCTAAAGGGCAGTGCAGAGAATTGATAGTGCATTGAGCCAGCTATGAAATCTGAGGTATCTTCTGCAAGGTTGTCTGATTGGGACATGCAGGTATGCCTAAAGTCACCAGCCATGCGTTCTTGCCCAGCATGGGCAGAAGTTGCTGCAAAGTCAACATTTTGAATTTTGGAACGTCCAGAAATGTGTTTAGACTAGACAGGTCCAGTACTGGTCTCCAGGCTTTGCCCTTTCGGGGCATCAAGAAAAGTCTCAAGTAAAATCCTTGTCCCTGCTCTTGTTGTGGTACTCGCTGAATGGCCCTCATGTCCATGAGGGATGAAACTTTCTTTTGTGCCTCTGCCCATTGATTATGTGGCAGGTCTGGCATACCTTTTGCCCTTGGCAGGGTGTGAAAGTGGAACCTGTAGCCCTGAGACACTATGTTCAAGACCCATTTGTCCTGGGTAATCATGTGCCAATTTTGTGAAAAAAGTGCTAGTTTTCCCCCTAAGGGGGCTGCCAAAAGATAAGTGCTTGGTTCTGGCAGAGGAAAGTCATTGGGACTGTTTCCTGTATGGCTGTGCTTTATCTTCTCCACTTTTGGAGGTAGAAGCACCCCATTGTTTAGGCCTGTATGAGCCTTGGGGCTGGGATCTGCCTCTGGGGTGTCTGTATCTGCCTCTTTGTGGCCTGTCTGACACTGGAAAGGTCCAATTCTTTGTAGGCCAGTTCCTGCTAAATCTGGGTGGCTGCACCTGTAAGAAATCCTTAACTGTATAGATTTTGCTTTGTCCTCCATTTTCTTCAACACCTCTTCTGCTTTAACACCAAACAAAGTATCATGCTGTAATGGAGCATCTAATAGTTTTGCTTTAACATGATCAGGCAGATTCGGTTCATTTAACCAAGCACGTCGCCTAATGACAGAACCCGTAACAGCAGCCCTGCAAGAGACCTCCAGAGAATCAAAACCAGATTGCAAAGTATGCTTTCCCATTTGTCCAGTTGCATGCAATAAATCCTGCATTTCTTTGTTTTCTGCACATTCAGAATTTGTTAACATTTTCTGTTTAAGCAGTGACAATACGTATTGCTGATATTTAAGCATATGCGAGTGACAATTTAAAGCCCTCACAGCCAAGGTAGCAAAAGTGTGAACCTTTTTCCCCCATCTGTCCAGCGCCCTTGAATCTCTACCAGAGGGGATAGGGTATTTTGCAGTGGAAGCCTTGACCCCTTTGGGACCCAGAGAAATAGTTTCTGGGTCAACAGCAGGGTTCCTATAAAGAAATTTATGTGAATCTGGAACCCTGTAGTATCTGTCTGGCTTAACAGGTGCAGAGGGTAGAGAGTCATGGGACAGGCCGGACACTGAAAATACATCTACAATGTCTAAAACAGGAGGGATAGCAAGAGGCCTGTGCGGAGGTAGTAAAAGAAAATCTCTAAGCCTTTTCTTAGATTCTGAGTAGTCTTGGCTCTCCCAGTGGAAGTGCTCTCTCATGGTATGCAGGGTTTCCCCAAAAGAAAAATCCTCAGGAGGGGATGCTGAAGGGATGGATTCTTCAGCATAGGGAGGGAGAGAGTATTCTTGGTCAGAAGAGGAACCACAGGAAATGGAAACCTGATCTGAAGATTCATATTCTGTCTCTTGCCTAGGCCTCTTCTCAGGAGGGGGATGGGAACCCCTGATCAAAGTAATTAGGTCTTCGGCCATTTTGAGCATCTGTTTTTAGGCATGGAGGCCTGTCCAAGAGCTTGCTGCACTTGTTTCTTTGTCTTTAGTGGTGCTTTAGTCTTTGCCTTTGAAGCTGTAGTCGGTTTTTATATATAACTGTGTAGGCCTGAAAACACCCTCAGAAGCCGATGCCTGCTCAGCGGCTCCGGACCCATCTGAGGGAATATTTTCCAAGTGTCCAATACCTTGAGTTTCCAGAGGCCTAGTCTGCTCCATGTGGGAGTCGAAAGCGGCCTGTGGCTCTGAGGTAGCGGGCGTCAGGGGCTGCGAAAGCGCCTCACTCTGAATCAGCGACTGGCTTAGAAGAAGCCTAGTCGTCAGTTTTGGACCTCGGATGCCTGTCCTTTTCCTTGCGTTTCTTATGAATTGCGGTAGTCTGATGGCTATCAGACGACATGGTGCAATTAAATCTTCGGCCAAAGTAATGAAATGCAAAATCATACCGACGCTTAATAGTGCATTGGTTAAATCTTGCACAAAATCTGCAATTAGCTACGTTGTGATCAGGGCCTAGGCAAGGAATACAATAAGAATGGAAGTCCTTATGAGGTATTTGCTTCCCACAAGAAATGCAACTATTAACTTTTTCTGACATCAGTCTGGAGCAAGAAAAAAAGTTTCCCCAACGGGGTACTTGGCTTTAAATGAAAACTTCTGAGATTTTAGTGTTCGAATTTCAGATCCAGAGTCGGCCGACCGGCACTTGCAAACTGCTTCTGCTTCAGGCACCACGTGGCAAGAAAGACTTAAGAAATGGCATCGGCTGCATCTTTTATACCCCTGGCGCACTGACGTCAGGGAAGAGGCGACAGCAACAGACGCCGGACCAGGACTTTGGAATTCAGGCCGACTGCGGGTAGCCTGCCAGCAGGATAACCAAAGAGTAATGACTGCAACAGTGAAACACGATGAACACTGCGGTCGTTTTCGAAAAAACAGTAGTCGCGAAAGAAGACTTTTTTGTCAAGAATCGGTAGTGTGAAGGACTTCCTCGAAAGCCAGTGACTGCTCAGCAGCTCCAGACCCATCCAAGGTAGAGACAACTGCAGGATCCTTAGTCGATGAAGAGTTTTGCGGCATAACAGACTCTAAAAGGGTCTCGGTAGTGGCCTGCCAATCCACAGAAGCGGGCATCAGGGGGCTGCGAAAGCTCCTCACTGAGGACCGAAGAACTGATGACTAGCTTAATGGAAGTGTTGTCAGTAGGTTTGGACCTGTGTGGTTTGTCTCTGTCTTTATCTTTACGTTTTTTTCAAAAGATCTGCTGTCGGAGGACTTACCAAAGCCATATTGGAATTAGAGGACTGAATGTGAAAATATCTGGCTACAATAAGGGCCCAACGATGGATAGCTTTGGCGTTGAAGAAAGCACAGAAGCGACAACAGGGTATGTCGTGGTCTGGGCCTAAGCAAGTGACGCAGTAAGAATGGAAGTCTTGGTGTGGTATTTGCTTTCCACAGGTGAGACAATTAACTTTTTCTGACATCGGTTAGTGCTACAAAAAAGGATCCCCAATGGGGCACTTAGATTTAGAAGATTTCAACTTCAATTCGGTAGATGAAACTCGGGTAGCGGCCAACCGGTTCTCGTGCTAACTCCTTCTGGCTCCATAGCAAGAAAGACTGATGTAATGGCGTCGGCTGCCTTACTTTATACTACTGATGACCTGACGTCAGTCCTGAAGCGACAGCAGCTGACGCAGAAATACTAAGCCTTTGGTATTCGGGCCAGCCGAGGGCTACCCAGGCAGGGATAACCTAAAAGTGATGACTGCAACAGTGAAACACAAAGAACATCAGGCGTCAGCACTGGGTGGTCTCTTCATGATTATCCCCCACCTTTAAAGAGATATTAGGATGAGGCTGGACGGCAGTAGTATTAGACCTTGACTTCTTGGTCTTTTTCTTAAGAGGTGGCTGTACCCTGGGGGCAGGTGGATTCAGCCGTGTTACCCTGGGCCAGCAACTTGAGATGACGGTTCTCAAGATAAATGAAAATTGAAGACAAACAGCTTGATGGTTCTCAAGATAAATGAAAATTGAAGACAAACAGCTGCAGAGTCCATTGGCACAAACACCTGACAATAGAGCACTTACTGTGGTCATGAGTAGTGCTCAGTCAAAACAAGAACCTTGTGGGGAACCTGCCTCCCACAGTGGCATTTCCCCTTTTTGGATGACATGAGTTCAATGGTATAAACGAAAAGGAGCCCCAAAGAGGAACTTATCTGAATGAGGCTCAGTATAACCACCACAGTGAAAAGTGCTCAGATCAATGTTCAACTATGGCGTTTGGACTGGTGGCAAAGTTGTTCTGAGTTTGGAGCATCTGTATGTCACCTTTATGCCTTACACTAATGCAGGAAGCATACGTCTGATGTACGACAATGCTAAGAATTACAGGCTTTGGTAAACTGGCTGGATGTGGGGCTATTCTTGGGCAGATCATTCCATAGGTTATGAATACTGCAAAAGTGAGACAGAAGGACAAACAACTATGAACAGTGAGTGTTGGAAATATTTAACACTCCTTCCTGTTCAAGGCCATAACCAATACAAAAAGGACAGGAAGTCTGATTTACATGGATGACATACTGATCAGAAGCTACACTTTTAAGCAGAGTATGCCAGTGATAACCCATGTAATAAACCAGAAGACAAATGCTGGGGCCAAACGGAAACCAAGCAAATTATCTGGGGGAGGGAACTGCTCTGGATGGACTTTCTTCTCAGAACCACAAACCAGAAGTACATTCAATGCATCAACCCCTCCAAAAAGATATCCTGAGAAACCTACAAGTTTCTCAAGCATCTGTAATTACCTTAAGCATTTTTTCTATGTGATTTCTGTTGGCCATCAAGCCTCCCCTCATAATAAAAACAGGACAGGACACATTTGTTCCATTATATGGGAAATTTCAACTAAGATTAGGGCTGTTATTTAGGCAGCCTTGAGGATGCTCTACGTCCACACCAACATCCCATGAATGAAGGCATTTATAATGTCCTAATGACTCTCTTGGGAGGGGAGAATACAATCCATGCTAACACAATGGACTACGATGCCTTCCCAATGTGAGTGATTACTTCTGCACACCAATGTTGTAGGGTGCCATCAAGTCAGTGGTTTGGTCACCATAATGGCCACTCCCAAGAGATGCATTTGCATAACAATCACCCCTCATCTCATACATGTGCAAGTGAATGGCCAGCTTAGAAAGAATTACATAACCAGCAGTATCAGTGCTGTCCTACATTAAATGTCAAACATTACAAACATGATTCTGAGCTAGAGGTTATAACTTATACCCATAACTCAAAGTACAGAAAGTTTCTCTTTTCCACTGTAAACCCAAAGAAGAAATTATGTATGGGACAAAAAAGTTGATTCTAACATAGCACTAGTCTTGATCCTTCTGGGAGAGTCAGAAGCACAGGGATTGTACTGCATCCAGTAGCTGGACAGTCACTTGGACCTTAGCACTCTAAGTTCAACCTTTGGAAATAAAATGTCAAAGTGACTACCTGCCTAAAAAGTGGCAGAAATAAAAAAAAGAGTATGACTAGGCTATATCTGGGTAGTCTAAACAAAATTAACAACCCCCCCAGATTTGAGGACTTCCAGTGTGGCAACCTAATTTTAGTATGGAGGTTTACTCCTATTCCATCCCACCTAAATAAAGAGATACAAGGAGTGAAATTACTGAGAACAGCCAAGATTAGGGACCAAACATACAACTGGGAGCACTGACTGCTCTCATGAAAAATAAAAACAAAAAACTGGCAAAAAAATTGCCTGCCCTAATCAACCCAGCTTCTCCACGCCTCACTGCAGTCCATTAACATGGCTGAATTGGGGCCATCATCCAAGAAAATACCGACCTTGGGAGACTGAGAAGGCAGGGTCTCTTCAAGCAATCTTTAAGATAAAGAAAATTAAGGGTACCCTGAAAGCCTACATCTACAGCACGGAAGAAAAAATATCTGAAATGGGCTTAGTTTTAAAATAGCACTCCAATATGTTACAGCAGTTAACTGATGAGAATACTGAGCTGAAAGCATGTGTTGATTCCACAGAAGTGAGAGCAGACTTAATGGAAGCTCAATTAGTGGGCTATGAAAACTGTAGCCAGTGCAAAAACATTAGGCTTGTATGGCCTATAAACTATTATTGTTCATTTAGAAACCTATGCATTGAAGGATTGTATTTGGTCTAATTTGGAAGGTTAATCACTGGAAAGCCTACATTAAAACCAAACTCAAGGGGTGTGGCCAAGGAACCTATCCAGGAAATAACCTACACAGTAACAGATTATGACAGGTCAAGCCTTTTATGAAGCCAGTTACACTCTTGAGGCAGCCTCTCAGAAAAGGAGTGGACCATGCAGCAGCCTTGCTTGAAGGTAGAACACCCAAAGATAAATTGCAAATAAGGAAGTTAATAATGATGCCTCACACTTTCCTTGGAGGGGGCAATAGAAGAACAATAGATTATTGCCAAGTCACACTACCAGGAGGGGATCCTCCACGGCAGAAATGCAAGCTATAGAAAGGGACAAAAGTTCCCTCCCTTCCTCAACAAGAGATCAAAGCAATGACTTGTAGCTAAACACAGCCTCCTCAGAACCAAGACAACAAGAAGGGGAAGACCTGTATAATCTCCCCCCAACACACACACAGAGACACAGACACACATGATCCCAAAAGTCATGTTTCCAAACAGAGATGCTGCGTCACTGTGAAGCCATGAAGCACTGCATCCTAAAAGGCTTGTAAAACAAACAAAAAAAAAACAAAGCAGTGTATGGTCATCACTTCCAGACAGTAGATTAAGTGCTTGTATCTTTCAATTCCACAAGACTTCAGCAAAATAAATCTTCAATGAAAACATGTCCATTTAAACAACAAAAGGCAAACAAGTGACCCCTTTCCTCAATAAAATATACTAAATATTTTAAGTTTTAATACACATTAAAAACACAGTATTTATAAATGAACTTAAACATTTGCAATTCATAAAAACACAGGAACCCTATAGCTGATAAAGTCTAAGCATTATACATTTAATAGAAATAAATTCATTAATTACAGGTGGGGAACTGGGCCCTTAATTTCAACTGCCAAAATAACTCATGTACTTCCAACCTATCATTCAAATCATATCTTTCATATCAAAATTATCATATTTTCTTAAATTTAATGTGCTGAAAAAAAAAACAAAAGTCCCCCAGGGGTGACCTTTGGAAAGATAGGTTGGAAGCACTAGAGTTATACGACTCCATGGCCTTCTCCCTGCAATGAGACCACACAGACCAAGGACTGATTGATCACATGGTGGAAACTAAAGCAAGTACCACATGATGCACAAATCAGGGTGCAGTCCTCCTTGGTTTCAAGTGCCCACTTACAGAAATAAAGTTTATCTCTGTTACACAGGTCAAGACACCCACCACTGGAAATCAGGGAAGCCATGAAATACATGGAATTATTATTCCTATTAGAACAGGGCCTCACAGAGTTGTCTAACTGAAATCTAAGGTACTGAGACAATGACTACCCTGTGGTACAAGGGAAGAAACCCTTCCAATGATTCCAGGAGGATCCTGTTTAGGCCATTTTAGGGCGAAGACCAAAAGCAGAAGAAGATAATCTTCATATTTGTCATCAAATTTAAAGGCCATGCTATTGAAGAAATTTTAATTCACCTCTAAGGATCAATACCAAAGCTAAGCAAACAGCAAAAAAAGAACTCAAAGATATGAAGGAGAAATGTGCTGATGTGGTTGAAAGTTTACATCACAGCAGACATCACGGATGCACTTTTCTCCGTTGAGAAAGTGAAAATTTCTGAAAAACAAATGATGCATTTTGAACACTGGAAAAGTTAATTCAGCCTTAGTTCCTGTCGCTCGTCTAGTCAGGATGTTCTAGAGGAGTTCTGTGGGTTCTATTCAAGCAGCTTTATTATGTGCAAACACATCATGATTGAAGCTTATCAACTTTAACATATGTAACTTATATACAAACTAGCTATTACATTCATACATGCTCACTCTCTGGCTGCACTCTCAAAATGGCACTGACTACAGTATGTGCTTGCTATTTATATATGCACGTTCAGTCCTTGATATTCTTCTTAAAGATACAGCACACACACACTGTTCTACATCTTCCCTCTGAGAAATAGACTATGCAATGCTAAACTTCAGCTGATATGCAAACAGTACAAATAGTTTGTCATGCAATTATACAGAACTAGGTACATATACACAATTATGTCCACATTGCTGGGTATTTCACACTAGGTCTGAAAATGTGACTAAACCGTGTGACAAAGCTGAGAATTAGACTTGGCAATTGAAACAGTTTCTGCTGAATGTTCAACCTTAGGAATATTGAGAACATCATCGGAGGTGGAATCAGAAGGTAAGACGTTCTGGAACAGCAGCATTGTCTGGATTGCACTGAGATCTAGAGTCTATATCACAGGAACAATGCTGAAATATTGATTCTGGTACAGGAAGAAGACATCTGTAATTTCTCCTGTACTCCACACCCTCAGATTCTATGAAGTAGGATCTCAGCTCAGTACATATACCTGTTACTTGACCAGTCCAGTCAAATCCTTTTGCCATTTATATCCTTACTGTCTCTCCTTTCAATGGATGAAGAAATCTGCTTGATTTATCATAACTGGACCTCTGGATAGAACACTTCCTGAATAATTGGGCTCTGATGGTTCTGTGATTTTTAGCTTTAGGTCTTAATAAACTGGAGCTAATAAGTAGTGTTGTTCTAGTTTGTCTACATAGACGTCTCTGAATAGGCGAGCCCATATATCGTCACAGGGTATGTTTCTGATATTAAGTAAATTCAAAAAGACAATCGGTCACACTTTGACCTTTCAAGTAATTATTTTGCACTCTGTACTGCACACATTCAGCTAGTCCATTTGAGTGTGGATATTCTGGACAACTAGTAACATATACAAAGTCCCACTATGTTGAAAATTTCTGAAACAACTGATTAGTAAATTGAGTACCATTGTCAGAAATAACTGTGTGGACTACCATGGACTGAGAAATGACATTTCAACTTGGTAATAACAGCAGTGGATGTAAGATTAGGTAGTAAATCAAGCTCAAACCAGTTTAAATAAGACTCTACCAATTTGAATATATCAGTGGCTACTGTTGATCAAGGTAGTATAGGAACTTGACTTTGCTGAAGTGGTTCTGTTTGCAAACGTTTTGTACTGTTGCATACTAAACAAGAGGAAAGTACATTGTCAAGGTCTTTCACTAGTGAAGGCCAAAATACTAGTTCTCTTGCACTTCTTTTGGTAGATTCAGAACCTGGATGACTACAATACAAAATCAGGACATATTCATATTGTAAGTAAGCAGGAACAGGACCTTTGAAAATAATGCCATCTTCCATCAACATCTCATCTGTGCAAGGAAAGTAGGTTTGCACTTCAGGTGGTACACTAGATTGCTTTGACAGCCATCCAACATTAATGTAGTGGTTGAGCTTTTGCAAAATTGGATCAGTCTTTGTATGATCTTCTCAGCTCAAGTCTCGTGGTAAACAAATTACGCACTTCCATTATGTCAAAGTCAAAATTCTCTGCATTAAGCTGTTCCACTGTATTTCTGGGTGATCTGGATAAGGTATCAGCCAGATAAAGTAGTCTGCCTTTCATATAGGCCATTTTGAAGTTGTACTTCTGCAATTTGATCATCATTCTTGCGTCTATATTACAAGATCGAATGTTTAGATGATTGAACACCTGAACATCGAACTTGCAATATTAAACCTAAAAACATCTCAGGGAAAGACATCTGTTGGCCACAAAAATAAAAAAAATAACTTTACACCAAAACTAAGTGGGGGGCTGTGCCCCCCCCCCCTAACTAAATATACCAACTTTGAGATCACTCTACAGTAGACAAAATGGCAAAATCTGAATGGCCAAGGGAAATCTCTGCCTGCATTAAATCAGCCATTCACTGCGTTTTGCTTTCGATATTACAAGTTTGATGTTTAGGTGTTCAATCACCTAAACATTCGATCTTGTAATATAGAACCTCATTCTTTATAATCTTGTTGGAGCTGACTGCATAAGCTTTTTTAGAACAGTAACTAGAGGTTTGTGGTCAGTTTCAATCTGAATAGCTCGACCATAGATATAATCATGAAACTTTGAACATGAAAATACTGTTTCCAAAAGTTCTCTCTCAATTTGAGCATGCTGCATTTCAGTTTGGTAAGGGTTCTAGATGCATAGGCTACTGGTCTGTCTTCTTGAAAAATAACTGTGCCAAGACCAAATTCTGAAGCATCACAAAAGAGAGTGACTGGTTTATTGACATCACAGTATCTTAATGTAGGTGGGGTGGCAATTTTCTGCTTAAGGTCTTCAAATGCCTTCTGGTGCTGTTCCAACCAAGACCATGTAATACCTTTCGCGTTGGCTCTCTCAAAGGTGCCGTCAACTCACTGAAGTCTGGTATGAACTTGCCTAAATAGCTGACCATGCCAAGGAAACCTTGTAGAGCTTGATTATTATCTAGCGTTGACATCTCAAGAACAGCTGCTTGCTTAGGTGGGTCTAGTCTTAAGTCAATGATGGTAAATAAAATTACCTACATATTTAACTTCTGGTAGTCTGAATTTGCACTTGAGAGGATTGAGTTTTAAGTTCACTTCACATGCTCTGTCTAGAACTCTCTTAAGGTTTGTCATGCTCTGTTTCACCACTGCCTACAACCAATAAATCATCTACTACTATGGTACATCGATAACCTGAAAAAATTCCCTCCACTGCATGCTGGAAGACTTCACTTGCAGAATTTATTCCAAATAGCATCCTCAGGAATCTATCTGCCAAATGGGGTACTAAAAGTAGTACGTAATGAGGATTTGCGATCAAGCATCACTTGCCAAAATGAACTCTCTGCATTCAAGACAAAAAACAATGGCATTCAGTATTAGGGCTGCAACCTCTTTGACTGTATGCACTGGATGATGTGGTCACTTTAATACTTTGTTCAAATCTCTTGGATCAATAGATATTATGATCTCATCTGAGCCTTTTTTTGTGGGCTGCTACCATGGATGACACCCATTCAATTGGTTCTGTAACTGGACAAATTACACCCTGCTGCACCATTTTATCTGACTGAGCTTTGACTTTATCTTGCATAGCTATTGGAACTTTTCTTGCTGGTCTAACTACTGGATTGACCTCTGGGTCTAACTTCATAGAATACACAACTGGAAGTTTGCCCAACTTGTCATAAAAAACCAGCACACTCAGAAAATGGCTTCAGAAAAATTGGAACTAGGAAATGTGCTTATATGATGAACTTCTTCAGTAAAAGAAAGCCGATTCATTATCAAACTGTCTGAGACCCAATAATGACTGCACAAGTCTTTGAACTACATAAAACAAGCTGTAACAGTTACTAGCCAAATAACATGAAACCACTACTGTGCCTTTGGTCTGAATTTCTTCACCTCCATAAGCAAGTTTCACACTACTAGCCACATTGAGTTGTTTGTTAGTTCTCACCTTAGCAAATGTGTCTGCTGATATAACATTACACTTTGAACTAATGTCTATAGTTTGAGCTCTGTGGATTTACCATTGATCTGGACAGTACAAAACACTTCGTTCTTTGCCAACAAATTCAGTGCATCAGCCTTTTCACCAATTACTGGTACGCCATCTACATAGAAAGTAGAATTGCAGCTCTCTATATGACCAACTTGCTTTTTTGAGTGACCCTTCTTTATAACTGTGTGAGATTTACTTTAAATGCAAAACTTTTTGAAAATGGTTCCATGTTTTACACTTATGGCATTGCTGACCAAATGCTAAGCATTTCACTCTTTTAGACTCATGATTGGCACCACAACTGCGACAGTTAACAATAAAGCTGGATTTGGGTTTTGCTGACTAATGCTTGTACTGCACTGAGTATGCTCCTTTCTTAGAACTTGCTGGAAAACTACGTAGTTTCCCTGGTAAACCAACAGGGGCTGTGGCTGCCGGGTCCCCTTCAAAACATCTAACACCCATAACATCTAATTTCATAACATTGAGAGCAGACAATCTAAAACCCAAAACATCGAATTTCATAACATCTAACGATACAAATCACATGAAAACAACATCCCTTCCACATATAACGACATATAACGACACCAAACCACCAAATACACTTTTTACTACGTTTCTATAGGGGGGCTTGATACAGTGTGGTTAGGAAATTAACTTTTTCCCACTGCAGTGCGATCTTGGAGTTGGTATGTTTCATTTATGGGGGTGGAGCCCCCCACATGGAGGGTGCAGGGGGCTTGTCCCCCTGCAGAAACGTAGTAAAAAGTGTGTTTAGCAGTTCGGTGTTGTTATATGTGGAGGGGATGTTATTTCCTTGTGATTTGTAGTGTTAGATGTTATGAAATTCGATGTTATGGGTTTTAGATGCTTCAAAGTAGACCCGTGGCTGCCATGTGCTTAGGCCTGCTTCTGTTTGCCACATGTTGCATGCTGTCTACATTTGCTCTGGAGCCTGCTGAAACAATGATCTTGTCACTTGCAAGCATACTAGTGTGCCTTTCTGTAACTTCATGGATTTGACAAAACTCAATAGCTTTGCTCAATGTTAAAGCACTTCACGAAGCAAATCTCTCTCACAGCAGCACTATTAATACCACACACAAGCCTGTCGTTTATCAAGTCAGCAAACTGATGCATTTTAGCTTTGTTTCTCAGGTCTGTAATATAAGCTGCAAAAGTTTCCCATGGTTTCTGATCTCTTGTGTAAAACAAATGCCTCTCTCATGTAATATTTGTCTGGGGATCACACATCTCTCTGAATTTGAACTTCAAACATTCAGGGTCTTTCCTAGATTCAGGCTGTACAACAATATGACAATTTTCACCTTCTCCCTCATATACTGCTGGTGCATACACAAATGAATGCTCTCTTTCAATGGCTTCTGACCCAGCTAGGTTTAGCAAAATGAATACCCTGGTGCATACATCTTCGTCAGAATAAGCTGCTTGTATAAAAATATAGTACACTCTTGCTCAAATATTCTCCAGTTCTCTGTAATATTCTGATCAAATACAAGTAGTGAGAGCTTTCGAAATCAGTCTGCCATTATTAACACATCAGTGAAGGGCTCTGCAAGTATGCACACACACACACACACACACACACACACACACATACATATGCCAGAAATATATGCCAGTATTTGTAACTTTGCCCAATAGCACAACAAGCCTCTGAACAACTGAACTTTGTGAAATAAGTTTCTCAGGCACTGTAACACTTTCAAAATTGTTGTACTGCAAAAGTCATCTCTTATCGTTTCAAAATGACTGCACTGTGCAAATAAACTGGGCAGAAGCTCAAAGTAAGAAACATTTCAAAGTAACTGCACTTTGCAAACAGTACATTGCACACTGAAAATTTCCCCAAAATGGCAGTACTTTGCTAGATAATTCTTTGCAGGGCAAGAAACACTCTGTAATGACGGCACTTTCATTTATTTAACATTTGTTTACCAGGAAAGTCCGACTTGGAACAAAGCCAATTTTCAGCGAAGGCCTGGGGAAAAACGCTCCAGACATGTCTTTATAACATGGGAGGAAACCAAAATACCCGGAGGAAACCCACATGAATGCAGAGAGGACACATACAGACTCTGCATAGAAGACTTCCCAGCCGAAAATTGAACCAGAGAATCTCTTGCTGTGAGGCGACAATGCTACTGTTGCATACGCACCCAGCACAAGAAACTTTTCAAAATGGCTGTACTTTAACTGTACATCTCAAAATAGTTGCACTTTGCACACAAACTCACTCTTCGGAATACATGCACAGTAATAAGGACAAACTGTAAGCACTTTTACACACTTTGAGATACTTCGAATAACTCTAGTTATGCCCTTGATACAATATGAAGACGTAGTTATGCAAAAACACAATACTTTGCCAAAAAACATGCAGTCTTGCTTTATTTATGCTTAATGTGCCCTTTTTGCTCTTATATTTGTTTTGCTCGTTTAATCTCTTTTCATGCCCATTGTACCTTTCTTGTGATCATTTTACTATAAACATGCCTATTTTGCTTTAAACATGCTCATTTTGCATCTCCAAGGCAATTCTAAACCTCTTATGTGCTTTTCTGTCAATTGTTTAATCAAATATCTTAATCTTAAACATTTTGTTTAATTAATAAACCTTTTGTGCCTCTCGGTTGTCTAATAATGCGATTTGTGCTCTTGTAAGGACTGTTTTATCTTTTTTATAAAATAAACTGTTTGTGCAAATTTTCATTACCTTTGGTTCTTTTCGGTCTCTCTTCCATGCTTGTTTCTCTTAGTTTACCTTCACTGTTAACTCTGCACCTCATGGCTTTGAATATTAATCTCTAGAATCCCAATTCTGACACCATGTCGCTCGTCTAGTCAGGATGTAATAGAGGAGTCTTTGTGGGTTCTGTTCAAGTAGCTTTATTATATACAAACACATCACGATTGAAGCTTATCAACTTTAACTTAGGTAACTTGTATACAAACTAGCTATTACATTCACACATGCTCACACTCTGGCTGCACCCCCAAAATGGCACAGAGTATATTATGTGCTTACTATTTATATATGCATGTTCAGTCCTTGATATGTTTCTTAAAGATACAGAGCACATGCACTGTTCTACAGTTCCTATCGAGGAAAGACCCTATCAAAGGAAGTTAAATCATTAAATGTACATTTATCTGTGTCTGAAATTATCTTTAACATCTATGCACACCGAAAGGCACCTGTGCAAATACTTCATAAAGAAGCATATTGTGAGGTTCATAATTGCCGCTTACCTTTCTACCCTTGTTATTATCTGGAAGAAAACATATCCGTGGAAATCCTCGTGCAGAATATGGAAGCCCTGGATTAGGGTGTTCTGGACCCTAAAATAAAACACCAACAATTATCCATTTTTCCCATGCTCATCAGTTTACTTGCACAAATAAATATTTAAGAAAACACCATATGCAATCATCAAGTACCCAGACAAGACTTTCCCCCACCCTTTCCTTCTACAGTGATGGTGGAAATAGAAAGCAATGGTTTGTGACTGGAACAAGACATGGGGCAAACATATCCAATATTACAGCTCCTACATTAAATACTTCAGGCACTACACAGTTGACAATGGAACTGAATAAGGGGAATTAACAGCTGCTTATCAGCATTTATACATCTTATTCTTAAATATTGCCTGTCACACACACTTGCACACATGTGAGCGCGCGCACACACACTCACACAGTTTGCTGCTCCCTCAGACATTTTAGATTTGATCACTGGGGCACAAAGAGGTAAAAGCTGTACAAGAACATGATATTCCCCACCAAGTGTGACCTGGAGCAGAAGCGTTCCTTTTTTTCAGGAGAATCCATACACAAAGGAGTCCCCAATCTTCAGGTGTAGGTCATAAGGAGAGTGAGCCAACAGTTGTCAAGAGTGGGAGGCCCACTACACAAGGAGCTTTCTTTAGGCCATAACCCTGCCCCCCCCCCCCCACACACACACACACAGTGCTGAAACTACTAATGTAAACTGGTTGAGCAATAAGATGCAGTCACTGAGGGTGTGCTTGCCATGGGATCTAGAGCAGCCACATCTCCTCAACCATAATCACAGCCTAGAGATCGTTCCTAGCCCTGGCCTTCACACCATGGTTTGGTCAATCCATACTCATACATAAACACACGTTTACGTATATGTGTGTGCGTGTGTGTGTTTATACACACACAAAATAAAAATCACACACAGATGCAAAATGTTTTTATTTGTAATAAACATATTTTGAAACGGGGAGACAAGAATAACACGCATACCCCTGAATGAGGACCCTGTTTTGCCTTTAATTTCTAAGTCAGCAATAATACTAGCTCATGGATGAGCAAACAATTCTATTTGAGTCACAAAAGCATTATGAAATTGTGATGTCATACCTAGATATGACTGTTCTAAACAAGCTGGTATTCTTAAACTACCTTGATATGACACAGACAGAGAGAGGGAAACACAATCACAAATAGGTGAATATTTGTGTGGCTGCAAAGTGCAGAAATTTTAAAACTGAGGTTCAAGAGAAATGTACATATCACATTTGCCTTCATTTTGTAATTTAGCAACATCATCTGCTAGTTAACCAAACAAGTAGAGTCAAAGTAGCATTACCGATTACAAATCTATTGCTCTTTCTCTCGACATAGCAACAAATTCAAAATACCCCACAGGTTCCTAATAAAAAAAGATGCTGGTCTTAATAACAACAGTTTCCAAACTATTATCATTAAGGAGTAAAGGGAAGGGGGTTAGGAGGGAGGAAAGCTGAGGAAGAATGAACACGGGCAACAACGATGTAATGTTATGGTGAGTACATAACTGTAGCTGATGTTGACATTTTCATTCATTACTCCACTGATGGGACAGAGTCCCCAGCTAGATGAACCTTGGGTGGTCCTCATGGAAGGATATTTCAGAGGAATGGGGAGGCAAAGGCAGCTCAGTTCCCAGAAACCCAATCCAATTTATAATAAGCAATAAAGGTATGAGCACTGGACCAAGTGGCAGCAGCACAAATGTCATCTATTGATGTTCTTGACCAAAAATCTGGAGAGACTGCCATCGACCTTGGGAAATGTGCACTACGGAGGCTTAGGAAAGACAACCCTCTTTGGCTATACACAAACGATATGCAATCAGTTAACCATGGGCTAAGGTTACTTTAGAAACTGCCATACCCAATCTGTTCGTTAAGGAGACAAACTGGTCAGTGCTCCTGAAATCTTTGGTCCAATGATGACAGAACCAACGTTGTTTGTGTATATCCTAAAGACGGAGCATGTATTCAAATTTATTACAGAAAGTTGGAAAGAAAACCGGGAGGTTAATGACCTGGTTAATATTAGCCTCGGAAGCCACCTTAGGCAAAAAAAAAAATAGGTTGATATGTACAGAAACAATATCCTAATGAAAAAAAAAACAGGTAAGGAGACTTGGAGGAAAAAGCATGGAGTTCGGATACCTGTGTAGCTGACTAGCAACCAAAAAAATATTTTCAGGACAAAACCTTTAAGCCCATCTTGGCTGCAGGTTCAAAAGGGGCTTGGGTCCGACTTCGTGGCAGGATAGGTAAATCCAAAGGAGGGGTACGATCCTTTACTTGGGGCCTAAGCAAGAAGGTACCTTTCAGAAAGGCCTTGCATAGCCTAGAAGCAGCTAAGGAAGAATTATTTCTCCAGAATGGAAGTTTGAAATGGCAGCCAGCTGCACCTTTACAGTAGAAAAATTGCCCCCATCACTGAAAATTGAAGCTAAAACTTCAAGTACAGCTGGTATTATAGGTTCATAGGTAGGTACTAGGCTATCGGCCCGATGGCCTACGTAGGCCTAACCAACAAGATTCCCTGGTTGAAGCCACCCAAGAAAGTTATTTTCCTGTGCCACTGTCGAGCAGAGACACAGAAGTGATCCCCAGGGTGTATTTCCTATTTCCCAGCCACTCATCAAGATTTTTCTTGAAGAGTGCTAATGAAGAACTTTGCTTGACACAGATGGGTAAGCCTGTTCCAGAGTATGGGAAGTCTCTGGGACAGGAATCTATCCCTCCAGCACATCCTGTTTATTGTGGTGACAAGGTTTAGGTCCCTAGAGTGTGCAGCTCAGGGGGATTGGGATTTCTTTAGGCGTAGCATGTCCAACAGCTCTGGGTATGACATAGTTTTATATGTTAGGCAGAGATCACCTCAGACTAGCCGATACACTATGGAGTAAAGCTTGAGTTTTTTGGAACGGTCAGTGTAGGGCATCTAGGCCAGTAATCCTCTTTGTGAGGTACTTTTGTGGCCTTTCCAGCTGCTGCAGATGTGTTGTGATGTACATTCCAAAAGGG
The DNA here is from genome assembly GCF_019279795.1 of Protopterus annectens. Taxonomy (NCBI): domain Eukaryota; kingdom Metazoa; phylum Chordata; order Ceratodontiformes; family Protopteridae; genus Protopterus; species Protopterus annectens. The sequence continues at coordinate 569,854,590 of NC_056747.1, forward strand.
GCGCTGCACTCTATAATGGGTATGAGTGTCGAGTAGAGGGGAACAATGACCTCTTTTTTCCTGGATGAGAACCCTTTTATGATGAGGTGTGCCGCGTAGAACTTCCCGACTACTGTGGCGATGTGACTATCAAAGGAGAGACTACTGTCCACCTGGGTCCCAAGGTCTCATCACACATTTGGTGTTAAGTAGACTGCTGTCTATGTAGTAGCTCATGGGTACAGAGTTTTTACCAAAGGGGATGACAATGCCCTTTTTGGCATTGAGCTTGAGGCCATGGCTCTGACACCAGGCATCTGTCTCAGCGAGGCCCTTCTGTAGGATTTCCACATCATTTGGGGACTCTATTATGGCTCCTACTTTGCAGTCATATGCGAACTTCGTTAGCCAGAGGCCTTCTGTGATTGGTATCTACTTCTCTGAAGTACAGGCTAACAGGAGAGGTCCCAGGACTGAACCCTGTGGTACTCCACTTGTCACTGGTTTGAGGTCAGATTTGGAATGTGCAACTTTTTCAGTGTGGGTTCTGTCAGTGAGCCAGTTGGCAATCCATCTTGTGACATAGGGATTTATACATAGTTTAGTGAGTTTAGCTATAATTCCAGAATGGGGGATAGTGTCAAAAGCCTTGACGAGGTCAAGATAGGCTGTGTGAACCACCTTACCCTCATCTACGGCTTTGGTGACTGCCTCACAGAAGTCAATCAGGTTCAGGAGGCATGATCTGCCTTTCACAAACCCGAACTGGGTGGGATCCAAAGTTTGGAGTTTACCAATGTCTTTATGAGTTCCATGATGATACGTTCCATGGCCTTGCAGACCAGGCTCGTCAGGCTAATAGGGCAATAGTTCCCAGGATCAGTGGTGGCTCCCCCTTTGTGGAGTGGGATAACTATTGCTGTATACCATTCAGTGGGTACAAAGCCTGATCTGAGGCTATGAATGAACATGGTGCTTAGGTGGGGAGCCAGTTCATTCTGAAGTTCGTGTAAAATGCAGCCTGGGATGTTGTCCAGTCCCATGGATGCTGTGTTTTTGGCTTTAGAGAGTGCAGCTTTTACCTGCATAGTTGTGATTACAGGGACTCTGCATTCTTCCTGTATAGATATGGGCCCTTTAGGGGGTGGGGGTGGGGGTAAAGTTAGCACTGAACCTATCTGCCAGGATGTTGGCAATATCAGTTGGTTATGTAATTTTCATGCAGTTGTGCTGTAACTCAGAGCAGATCTGGGTGTTGCCATTGAGAGTCTTGACATAGCTATAGAATGCTTTGTGGTTGTTCTTAGAATCAGTGGCAATTTTTTTTTCTTATCTAGCTTTAGAGGATCCTAGAAGGGATTTCAGCTGCTTACTGAGGCTGACCAGGGAGCTCCTCCACTCATGGGATTTTACTCTCTTTTGCAACAATTTCTTCCTTTTGTTGTACAGTTTGTTTATGGCAAGGGACCACCAGATTGGCTTCCTTTTTTTGGAGGATAGTGTCTTGGTTCTGTTTGGGATAGCATGATCCATGCACTCATGTAAGTGCTTATACAGTGCATTTGTGTAGGATTCAGCAGTCATAACTGTATTGTCCATCTGCATGGGTGTCATGAAGTTCACCACTTCTGTCTTAAGAAGCATGAAGCTGGCTTTGGAGAAATTATTTACCGTGGTTTCCTTAATGGGGGTGGGGGCGGGATGTGGATATCAAGGGTGATTAGCTTATGGCCGGAACGGACCAACGAGGAGTTGACTTCAGGTGTGGAACACCGGTCACTTATGTTGGTAATGGCTAGGTCTAGGATACTGTTCCCCTTGGTGGGGCTGTGGATAAGTTGATCCAGGGCATTGGAGTTAATGAATTCCAGGAAGCGTTATGTGAAGGAGTTGGTACACGCCCAGTTAATGATGGGGTAGTTGAACTCGCCCATTATTAGGGTGTTTGGTTGAACCCTAATATTTTCCAGTACATCAAGAAAAGAGGAGTGGGAATCCTGGGGCATGGTGGGGGATCTGTAGCAAGCTACAATTTGGATTGCAGTTTTGCCCAGTTAGTTGCACTTGGATAACTTCGGATGCATTATGCTAAGCAACTAGCCTGGAGGTGTGGATATCCTTAATGAATGTGGACACACCTCCACCTTTGGTGTTCCGGTCCAGGTTACATGGCCAAAAAGTGTGATATGAGTTATAGCCTGGTAGTGCAGGGGTGCTCTCTGGAGCCTTGAACCAGGTCTCAGTCACTGCACAGATATCAATGTTCTCCATTTTAAGGAGTGCCTTGAGTGAGTGTATTTTAAGATTTAGACTTCTAGCATTGAGTAGCATTTACCCTCAGTTTTTGCTTGCCTGTTCCTGTTACGGTGGTGAATTTGTCATTTGAACCTGGGGAGCCTTAGCCAGTATCCGGAATCCCAGGGGCGACAGGTGCAGGCCATCTATGGCAAAGCATCGTGGTACCGGGACAGAAAAAGGGTCCAAACCTCTCAAGGGCCAAAAAGGAAAATCTCTTCCATTTGCTTTTGTAAATTTTCTAGAAGCCTTTTAAGAAGACAGCAAAATATGTCATATGGAAAGGAATGCCTGGACTGTCTAGCCACCAGTGGAACTGGAGAAACCAAACATTTAGTTTGAGGCCTGTTACGTCTGGATGAGTCATCCCTGTTGGATAAAAAAGGAGGTCTGGACTGGGGTCCATTATCTAGGGTGAATACACAAGATGAGGCAACAGGAAAGGAAATCAGATTTGTTGAGGTAGAAAAGGCGTAAGAAAGATAATTCTGCTCTTTAACTGGCATACTTTTCTGCATGAATTTGGTGATTACAGGCAAGGTGGGATAAGCATAAAGGAGACCAGTGGGCCAATAGTGAAGTACAGCATCTCTCAGTGACTCCCCCAGAGGGGGAATCAGGGCCAAAAACCTGCTGTACTTGTTGAGAGAAGCGAAAAGGTCACAGCATGGCAGGCCCCAGCAAAGGAAAATTCTCTCCGCCACTTTGATATTGAGAGAGAAGTCATCAGAATAGACCTGCATATTTGGTCTGCAAGCACACTGGCTTTTCCTGCTATGTGCATTGTTACGAGAAAGTGGCCAGAAGAGATCACGCATTGCCACACTCTCATTGCTTTAACATTTCAGATAAGATAAGATTCCTCCTAGTTTGTTGAGACTACAGAAATGATGCCCATCTGAACTGCCACAGACGGGAGAGCATCTTGAAAGGCCTGCAACACCAGCCGGACTGCTCTCATTTTCAGGACACTGATATGTGCCTTGGCCTCTTTTGGGGACCATGTGCCTTGAACAGTCCTTTCCAAATAGTGCCCCCACCCCATTTGCGAGAGGTCTGTGGTTATCGTAGCCGTGGGTAGCAGGAGAACAAATGGACAGCCTTGAGAAACTTGAATCCACCACATAAGATATTTTTTGCAAGCTTCAGTGAGCCTAACTGGGGCTGACAAGGGCTGCTGAAGAATAGACCACTGCACAGAGGGACTCCACTGCAGATTACACATATGAAACTTGGCTAAATGAACAAGAGTGATCGCTGCTGCCATGGATCCTAAGGCTTGGAAGATGAGTTGTGCTGAAGGATGGAAGAGGAGAGAGAGGTCACACTCCTGGCCTGGTATCAGAGTACTCTTGTTGGAGGAAGTGACACTATCTGACTGACACCATCTAGACGAGCACCTATAAAATCCAGAATCTGTGTAAGTGTGAGCTATGACTTGCTGTAGTTGACTGTGATGCCTAGATGAAGATATAATTGGAGCAAGTAGTCCCTTGCATGTAGGAGTAGATGTCTGGTTGGGACAGTTGGGAGCCACTCCTCTAGGTATGGATATACTTACAATCCCAGAAATATCACATGAGTTGCTATCACCACCATGCATTTGGTGAACACCCAAGGCTTCGATAAGGCCAAAGGGCAGTGCTATGAACTGGTAATGACCGTCTTCCAGCACAACATGCACTTATCTTCTGCAGCATCTGTTCATTTTGATGTGGTAGTGTCATGGAAGGTTATGTCTCATATTATTAGGTTCATAGGTAGGTACCAGGCTATCTGCCCGAAGGCATTTATAAGCCTAGCCAGAATGTGTTGGCTTTCGCTGCCCCCTTAGATTAGTTCCCTGTGACTCTGTCCAGCAGAGCCACTGAAGTGATCCCAGAGGTAAACTTCGTTTCCCATCCACTCATCACAATTTCGTTTGAAGAGTGTTAGTGAGGAGCTCTGCCTGATGTAGACTGGGATCTTGTTCCAAAGCATGGGAAGTCTCTGGGACAGGAATCTATCCCTCCAGCATGCCCTATTTACTGCTGTGGTGAGGTTTAGATCCCTAGAGCGTTGTGGCTCACAGGGATAAGGTTTTCTTTAGGTGGAGCATGTCCATCAATTCTGGGTTGGACATGGCCTTGTATGGCAGAGATCACCTCTGAGTAGGTGGTATGCAACCGAGTACAGCTGTAATTTCTTCAGTCGAGCTGCATAGGGCATCTGTTTGAGGCCAGCGATCCTCTTGGTGAGGTACTTCTGTGGTCTTTCCAGCTGTTGCATGCGTCTTGTAAAGTACATCCCAAATGGGGCGTTGTATTCTATGATAGGTCTGATGAGTGATGAGGAGAGGGGTACAAGGACCTCTTTTGATCTGGATGTGAACCCTTTTGTGATTAGGTGGGCCACGTAGAAGGATTTTCTAACCACTTTGGCAATGTGATTATCAAAGTTGAGATTACTATCTACTTGGGTCCCCAGATCCCATATTACGTCTTCCATATTTAAAGGACTACCACCTATGTGGTAGTTTGTGGGTACTTTGTTTTTTCCAAAGGGGATATCTATGCACTTTTTGGCATTTAGCTTGAGGCCATGATTTTGGCACCAGATATCCGTCTCAGTGAGCCCCTTTTGGAGGATGTCTGTGTCAGCCGGAGAGTCAATTATAGCCCCTAGTTTGCAGTCGTCTGCGGACTTGGTCAGCCATAGTCCTCCTGTGCTTGCCTGTACCTCTGAGAAGTATATGCCGAACAGGAGGGGTCCTAGGACTGAGCCCTGGGGAACTCCACTTATAACCGATATAGAGTCGGACCTAGCTCCCGCAACTCTCACCATATGGGTTCTGTCCGTGAGCCAGTTGGCAACCCATCTTGTGACGTAGGGGGTTTATGTTCAGGCTGGTGAGGTTGTCTATAATACCAGAATGGGGAATGGTGTTGAAGACCTTTGCGAGGTCTAGGTAGGCTGTGTATACCACCTTTCCCTCATCTATAGCCTTGGTAACCGTCTCAAAGAAGTCCACCAGGTTCAGAAGGCATGATCTTCCCTTAACAAAGCCGAATTGGGTAGGGTCCAGTGTTTGGAGGTTCCCAACGTCTCTGTTAATGAGTTCCATGATGATGCGCTCCACAGCCTTGAAGACCAAGCTAGTCAGGCTTATAGGACGATAGTTCCCGGGGGTCTGTTGTGGCTCCACCTTTGTGGAGTGGAATAACCGCTGCTGTGTGCCACTCTATAGCTAAGTAGCCTGTGGAGAGGCTGAGTTTGAACAGTGTGTTTAGGTGAGGGGTTAGTTCACCTTTGAGCTCGTGTAGGACGCAGCCTGGGACACCGTCCAGTCCCATTGATACTGTGTTTTTGGCTTTGGAGAGGGCTGTTTTAACCTGAGTGTCTGTGATTTCAGGGACTCTACATTCTTCTGGTATGGTTATGGGCCCTCTTGGGGGTGAGAGGGGGGTGAAGTTCTTCGCTGAACCTGTATGCCAGGATGTTGGCGATATCGGTCAGTTCAGAGTATTTTGTGCCATTCTACACTAACTCCGAGCAGATTGGAGCATTGTCACTTAGATTCTTGACATAGTTAAAAAATGCCTTGTGGTTATCTTTGGAGTCCTTGGCAATTTTTCTTTCAAAGCTCACCTTGGATGATTTTATGAGGGATCGTACTTTCGTGCTGATACTGATCAGGGATGTCTTCCCTTCTTGGGATTTTACTCTTTTCTGTACTAGTTTCCTCCTTCTATTGTATAGCTTGTTTATGGCAGGAGTCCACCAGACTGGTTTCCTTTTCTTGGAGGAGTGAGTCTTGGTTTTGCTTGGGATGGCATGATCCATGCACTCTTGTAGGTGCCCGTAGAATGCATTAGTAAAGATTTTTGCAGCTTGGACAGTGTTTTCCTTCAGCATGGGGGCTTTGAAACTTTCCACCTCGGTCTTAAGTAACGTGAAGTTTGCTTTTGAAAATTTTTTCACGGTGGTTTTCTTGTCCGAGGGTGGGGGCAGAATGTGGATATCTAAAGTGCTTTGTTTATCGTCAGATCTAACCAGCGAGGGGAACACCGGTTACCCATGTTGATGATGACCAGGCCCAATATGTTGTCACCTCTGGTGGGAGTGTTGACCAGTTGAACCAGGGCATTTAAGTTTATAAATTCTAGGAAATGTTGGGCAAGGGAGTTAGTACTTGAGTAGTTCTCCCAGTTAATGTTTGGATAATTGAAATCACCCAATATTAGGGTGTTTGGTAGGACCTTTGTTTCCCAGTGTTTCCAGGAACATGGAATGGGGGTCCTGGGACATGATGGGTGATCTGTAGCAAGCTACAACTTGAATTGCAGTTTTGCCCATTGTTAGTTGCACATGGATGATCTCTGAAGCATTGTGCTGTGCCACTAACCTGGAGGTGTGGGTATCCTTGATGAATATGGATACGCCCCCGCCTTTTGTATTTCGCTATGGGTTCTACGGCCGAAATGTATGGTATGAATTGTAGCCTGGTATTGCTGGGGTGCTCTCTGGAGCCTTAAACCAGGTTTCTGTTACTGCACATATATCGATTTTCTCCATAATGAGGAGTGCCTCGAGTGCATGCATTTTGAGGTTCAGACTTCTGGCATCGAGTAGCACTACCCTCACTTTTTTGTTACTTGCGCTATTTACGGCGGTAGGTTTGTCTTTTGAGCCTTGCCTAAATAAGGCACTATGTGGGGTGGCAAGAGTCTTGGCCAGTATTCGAAAGCCTAAGGATGACAGGTGCAAGCAGTCTCTAGCGAAGCAGCGTGGCATGTCAAGCATGTCATCCCAGGCGGACAGACATTGGATCCCCTTTGAATGACACCAGAAACTTAGCCAATTGTTGAAATTGAGAATTTTTTCTTTATACCGTGGTAACATTCTTGGTGAGGGCAGGATGCTACTCAGGGTCAGGGTCATACTGGCCTGGGCTACATGATCAGAGAGCTCTTCCAGGTCTCTTTTCACATAGTCCAGAGAGGTACGGCTCAGGTCATTTACACCAACATGGACAATGACAGAGTCATATTTGTACTTGTTCTGTAGTGAACTGAGTGCGTGTGTTATGTGGCGGATCTTGGCGCCAGACAGGCAGCTAACAGTACCCTTCTCCTTATTCAGCCTAGTGAGTGGGACGTCAGTGTGCCTGACTATAGAGTCACCTATTACTAATATGTTGGGTATGTTATTTTGCCTTAAGGGCTGTGACTGCATGGCACACTGGTTTTGCGAAGTATGTGTTTCATGGTTTGTGTTGGGGGGTGGAGGTTGCTTGGATGTTTGCTATGGAGGTCTCTTTTGGTTTTGCAGATTTTTATTTAGAGCCTCCGACTATGTTTTCATGTATTTATGTGTGTTTTTTTTTCCAGTGCTGCTTTAATGAGTTTATGTGAGACTGGTGGTGTGATGCAAGTATTTCCCTTCTCCTCTTGACTGTTTGATCCAGTCTTGGGTTGAGAGAGCTTAGCCTCCAGTTTGGCTGTATAATTGCATCTCTCGCATAGGTTCATAGGTTCATATTAGGCTATCTGCCCTAGGGCATTTATAAGCCTAGCCAGAGTGTGTTCGGCTTTTGCCACCCATTTTAAATTAATTTTGCTATGCCCTTTTTCGAGGTTAGTATACTGTGCCTCTGTCTAACAGTGACACAGAAGTGATACCAGGGTAAACCTACGATCTCCCATCCACTTATCAAGATTCCTCTTGAAGAGAGTCAATGAGGGACTCTGCCTAACCTGGACTGGGATTTTATTCCAGAGTGAAGGGAGCCTCTGGGTTATGAATCTGTCCCTCCAGCATGTCCTATTTATTTCAGTGCTGAGGTTTAAGTCTCTCGAGCGCGTAGCTCGATGGGATTTGAATTTTTTGAGGTGCAGCATGTCCATTAATTCCGGGTTGGACATGGCTTTATAGGTCAGGCACAGATCGTCTCTGAGCAGGCGGTATGCCACTGAGTAGAGCTGGAGTTTCTTTAACCGGGCAGCATATGGCATCTGTTTGAGCCCTTTGATCCTCTTGGTGAGGTACTTTTGGGGTCTTTCCAGTTGCTGCAGGTGTCTGGTAAGGTACATCCCAAAAGGGGCATTGTACTCAATTATGGGCCTGATGAGGGATGAGTAAAGAGGCACGATGACCTCCCCTGATCTAGATGTGAATCCCTTCATGATTAGGTGGGCTATATAAAATGTTTTTCTTACCACTTTGGCCACGTGGTTGTCAAATGAGAGATTGCTATCAACTTGGGTCCCCAGAACCCTAATTACTTCTTCTGTACTTAATGGATTACCACCTATGTGGTAATTTGTGGGCACTTTGTTTTTGCCAAAGGGGATGACTATACACTTTTTGGCGTTTAGCTTGAGGCCATGGCTCTGGCACCAGTTGTCTGTTTCTATGAGGCCCTTTTGGAGGATGCTTGTGTCGGCTGGAGAGTCGATTATGGCACCCAGTTTGCAGTCATCTGCGAACTTGGTCAGTCACAGTCCTTCCGTGTTGGCCTGTAACTCCGAGAAATATATACCGAACAAGAGAGGTCCCAGGACTGAGCCTTGTGGGACGCCACTTGTAACTGGTTTGGAGTCTGACATGGCTCCAGCAATTCTAACCATGTGGGTTCTGTCCTTGAGCCAGTTTGCAACCCATCTAGTGACATAGGGGTTTATATTTAAGCTGGTGAGCTTATCTATAATGCCCGAGTGGGGTATTGTATCGAAGGCTTTTGCGAGGTCCAGGTAGGCTGTGTGGACCACCTTCCCCTTGTCAATGGCCTTGGTGACTGTTTCAAAGAAATCGACCAGGTTTAAAAGGCAGGATCTGCCCTTAACAAAGCTGAACTGGGTAGGATCCAGTGTCTGTAGGTCCCCAATAACTTTATTTATGAGGTCCATGATGATCCTTTCCATAGCTTTGCAGACCAAGCTAGTCAAGCTTATGGGGCGATAGTTTCCAGGATCCGTTGAGGCACCACCTTTGTGGAGAGGGACCACTGTTGCTGTACACCACTCTTTGGGTACATATCCTGTAGTAAGGCTGAGACTGAACAATAGTTTTATGTTTGGGTTTAGCTCTTCTTGGAGTTCATCTAGGACGCAGCCCGGGACACCGTCTGGTCCCATTGATGCTGTGTTTTTTGCTTTGGAGAGGGCAGCTCTTACCTGAGCATGTCAGGGGGGCAGCACTTTGCTGGGATAGATATTTGCCCTTTTGGTGGGGGGGGGGTGTTGAGCTGAACCTGTCAGCTAGGATGTTGGCAATGTCTGTGGGTTCGGTGTATTTTTTGTCATTTTGGACTAATTATGAGCATATCTGCGAATTCCCACCCAGGTTCCTAACATAACTAAAGGAAGCCTTGTGATTATCCTTAGTGTCCTGTGCAATTTTTCTGTCGAAGCTGGCCTTAGACGATTTTATGAGTGCCCGTAGTTTTTTGCTAATACTAATCAGAGATGCCTTCCCTTTTTGGGATTTTGCTCTATCATGTAGTACCTTCCTCCTTCTATTGTATAGTTTGTTTATGGCTGAGGTCCACCAGACAGGACATCTGCCTTTGGAGGATTGGGTCTTGGTTTTATTTGGGATTGCATGATCTATGCATTCCTGAAGGTGTTCATAGAATGCGTTTATAAAGGATTCTGCGGTCTGGGCCGTATTTTCCACAGGCCCGGGGGCTTTGAAGGATTCCACCTCGGTTTTTTGGAGTGTGAAATTTGCTTTAGAGAAGTTTTTCACTGTGGTTTTCTAGGCAGGGGGTGGGGGTCAGAATGTGAATATCCAGTGAGATTAGTTTATGATCTGATCTTACCAGTGAGGGATACACTTCTGGTCTGGAGCATAGAGTCCCCATGTTGGTGATGATCAGATACAGTATGTTTTCCCCTCTTGTGGGAGTGGTAACAAGTTGTTCCATAGCATTTGAGTTTATAAATTCTAGGAACCTTTGGGCTAGGGTGTTGGAGCTAGAGTAATGCTCCCAGTCTATGTTTGGGTAGTTGAAGTCGCCCAATATAATGGTGTTTGGACAGACCTTCATATTTTCCTGTGCTCTCAGGAAGGCCGAGTGGGGTTCCTGGGTTTGGGAGGGTGGTCTGTAGCAGGCTACAAACTGGAAGGCAGTTTTACCCACTGTTAGTTGCACATGGATAGTCTCTGATGCTTCGTGCTGTGCCACCAACCTGGAGGTGTGGGTATCTGACGAATATTGATACTCCCCCTCCTTTTCTGGTTCGGTCCAAGTTTTAGGGTCCGAAAAGCATGGTATGAGGTATAACCTGGTAGTGCTGGGGTGCTCTCGGGAGCCTTGAACCAGGTTTCTGTTACTGCACAGATATCGATGTTCTCCATGCTAAGGAGAGTTTTGAGTGTGTGCATCTTGAGATTTAGACTTCTGGCATTGAGTAGCATTACTCTTTCTTATCCCTTGTGATACCTATGGAGGTGGGTTTGTCTTTTGAGCCTTGCCTAAAAAAGGCACTATGGGGGTAGCAAGAGCCTTTGCCAATATCCGAAAGCCCAGGGGTGACAGGTGCAAGCTGTCCCTAGTGAAGCATCATGGCTTGTCGAGTATGTCATCCCAGGCTGACAGGCATTGGATCCCCTTTGAATGACACCAATATTTAAGCCAATTGTTGAAATTGATCATCTTGTCTTCATATTGTGGCATCATTGTTATTGTTGTTGTTATCATATTGTGGAGTTATATTTATACTTGCCTTGGAGTGACCTGAGTGCTTGTGTTATGTGGCGGATCCTAGCGCCTGACAGGCAGCTCACCATGACCTCCTCCTTGTTCAGCCTGGTGAGTGGGACGTCAGTGTGCCTGACGATAGAGTCACCTATTGCAAGTGTATCAGGTGTGTTGTTTAGCCTTAAGGGCTGTGACTGTTTGGCACACTGGCTTTGTGAGCTATGTGTTGCACATGTTTTGTTTTGGGGTAGCGGTTGCTTGGGTGTCTGCTTTGGAGGTCTCTGCTGCTTAGGCAGATTTTTATTTAGAGCCTCAGAGTATGTTTTTGTGTGTTTATGTGTTTGGTTTGCTGTCGTGGTAGGTCTATGTGAGACTGGAATTCTAGTGAGTGTGGTTTCCTTCTCCTCCTGATTGGTTACGCCAGTACTGAGCTGAGAGAGCTTAGCCTCCAGTTTGGCTATATGGTTGCATCTCTCATGTGTTGGAATTTGTTGGGAGGAGGAGAGGGTTGTCTGTGTACATGACGCAGTTGTAACATTGCCTCAAGATTCCCAGATTCACCAGCTGGACCGGAGAGGAGATTGACGACTGATCTTTGGACATGCTAGAATAGTATTGGGAATTCCTTTATAATTGAAAAAAAGGGCCAGTGGGGAACAAGGTACTCAAGGGGAGTTTGTGAGGGTGTAGTGCTTTTAATTTTTTAGTGCTGACTTATATAATTGCTTTAGTGAGCAAGTGCCAGGTAACTTAAATGCAATGTGTTACAGGTAACTTAAATGCAAAAACGACAAACAGTAACTTTCAAGTGAAACAAGGAAATAAGTACAACAAGCAGTGCAAATATCACTAGGGATCCACAGAAGCACTGAAAAGCCACATTTTAGGTGGAATTAGCGTTTCAGGCAAATAACAAGCCAACAAACAAGCAGCATACAAACAAAGCTAGATTCAGCAGGCCTGGATCTAGCCTATGCTACAGCAAACAAGGTGTACCAATTTCAATAAGAAACAGTTCAGATATGCAGGCACTATAAGCCTTTAACCAGAAATTCCCAGCTCAGAAGGGCAGAGTCCAGCCTCTCCTCCCACAAGAGTGCAGACCACGAACCTTCTTAATGTAAAATAACTGGTCTGAAGCCCAAGTGCTTAATCCAAAAGACTTAGAATGATAGCTACACTTTAATCAAGTTACTACCAAGCAGTAATAAATGCAACTGAATACTTTAAAGAATGCCTGGATTAGTGCTCAAGTTATACAAACAAGGCCAGATTCAGCAGGCCTGGATCTAGTCTATGCTACAGCAAACAAGGCGTACCAATTTCAGTAAGAAGCAGTTCAAATATGCAGGCACTATAAGCCTTTAACCAGAAATTCCCAGCTCAGAAGGGCGGAGTCCAGCCTCTCCTCCCACAAGAGTGCAGACCACGAACCCTCTTAATGTAAAATAACTGGCCTGAAGCCCAAGTGCTTAAACCAGAATTAATACACTTTTAGAATAACATACACTGAGCCCTCAATCAGCAGTTCCCAACTTAGAAGGATGTAAGCTACCTGTTCTGCCACTACAGTGCAGACCACAAACCTTCTTAATGTAAAACAACTGGTCTGAAGCCCAAGTGCTTAAACTAAAAGGCTTAGAATGAGTTACACCAAGCAGTAATAAATACAACTGAGTACTTTTAAGATGATGCAAAAGCAAAATAAAGTAGGAAGAAACACAAATACAGTAACAGCAGATAAAATTTTTTTTGAGTGAGCAAATAAGATGGGCCCAGGAGTTACAGGACAGAAACAAGTGCAAATGCAGGCCTTCAAATCAGAAAGTTGAGAGAGATGGAAGACTACCCAAACAGCCAATAACTACAAATGTTGGGCCACAACCACACCCTATGTGGTAGACAGGTTACCTAATGCTTACCACTCCCACTGATAAGCTAGAAGGCTTCCCTCCAACACAGAAAGGCTTGAAGGGCTCAGAAGCTTACAAACAGTCATGGATACAGCAAATCTGTATCTGGAACACTAATTACAGGAAAGGTAGGAAACAGGCTTACAATTTTTTTTTTTTCAGAAAAGTAGCAAAAACAGTAGTAAAAACAATTCACATGCAGTGCAAGCTGGCACACTTGAGTATGAAGCAATATTAGTCCACACACAGTTTGAAAAAATGTAATTAAATTAAAAAGGACTAAAAGCAAGTGCAGAAAGGGTTTATTAGGTAGAATGCGGTAAAGAGATGGGACTGGGGGAGTGTCCTAGATCAAATCTACATTGGGGCGGGCACTGCAAAAGCCACCAAATTTAAACTACAACCAAGAACACGGAGGGGGTGGGGTGGGAAAGACAGTTTCAACAGAGATGTGAGGAATCACAGTGCAAATTATAAAACCAAAAAAATATATACTGATCTCTGTATATTTGCAGAACAGTAAGACAACAGATATCTAAGCAACAATTTAGCTCTACAATACAGAATAATACAGAAAAATATACTCAGCTCTATATATTTGCAGATAGTCTTGTAAGGCTGTCTCAGTACACAGGTTCCAATTTGTGCATGTATTAGTGTTTGGTGGTAGGAGGAGGGGGTTGTCTGTGTACATGAGGCAGTTGTAACATTGCCTCAAAATGTCCAGATTCACCAGTTGGACTGGAGAGTACACCTGAAACTGCCCTTTGGACATGCCTGGATAGGTACAGTGAACTGTTTTACTGGATGGCTGGTAAGGTCGAATAGAGAGCCTTGTCCTTCTCTACAGTACAGGAGGGTCTAGTGCTACGGTTTATAACTGCTTGCTGTAAGTTTTGAGCAAGCGTCAGGCTGAAAAATGAGTGGCTTGAGTGCTTAAGTTGAATGTGTGTCTAGTTCCAAGGGAAAAATTGAAGAGGAGACTTTGTGGAGCCGGGAATAGTTTTACCCTAGCTAACCGGCCAAATACGGTATTTATAGCAAGGAAATGAAAGATAGAAATTAGCCCAAAATGGCCAATGAACTACGAATTTCTGGGCTGAAACCACTCCTCCAGGGACAGACAGGCTGCTCAAATCTCCCCTCTCACATGTGAACAGAGAACTTCCTTCTATCCAAGTAAGGTATGGGCAAACACAGAGATTTGTAACACAGCCATGAATTCAGCACTAACCTGAACACTGACTATACTAGCTTAGAAAGGCAGGAAAAGTACAGTTTTGTACCTACCATAAATGTAGATGTTCGATAGGTATGCATCTGCAGTCCTTCGGTCGGCCGGATTCCAAAGTCTGGGTCTGGCCTCGGCTGATGTCGCACATCACCCAACGTCATCGCTGGTGGGGTATAAAGGCATCAGCCGACCCCATTTTCCTCAGTGTTTCTTGCCCCAGATGCCAGGTGCCCTCTAGGAAGGCTAAATTTGGATAAATGCAGATAATTCCAAACAATAGAGAGCAAAATATATATATACATATATATATATATATATATATATATATATATATATATACACAAACAAATACACCATAATAGATTCCCCCAGCTAGCTAAAAGTGGGGTAAGTACCCTAGGAATACCACAGAGGGGAAGGAGGGTGGGTAATCCTGACTGCAGATGCATACCTATCGGACATCTACATTTATGGTAGGTACAAAACTGTACTATGTCCTTCAAGGATGCATCTGCAGTCCTAACAAATGGGTAGAATACCATAGCCAAACTGGGGGAGGAGGCACTAAGATAATGATGGTGTAGTTAAGATCCCTTGCAAAACAGCAGTTGCAAAACCTGCTCGGGATCTGGAGTATAAAGGAAGATTATAATGCTTGGCAAATGTATGCACGGAGCTCCAAGTAGCAGCTTCTAAAATGTCTTTGGTAGCCACTCCTCGTAGGAAAGCTGTAGTGGTGGCTGTAGCTCTTGTGGAATGAGGCCTGATATTTTCAGGAGTTGTCTTTCCATGAAAAGAGTAGCAGAATCTAATGCAATTTCCAATCCATTTTGAGATTGTCTGTTTTGAAATTGCTTTTCCTTGCACTCCTGTTGCATATGCTACCAGAAGCTGGTCAGTTTTTCTGCTGACTTTAGTTCTGTCCAGATATTAGCGTAGTTGTCTGTGCACATCCAAGGTGTGTAGTAGTCTTTCCCTCCTGTTCTGTGGGTTGGGGAAGAATGTAGGTAAATGTATAGCTTGGTTCAAGGATACCCTGGAGACCACCTTTGGCATAAAAGTAGGATTGGTTCTCAGAGACACTCTATCCTGATGGAAGATAAGGAAAGGCTGTACTGCCATTAATGCCTGTAACTCAGATACTCTTCTTGCTGAAGTGATTGCTAGCAGGAATGCAGTTTTCCAAGATAAGAACTGTAAGTCTGCTGTTGCTGCTGGTTCAAAAGGGGGAAGTGTTAATTTTTCCAGCACAAAGTTGAGATCCCATGCAGGCAGAGGTGGTTTCCTTGGAGGCTTTACGTTTTTGATTCCCCTCAAAAACTGTCTGAGTAGAGGGTGAGAGAAGACAGGAGGATCCATGTTGTACTCTGCTGAAATTGCTGATGCATGAATCTTAATGGAGGAGTAGGACAGGCCACTGTGGAACAGTTCTGCTAAGTATTCCAGGATGTGTGCTATGTTTGCCATTGAGACATTTTCTCCCTTTGCTGCACTCCAAATGAGGAATCTTTTCCATTTGGCCGAATATGTTTTCCTTGTGGAGGGTCTGCGAGCCTCCAGGATAATGTCCTTAACCCTCTGAGATAAATCTGGTTGATTTTGTTTCATGGGATATTCCAAGCAGTTAGCTGCAGTGTCTTCAAGTTTGGATGCAGGGTCTTGTAGTTGTTCTGTGTTAGAAGTAAGGGGCATAGAGGTAGAGGCCATGAGTGTGCCCGAGACATGCTTCTCAGAAGCGGGTACCAATGTTGTCTTGGCCAGTCCGGAGCTATCAGAATTACCTTTGGCTGTTCCTCTCTGATCTTCAGTAGGACTTTGTACATCAAAGGAAGAGGTGGAAATGCATATGCTGTCAGGTTTTTCCAGCTGAAGGATAGAGAGTCGACCCTCCAGGCAAGTGGGTGGTATACTCTTGAGCAGAATTTCTTCAATTGGTGGTTGTGTGGGGAGGCGAACATGTCTATCTCTGGCATTCCCCATTTCTTTGTTATGGTTCTGAAGATATCTGGATGCAGCATCCATTCGTGAGCATCGGTGGTAGTTCTGCTTAAGGTGTCTGCTAGTGAATTTTCTTTCCCTGGTACAAACCTGGCCTGCAGATGAATGTTGAGATTCAGGGCCAAATGCCACAGGTTCATTGCCATCCGGCATAGAGGGTATGAGTGAGTACCTCCCTGTTTGTTGATGTACCACATAACTGTGGTGTTGTCCGTCCTTATCAGCAGGTGTCCTTGTTGGAGGAATGGTCTGAATGCCTCGATTGCATGTTTCACTGCCAGCATCTCCTTTAGATTTATGTGAAGATTCAACTGGTCTTGGGACCATAGGCCTTGTATACACTTGTCTTCCATGTGTGCCCCCCAGCCTAGGTCTGAGGCGTCTGTGGTGATTGTCTGGCTTGGATGTGGTTTGTGGAAAGGCAATCCTCTGTTTATCTGACAGGCCTGAGCCCACCACAGGAATTCTTTCTTCAGACATGGAATAATTGGTATCTGGGCTTCTAGACTGTGCTTGTGTTGAGACCATACATTCCTTAGGTACCATTGTAACTTTCTCATATGCAGCCTGGCATGTGGAATCAATATTATGCAGGATGCCATGTAACCCAGGGCTTGCAGGATTTTCCTTGCCGTAAGCTGAGTTTGTGTTGTTAGCGCCATGAAACAGAGTGGTAGCTGCTTTTGTTTTTCTTCTGTGAGAAAAGCCATCTGAGTTGTTGTATCCAGTTCTGCACCCAGAAATGTTATCCTTTGGGATGGTACTAGCCTTGACTTTTGAATGTTGACTGTGTATCCCAAGGCTTGCAGCAGGTGTATGACATTGGCCAAATCCTTTATTAATTTTGTCTTGCTGTCTGCTTGTATTAGGCAGTCGTCCAGGTATGGGTAAATTTGAATTCCCTGAAGCCTGCAATGAGCAATTACTGATGCCAGGCATTTCGTGAATACTCTGGGCGCAGTAGATAAGCCAAAGGGTGTTCTTAAAGGTAATGCTGAGAATTGATAATGCTCTGATCCTGCAAGAAATCTGAGGTGTCTTCTGCAATCTGGTCGTATAGGGACGTGCAGGTATGCCTCCTTGAGATCTAGAGTCACCAGCCAAGACTCCTTGCCCAGCATGGGAAGAAGTTGCTGGAGGGTCAGCATTTTGAATTTTGGAACAATGAGGTATGTGTTCAGTGCGGACAAGTCGAGAATAGGCCTCCATTGATTTTCTTTTCTTGGTACAAGAAATAGTCTGGAGTAAAATCCTTGGCCTTGCTCCATAGGTGGTACTTTTCTATTGCTCTCATCTTTAGTAAACTGATGATTTGTTTTAGAGCTTCTGTTTTTTGGCTTGGTGGAAGGTTTGGCATTCCTCTCCTTTTGGTAGAGTGTGGAAGTGAAACCTGTAGCCCTTGTCTATTGTTTGTAAAGTCCATTTGTCTCCTGTAATGCAATGCCAGTTTTCTGAAAATAAAGCTAGCTTTCCGCCCAAGGGTGCTTCTAGTTGTTCCCTGGAAGGCGGAATGAGAGTCAAGTCATTGTGTCTGTCCTGTGGAAGTGGTTGTAGTGGCAGCTGTGGCAGCACTTCTCTGGTTGGCAGGTTGCCATTGACGACCCCTGTAGGCACCTCTTGATTGGTTTCTGCCTCTTGGACGTCTATTTCTGCCTCTCTGTGCTTTGGATGTGTCTGGAAAGGACCAATTTTTCGAGGGCCAATTCCTGCTAAACCTCGGAGGTTGGACCTGTAAAAAATCCTTGACTGTTTGGACAGATTTTGCTTTTTATTCCACTTTCTTTAGAACCTCCTGTGCTGGGGAGCCAAACAAACTTTGCTTCTCCATAGGAACATCTAGGAGTTTTGACTTAACATGGTCTGGTAAAGATTGCTCTTTTAACCAGGCATGCCTTCGAATCACTGCTCCAGTCATAGCTGATCTAAAAGAAGCCTCCAGTGCATCAAAGCCACATTTTAAAAAATGATTACTGACCTGCTGAGAGTTATGTACCAATTCCTGAAGGGACTTACGGTCTATAGGTTCAGGAGAGGACAGTTTTTTATTTAGCTGGTCTAATAAAAATTCCTGGTACTGTATCATGTGAAATTGACAGTTTAAGGCCCTGGCAGAAAGAGTAGCAGATGTAAAAACTTTTTTACCCCATCTCTCCAATGCTCTAGATTCCCTTTCAGAGGGAAGAGGGTTTTTGGCAGAGGCAGCTGCAACACCCTTAGGGCCCTGAGAAATGGTTTCTGGGTCTGCAACATGAGCCTTATACAAGTGGTAGTGAGAGTCCGGGACCCTGTAATATCTGTCAGGCTTTGCAGGGGCCGGAGGAAGAGAATCAAGGGCAGTACTGGCATCATTATATGCATCATCAACTACAGAGAGTACAGGAGGTATGGCTAAAGGTCTATGCTGTGGTAAATGTAAAAAAGTCCTTAGCCTTTTCCTTGAATCTGAAAAATCCTGGCCCTGCCATTGGAAGTGTTCCCTCATTGAGTGTAGGGTTTCCCCCAAAAGAAAATTCTTCAAGAGGAGAAGCAGAAGGTATGGAGTCTTCTGCATCAGAATCCTCATAAGGTGAATATGGGCCTTCCTGATGGTCAGATAAATCTGAGCCATCCGAGGAATAGTCTGAAGAAAGAGGTTCAGGTGGTTCAGTCCTAGGTCTCTTATCTGCAGGGGGTTGAGAGGCCCTGTCTGGGTGAGGTTGGGACCCCCTGATCAAAGAAATAAGGTCCTCAGCAAGGCTGAGTATCTGGGAACTAGAAGTAGGCCTGTGAGAGGGAGCTTTAGTAGGTAAGGCCTTGGAAATTTTGGCTGCTTTAGCCCTGGAAAAGGCCTTGATAGACATAGAAGCAGGGGGTCTAGCAGCCCCACGTGCAGGAGTAGAGATGTCTAAAGGAATAGTGTCTGACAAATCCTGGGTGACTGCTTCTGCAGCAGTAATATCTGAAGCCGATTCAGCCATGGCCTGTGTGGCCTCGATTATCGGAGGCATGCTTTCAGCCGAAGGAAGAACCGAGGACTCGGTTTCAGCCGAAACTGAGACACTCGCGTTAGGCCTAACCGTGGTTTCAGCCGAAACCGCGGGCCGCGAGTGTCGGTCCTTTTCCTTGCGTTTTTTAGCTAATTGTGTAGTCGGAGTCTCCGACGGCATTTTATATGCAAAAGTGGGACCAAAAAACTCTTCTGCAAACTCCGACCGACGTCTAAGCGTCCGTCGGTTGAAGGAAGCACAGGCTAAACAAGCTGATACGTCGTGGTCTGGGCCTAAGCAAGGAAGGCAGTAAGAGTGGAAATCCTTATGAGGTATTTGTTTCCCACAAGTTAAACAATTATTTACTTTTTCTGACATCGGCTGAGGCAAGAAAGAGTCCCCAACGGGGTACTTAGCTTTTTAAGAAGTCTTCGGCAGTAGAAATCTCTGGATCTGACCGACCGGCACTTGCGAACAGCTTCTGCTTCAGGCACCGCGCGACAAGAAAGACTGAGGAAAATTGCGTTGGCCGATGCCTTTATACCCCAGCAGTGATGACATCGGGTGAAGTGCGACATCAGCCGAGGCCAGACCCAGACTTTGGAATCCGGCCGACCGAAGGGCTGCCTGAGGCAGGACAACCCATTTGTTAGGACTGCAGATGCATCCTTGAAGGACATCAAGTATATATATATATATATATATATATATATATATATATATATATATATATATATATATATATATATATATATATATTTTTTTTTTTTAGAAAATAAAGCAGATACACTCAAAACACTTTAAATGCACAGAAAAGGATACTTATTTCTATATCGCAGATCGGAGTTGTAGTCAACGCCACTAGTAATAATGTAGGAAGAAACACAAATACAGTACAAGCAGATGAATAAAGTACAATTTTATATATATATATATATATATCTATAAAAAAAACAATAGAAAACAAACTGATTTAAACAAGTTACCCAATTAACCAGAAAAAAAGCTCAAAAACTGAGCCCTGCTCCAGCAGTCTTCAATCAGACAAGTTCTAACTGCACACCCCTGCTTACTAGGGTGCAGGGAAACCTTCTCCAAAAAAGATGGCCTGGATCAGTGCTGAAGTTATACAAACAAAGCTAGATTGACAGCAGGCCTGAATCTGGTCTATGCTACAGCAAAAAGCCGCACCAATTTCAGAAAGAAACAGTTCAAATAAGCAGGCACAATAAGCCTGTAACCAGATATTCCCAGCTCAGAAGGGTAGAACCCAGCCTCTCCTCCCACAAGAGTGCAGACCACAAACCTTCTTAATGTAGAATAACTGGCCTGAAGCCCAAGTGCTTAAGCCAAAACTAATACACTTTCAGAATAGCAGACACTGGGCCTTCAATCAGCAATTCCCAGCTTAGGAGGATGTAAGCTACCTGACCTGCCACACAGTGCAGACCACAAACCTTCTTAATGTAAAACAGCCTGTATGAAGCCCAAGTGCTTAAACCAAAAGACTTAGAGTAACAGTTACAATTTAATCAGGCTACTACCAAGCAGTAATAAATGCAGCAAAATAAATAAAATTGAGTACTTTTAAGAAAAGCAAAATAAAGTAGGAAGAAAGACAAATACAGTAAAAGCAAATGAAAAATTTTTTTTTGGGCCTTCGCATATCAACTCTCTGTATTAAGTAGAGTGAACATTAGACTCAGAATATGATCTCACTGTACTTGGCTAAGTGAGCAAATGAGATGGACCCAGGAAGA
Source organism: Protopterus annectens (assembly GCF_019279795.1). Lineage (NCBI taxonomy): Eukaryota > Metazoa > Chordata > Ceratodontiformes > Protopteridae > Protopterus > Protopterus annectens. The sequence continues at coordinate 569,875,418 of NC_056747.1, forward strand.
GTGTTCTAATACAGACTTACAGGAGGAGAGGGCAATTCCAGAGCCAGCAACACTAATACCACAAGAACAGGGAGGGTGGGAAACTAACTGCAGAGAGAGACTGCAGAGAGAGACAGAGCACACTGTTCAGAAACACACAATTAGGAAACAGAAAAAAAGAAAATACAGTACTTTTAAAACTGCAAGTTTGTACTTAAAATATTAAATGCACTACTGCAAGTGTCACTTAGCTTCAGCTTCTAATGCAGATGTTTGCAGTCAAGCAAGTCTCTTAGGAGTTGAGCAGAAAATCTTCACAAAATGCATATTAAACTATTTTTTTCACAAATGTGTCAAATAAAATGTGTGTGTGTTTATGTCAAAAGAAAAATGAAAAATAGATTACGCAAGGCAGTTTCACATAAGTAGTAGCTTTCTATTTCAAGTATCTTATAACTGCATTCTCTCTGTTTTGCACTGACAGATAGTTGAAGACAAAGTGCTGAAGGAGTTAAAGGATGTTATGCTGTTTGCATTTAAAAATTAGTGATCTGTGTCAGGTATCCTTGGGAACCAGATTAATCAACAGTACGCGCTGGTCTTCTCAGGCTGCCAGATGAGTCTTTGCAAGGATGTCTGTGAAATAGTATGTACTGGTACCAAATGTTACAAAGTTGCAGGACAATAATTCTTAAGCACAGGTGGTATATGTTTTAGAGAGAGATATTTGTCAAGTTTTCATGTGAATCTCCAAGTGAGAATCACGAGGACATAAAACATTTAAAAATGTTATTTGCTAAAAGCAATACAAAGTTAAAGTTATACGTGCATGAAATTGATAAGAAAAGGTATTAAAAAAAGAAGTTATGTACTTACCATAACATCCCATGTGAGTTGTCCATCTCACCTAGAGTCTTACTGGTTGTGTTCGGAACCGATCCTCAGATCTGACTTGGCCATATACTAAAGATCGCGGTCTTCCACTGGCTCATGGCTGTATCCCTATCCCATCATGCTCTAATAAAGCGCCCCAGCATCTCATTTGTTGATAACCGCAGTTACCTAAGGTACTATTACAACATTCTGTAAAGACAAAGAAGACGGTCAAGAGAACATACTTGCCAAATTAAAGAACCTCTTAGTCCTCTAGCAGTCATAGGTTGGGGGAAGGAGGGTGGGATGTAAGAATGAAGGTGAGATGGACATCTCACATGGAACATTATGGTGAGTTCATAACTTTTTTAGGTGAAGTTGTCCTATCTCGCCTTCATTCTTACTGGTTGGGACAGCATCCCTAGCACCATGTTTCCTGGGTGGCTCATGAGAGTATATTCTTCAAGACAGTGGACCCAAAGGAGCCCCTATCCCTGGAGGCCAAATCTACTTTGTAATGAGTGATAAAGGTATGAGGCCTTGCCCAAGTCGCAGCAGCACAAATGGTATCAAGTGGTAGTCTACAGCAAAAGGCAGAAGAGGTTGCCATGGCTCTCGCAGAATGACCCTTGACTTTATAGGGAAGAACTTTGTTGTTAGATTTATATATACAAGTAATGCAATCTGAAAGCCATTTTGAAAGTGGGACCTTAGATGCAGGAGCTCTTGTGTGTGGAGACATGTGTGAATGGGCGTACCTTCGTTGAAGGTTGCACGTCACGGCTGGCAACTCGGTAGTAAAAATCTGCTGCCAATCGACCGGAGTTCTGCTGTGGTGACCCCTAACCGGGAAAAGCCGAAAGACACAACAACAACCTTAGATACAGGAGCACTTTTCTTTGCGCCTGAAAACAAAACAAATAATTGATCAGATTTTCTGAAGTCCTTTGTCCTATGTAAGTAGAAACATAACTGTCTATGTAAATCTAGTTGGTGAAGAATATATTCTGCCTTGTTGCCATGGTTGGGAAAAAACACTGCTAATTCTATGGACTGATTTAAATAAAACTCTGAGTATACTTTTGGTAGGAAGGATGAGTTTGTTCAAAGGGATACGCTATCTTTGTGGAAAAGCATGTAGGTGGGCTTTATCGATAATGCTTACAGCTCTGAAACCCTTCCAGCAGAAGTGATGGCAATCAAAATACTTGTTTTCCATGTCAAGAACTTTAGATCACACGATGATGCAGTTTCAAAGGGGGGAAGAATCAAACACGACAAAATAAAGTCTTAAGAAATTAGTGCCCTTCAGGAACGCTTTGCATAGTTTGTGAGACATCAAGTTTGGGGCTAAATCACTTGTATGAAAATTAGAAATCGCTGCTAACTGTACATGGATGGTGGCTGCAGCTGCACCTTCATTAAACAGCTTTGTTAGAAATTTAAGGACGGAACTTATAGGAGCAGAAAAGGATCAATGTGATTACTTAATGCCCAGGAAGAAAATCTTTTCCATTTATTCAAGTATAATTTTCTCGTTGAGGCCTTATGAGAAGAAATGAAGATATGTTTGACAGGAGTCAGGTCAGGAAGCCTGGCTATATTTGGAATTGGAGCAGCCAAGCTGTCAATTTGAGGGTTTGAAGGCAAGGATGAAGTTTTCCGGACATGTGAGTCAGAAGATCTGGAACTGGGTCCAGAACCCATGGCTCCTCCTGAAGATGAAGCCAAAGGATGGGGAACCAATCTGATGAGGGCAATATGGGGAGATGAGAATCAGCTTGCTTCCCAATGACTTGGCTTTCTGAAGAACTCTGGGTATCAGGAGGAAAGGCATAAAGGAGACCAGAGGTTCAATCTTGTACAAGTGACTCCCCTGGAGGGGGGAGCAGGACAAAACAGCTGCCTCGTTTGGCATTCATGGATGTGGCAAAAAGATCAGTTCTGCTACTTCTTGTTTTAGGGACCACTTGAGGCATGAGAGTTGCTCTGCTAAGTTAGTCTGCTATTGCGTTGGATTTCACCAGGATGTGCGTTGCTATCAGGAATCTTTGGGAGGAGGTCGCCCACTGCCATACTCTTAGGGCCTCTTGACAAAGGGGGTAGGATCTGGTCCCTCCTTGTTTATGTACCAGATAACCAATAATGTTGTCTGTTTGTACTGCAATTGTTCTCAGAGGAAGTGTGTCTTGTAGTACCTGCAATGCTAAAAGTACCGCTCTCATCTCTAGGATATTGATGTGCAAATGGGTCTCATGATCTTGCCAAGTGCCTTGGACTGTCCTTCCCAGATAATGCCCACCCGTCTATCTGGGAGGTGTCAGGGTGAATGTGGCTACAGGCCATGGAGGAAGAAATGATTGACCTGATGTCACGCGAGTGGAGTGAAGCCACCAGCAAAGGCCTTTCTTGCAAGACTCTTAACAGAATTTGGTGAGACATGGATAGTTCTTGTAACAACCACCAAGTGAATAGCAGCCACTACAGAATTCTCATGTGCATGCAAACTAATGGAACTAAACTTATCGCTGCAGCCATGGTTCCAGAGACCTTTAAAACTGTTCTCGCTTGTATTCTGGTTTTGGAGAGAAGGTTGGAAATTTGCGGTTTCAGAACCAAAACTCTTTCTGTAGGAAGTTTTGTCATCATGTTTGTTGTGTCCAGATCTGGTACTATAAACATATGCTGAGATGGCAACAAGGCAGATTTTTTGTAATTTATTGTGATACCTAGGTGAGAGCAGAGATGTAATGTGGTGTCTCTTGTTTCTAGTAGTAGATACTTTGTGGTGGCAGTTAGGAGCCAGTCGTCTAGATATAGAAACACTCGGAATCCTAGACGTCTCAGGTGAGGCATGACTACTGCCATACACTTCGTGACCACTCTGTTCGCTGTAGTGAGACCAAAGGGCAGCGCTCGAAATTGGTAATGACTGGCTTCCAGCCAGAAGCGCAGATGACTCCTGGATGGTCTGTCCATCTTTATGTGGTAGTACACATCCTGGAGGTCTACAGAGCACATCCAACTGTCTTTGCCCAGAAAGGGGAAGAATCAACTGCAGTGTTACCATCCGGAACTTGGTCCTTTTTTTCTGATTCGTCTAATCTGCTGAGATCCAAAATGGGCCTCCAGTCCTCTGTTCTTTGTGGTGCTAAAATGAATCCTGAGTAAGTTCTGGTCCTAGCTGGTCTGCAGGGACTCTCTGGATGACTCTTGTCTAGCAACTTTTGAATTTCTAGAGTTGCCTGATCCCCCTGACTGGGTGGAACGTCTGGAGTGTTCATTATGTTTGCGACAGGAAGGGAAAAGAGTAAGGAGTTGCCTCTGGATAGGATACTTTGTACCCACTTGTCTTATTTCCAGCCAGGCTTCTGGGTACAAAGATAATAGACCCAGACTGCCTCCAGAGATGGACAGATGGGCCTCTTCGGGAGCGCAGAAAAGGCCTACCATGGAAAGAATCCCTGTCACCCTGATTTTGCAGACCATCTCTGCCACATGGACGGCATCTTCTAGACGTACTTCGCCCTCTGCCCCTGGGGGAAGAGTCCCCCATGTGTGTCCTGAAAAACTCACTAGGATTTTCAGAACCACATCTTTCCTCCCTTTCGGCCTTTTGGATAAGGTATGGAAGGCATGGAAAAATGGACTCCTATAGCAGAGAGAGTTTTCTCTTCTTGTTCACATCTTGTTAGTGTGTCCTTGACTTTCAGCCCAAACAATGATGAGCCATTGAAGGGGGCATTAATAAAGAAAGATTTAAATGGTTCCCCAAAGTCACACAAGCGCATCCAGGAATATCTCCCTAGGGAAATTCCTGAACCTGCTGCTCTGCTAACTCCATCTGCTGCATATGGAATGAGCCTCATGGAGGAGTTGACCACAGAGTTTAAGGTGGAGAGCTTAGAGGAAACCTTGTCTGATACCTCTGCAGCTACTGTACCTTGCAGAGCATCTCCTAGCTACTTTAGATGATCTCTTTGTAGCCTTGGAAAATAGGTGAGATAATTCAACGATCTGAGTGCAAAAGTCACTGAAGAAAACATGCACTTCCTGTATCTGTCTATCGTGTGAGACTCCTTGTTCGGTGGATGTACAGACTAGGATGTTTCAGAAAGTTCCTTTTTGGTGGCTGCTGCCACCACCATAGGATCTATAGGGACATCCTTAGTCAAGAAATCCTTATCAGAAGGGGCTGTGATGAACTTACTTGGCCTCCAAGGGACAAGTTCCAATGCATCTGGAGACTCCCACGCCTTTCGACCAACTAGTTCCATAAGCTTGTAGAAAAGTGGAGACCGCCACGTTGCTGAAGGGTGAGACCCAACAGCCTTCAGGTAAACAGACTCATCAGAGGGGTTGATGGGCTTTCAGACAACTCTCTGCTTAAGGATTTCTAGGATGTCTGCAAAGGAGACATCCTCAGAGGGCGACCATGGGGACCCTTCCAATTCATTGAGGTCTATGTCAGAGGTGACCGACTCCTCTGGCTAGTCTAAATGCTTCCTCTTGCAGTGTCTCTTACGAGGGACCTCTTCATAAGGGTACTCTGGAGAGGTTTTGGAAGAGAGGGGTTCACCCGATGGAGTACCCTGAGGCCTAGGATCTCCACTGGTCTCTAAATGGTGTGGTGCAGAGACGGATGCCGGTGCCTTAGGGGGAGAAATGTCAGAGGAGACAGTACCTTCCTCATCAGTTCGAAAGCACCCGCTCCCCCTGATCTGACAATACCTCAGTCTCCGAAGAGCCAGAAGAGATCCCCGGAACCAAGGGGGGTGGCTCCGAAGCTGATGTAGGAGCCGAGCTCATCCGCTTTGAAGCCCCAAGACGTAAGCTCAGATCCAAGAAATGTCCCACCTGACTCCGCTCTCTGGACCCGACAGGACAGCATCGGCTCCTAGACTCCTCAGATGGAACTGAGGATGTCAAAGCAGATGTCAGGTCCGAAGATACCAGGATGGTTCTCGGCACTGATTCTCCACAATAATCGGTTCCAGGCATTCTGGCTCCGAGGTCCCAGGTCAGCTCAGAAGAGGAATCGATGTCGATGGGGAAGTCTTGGCCTGCTCCGAATCCCTCTGGGTTGGAGCAGAGAGGAGTTTGGCCAGCACCGATGTCCTTAGAAGTCTACCCACCACCCGATCCACATCATCTGAAAGACTCCTGGAGGACTTGGAGGAAGGAGTAGGAGATCTAATTGTTTGCAGAATAGGGGACCTTAGAACAAGAGTAAATGGCTCCAGTTCTGGGGCCCGGCTCCATAGTTCGACCTCCACTGGCACCAAAACAGCTGGTGCCGATGTAGGAGATTTCGCAGGTCCAGTAGTCTTCGGAGCCGGAGATACCACTTTCGTTAATTTTTTTCACTGCTCAAACTGTCCTAAAGGAGGAGGCGATCTCTTGGTGGTTTTGTAAGATTTTGCAGATGGTAAGTCCGCTGATTTTGAAGTGCCCGGACCTTCTTCTGAAGCTTCTTGGAAGGGGGACTTCAGCAAGCCTCTCACTATCAATTTATTTTTTTCTTTCAATCAGTACTCTGGAGCTGAAAGAATGGCATATTGAACATGACTCCTGTAAATGGACTGCTCCCAGGCAGTGGACACGAACAGTATGGGCATCTGTTAAAGACATCTTTTGACTGCATTTACCACATTTTTTGACGCCAGAAGGCATAGTTTCCTTATGCTCCTTGTACATATTCAAAAAAGACAGTCCACCACAACTAGAGCAAATTAACAGCAACAACAAACTTAACACACTAGGTAATCAAAAAAAAAACCACACTACGAAAAAGTGTAACATATGTATTTTTTTTTTTTTAAGAGAAAGAACGCTAACAGAAAGAGCAGTTTTCTAAGTTAAATGAAGCTGCTCTATAAACAAGGTAGGGGAATAAATAAGGTAGTTCTCTAAGTAAAATGGGCAGCGGCAGCCCTCTAAAATGGGCTGAAGCCTTTTTTTTTTTTTTTTTTAAACAATACGATTAAACTATGTATTAACTTCTAAATATTGCACTCCAACTAAAACCGGGCTTATAGGATAGAAATTTAAACCAGGATAGGGAAAGAACAAAGGCCTAATGATTAAACGACACCCTGAAGCAAAAAACACAGCAACAAACTTTATTAAACTAATTAGAAAGATAAGAAAACAATATTCGCTAAATTTACAACAAAGGGGAAGAAATTTCTCAAATAATGAGTAAAAGTTTTGTCACTTAGCCTTAGCCAAAATTGAAGCACCAGATCTGTTAAGCGGCAAACGAGATCTGGGGAGCTTTACTAGAGCATGATGGGATAAAGATACAGACATGAGCCAGTGGAAGACCTTGAACTTTAGTATACGGCCGAGTCGGAACCAAGGATCAGTTCCGAACCCAACCAGTAAGAATAAAGGCGAAATAGGACAACTTCACATCTGAAGATTTTCTTTATTCTTTAACACCGATCTGAAACTAAGTAGGCAGTCTCACAGCAATACTCTGCACATCCTGAAGCATTATTCTAGACTGAGACTAAAGGTAAAACGATTTATTTGTGAACTTTAACAGTAGCACGTTTTAAACTACTGACCACATACAATTGTCCTTTTGCAAGAGGCAAAATGGACTGAACCATGATGATCCGGAACCTTGAGTATTTCACATAATGGTTTAACTTGCTGAGATCCAGAATGGGTCTGAAGTTCCCAGTCTTTGGCACTAAAAAGAATCTTGAGTAGGTTCAGAATCCTAACTGGTCCGGGGGGAGGGGGGCTATCTGGATGACTTTTTTCTAGTAGCTTTTCTATTTCCAAGGCTGCTGCCTCCCTCTAATTGGGTGGGACATTGGGGATTCTTCTCACTCTTGAAGGGGAATTTGGGAAAATGGTATAAATAACCTCCGGATATAATTCTCTGCACCTGTGAATCTTTTTAGATGGATGCCCAGGCTTTGAGGTGCAGAGATAAGAGCCCTCGACTGCCTCTAGAGTGCAGCAGCTGGGCAACCTTTCAAGAGTGTTGGTAGGGTTTGTGTGAGAGAATCCCAGAATCCATGGATATGCTGGCCACCTCCAACACACTGATGGTATTTTCCATTAGAGTCCCCCCCCCCCTCTGCCTTTGGGAGAACAATCTCCTCTGTCAGTTTTGGAAAGGACCCAGAGACTTGCCAAACCACATATTTCTGCCTCCTCACTGATTCAAAGAAAAGGGTCTCTGAGGACTAAAAAAATGGATCCCAATGGCAGACAAGGTCTTCTTGTCTTGCTCACTTCTGGAGTGCATATCCTTCACCTTTGGGACAAACAAAGAAGATCCATCAAAGAGAGCACTGATGAATGAAGACTTAAGGGCTCTGGAAAAATTGCCTAGCCCCATCCAGGCATATCTTCTGATGGCTATGCCCGAACCTGCCGCCCATGAGGTACCCTCTGTGATGTAGGATATGAGCCTCATGGACTCCTTAGTTATGGACTGGAGGGTGACCAGTTGTGAAAAGATCTAGTTCTTGTCCTCCACAGATACAGGCCCGTAAAGATATCTGGACAACTCTTTAGTCAATTCTCTTTGCAACCTTGTGAAGTGTGCCAAATAATTCAATGACTGCAGAGCAAAGGTCGCTGAAGTGTAAACACCCTTACCAAGTCTGTCCAAGGCCCTAAACTTCCTGTTAGGGGGATGAACAGATGAGCTTTGCTCTGTAAGCTCTTTCTTAGTGGCTGCTGCTATAACCATGGCATCTACTGGGACTTCCTTGTTGCATAGTGTCCTGTCTTGGGAGGAGGCTAAAATTCTATCTGGTTGCCTGGGAATAGGCTCCATAGTATCCAGCTCCTTCCATGCATGGCGTGAGACAAGGTCTATTAGTTTAACACCCAGGAAAGTCACCAAAAACATTGCTGGGCCAGAACCAAAAGCAGTGAGGGCTTCCTGAAGGGAATTTAAGTGTCTCCTTTACACATTCTCTTCCAAGGGACCTCATCAATGGGATGAACTGAGGTTTCGGAAGTGACAGGGGAGTCCTGAGGGACTGACTAGAGACTTGAATGGGTTGGCTGTCCCAGTGGGATTGAAGTGAGGCTCAGAACTAAGACCCAATGGTGGCAAAGTAATGGTATCTGAGGGGGGCAAGGATGTCCTCTTTCTAGGGAAAGAGAGGGCCCCCCCTCTACCATCTCAAAGGTAGAAGGCCTAGGCAAGACAGAAGCTGGAAGCACTGGAGCCAAAATCTATTGTGTTACCACCTGAATCTCTCCAGACCCCCCTCATGAGGATGGAATCAGATATTAACTGTCCGGTGCCAAAGCTCCAAGAGGCAAGGATGTCTCCAGTAATTTCTGAGTCAATCCTAACCCCCCCTCCCCAAGAGCCGGCAGCGATACTTTGGCTCTGACAGTCCACCTGCCTGGGCATCCATCTAAAAAGATTCACAGGTGCAGAGAATTATATCCGGAGGTTATTTATACCATTTTCCCAAATGGCTCAGGGAAGAGGTCGGAGTCTAAGAGGGAGCTGTCTTCAGATCTGACAAGGACACCCCCCTCCCCAAGGATCCCGTATCAGAGGGCTCCACAACTACAGGACAGATCAGAGAAGGAGAAATTAATTGAGTACTGATGGTTTGCAAGCTCATTGTGGTTCGATGGGAGACGGAATTACACCATCTGGAGCTAAGCTCTGAGGAACTTCATCATTCTATCTATCTACCTCAGCTTCAGACAAGCTCTTGGAGTACCTAAGCAAAGAGCTAGTAGATGGCGGCATGGAGTCCCCTAGAAAAAAGAAGAAGGAAGTCGAACATATAGCAGTTCTGGTGAGTACCTGGGCAACCAGATCCATGGTGATTTAGCTTTGGAAGATGTATGATCTGAGAGGGTTGGATCAGTCTTTTCAAATTTTTGATGGTGGCTCGGTGGTCCGAGGTGAAGTAGGTGAGTGGTCCAGAGACCTTTGTCTCATGTCCTTACACTCTTGGAAGTCAATTCAGGCTGTTGGACCTCTTGGAGGGGGTTTGAGCCCCAGCAGGAAGAGAACAAGAAGCAGAAAGGAGAAGTCCTTTCAAAACTAAATTATTTCTTTTATCACTAATAGCTCTAGTGTTGAAACCCACATAACCAGTGCAGTCTGTATACAAGTGGGCAGCGCCAAAGCAATACACCCTTTCCCTGTGGGCAGAGCTGGGAATATTGTGCCCACAGGAAATGCATTTCTTGAACCCAGTCCGCTTATCTGTCATGAAGAAAAAATACTACACTGCTCTTAACCAAAATGTTGAGCTAAGTTAAGATGAAAGAAAATGATAGTACAAAAGAATACCCTCCAATAGATAGAAAAAAAAAGAAAGGCAAGGGTACTAACAATGGTAATGAAGGGAATACCCGGGGCAGTGGGTATGAAAAGGAGATATTGCCTGATGGATAGAACCTGAAAACACTAGAAAGTAAGGGAGAACAGGTGAGAAAATGAAGAAGATACAAGAAACAGAAAAATAATCTGAGGGAAAAAAACAACTTTCAGAGAATGCTGTTTTATGCTCAACAAAGAGGATTCATGTCTGAAGTAATATGGTACAAAGGAAATCTGAGGTATATTAAGGTTAGTGGGGCATTATGGGTAAAGGGAGGAGCTTGACAGTTGAATCATAGGATCTGGAAAAAGCATCCAAGTCAGATCAGGGACTCAGTCGAGGAATGAATAAATGAGAATGAAAATGACATCAGATGCAAATTTATCCCAGCAGTCAGGGAATGTCGAGAGGCAGGTGGGAGATGCAAGCTGCTGTATGCAGTTGTCTTCAGACAAAAATGTTTTTCCGTGAAGGATCAAAGTAATTTTTTGATATAGAACAGGCTAAGGGGAAATACTAAAGTCTGTTCAACAAGGGGCGACATATCAAGCAGATGGGGACTCTGACTCGCATTCTTCTGACGGTAAGGCTCATACAGAGACTTTGCCAGTAAAGCCTTTTCCAATGTTCCAAAAGAAAATGCTGGAGTCATAAAAAAACACAGGAGTTGACTTGAGGAATCTGGAGTACCTTGGACTTGAACCAGAGTCTAGGGTTAGGAGACAGAGGATAAGGAAGAAGACCACCAAGACTGAATTCAGTGAATAAATGTGAGACTATAAAGTATTAATCACAATTGTGAAATATGGCTTTACAATAAAAAGTTTTTGAGAAAGATTGTATTTTGTTGACTTTGTTAAACTTGTGGGACTGACAGGCACATGTCCTACTTAAAGTCATTAATGTCTGAAATTACACCAAAAAGAAAAAATGGAGGATAGCTTTTTAAGAGGTGTAGGCATTGCAATGTAAAAAAAAAGAGAAGAAAGGCTGGACAAAAGCATGCTGAAGTCAAACAATTGTCATGGAAACAAGCTGACTAAAGGTGAAGGCAATAAATTGAGAGGTCTGGACATCATTTACTGAAATAAATGTAAAATTAAAAGGTACAAGGACAGGCATCTCAGGAAAAAAAATTTGGAACTATTGAAAGTGCGTAAGAGATAGTCAGCTTTTCTGGTAATTAAATACTTTAATGTATTTACTACAACAGTGTATAACTTAGTTATATTTAAAGCTAGGCAGCGCACGTTTCTTGAGGCTAAAAGGTAATGTTGTCGATAAGCATCCAAGTTGTTTTTCACGTCTCAGAGGGGACTAAAGATAAGACAAGGACAGATATCAATTAGTGTAAATAGGAGCACAGACTGTAACATGCATCTCAACATGGATAATTAGAAGTTATGTACCTACCATAACGTTCCATGTTAGTTGTCTTCTTCTCGCCTTTTTTCTTGCTGGATGGGTTCGGAGCTGATCCTCGGCTCCGACTCGGCCACTCTAAAAGCTCGAGAGCTAGTTCCACCGGCTCGAGGCTCCCCTATATCCCACAATGCTGGGCGGTAACTCCTCAGATCTCGTTTGAAAGCTAAGGCCAGCAATAAAATTCCATAAGGAACAAAGAAGAAAAACTCTTCTAGGTCTGTCCTGGCTAGGGGGAAGGAGGGTGGGACGCAAGAAAGAAGGCGAGAAGATGACAACATGGAACGTTATTGGTAGGTACATAACTTCTAAATGTTAAGTTGTCAATCTCGCCTTCATTCTTGCTGGATGGGACCGCGTCCCTAGCACCTTGTCCCAGGTGGCCTATCGGAACAGACTCTTGAGTACAGTGGAACCAAAGTTGGCTCGGTCTCTAGAGGCCAAATCCAACTTATAATGAGAAATGAAGGTATGGGGAGAAGCCCAAGTAGCTGCCAAACAAATCGAATCAATAGGCAGCCTGTCTTGGAAAGCTACAGAAGTGGCTAAAGCTCTAGTTGAATGAGCCCTGGGTTTGGATGGCAACCGTTGATGTCTTGTCTCATACACTAGGGTAATCAATGAAGTAAGCCATCTAGAGAGAGAGACTTTAGAGCCTGGAAGACCCATTCTACCTTCTGCATAAGAAACAAACAGTTGGTCAGATTTTCTGAATTGTTTGGTCCTGTCTAAATAGTACCTAAGTTGGCGATGAACATCTAAACAGTGTAACTTTTGTTCTGACTTATTAGAATAATTTGGGAAAAAAACAGGAAGCTCAATGGTTTGATTCAAATTTGCCAAAGAAGCTACTTTGGGCAAAAAAGACGGGTTAGTACGCAAGGACACCCTGTCTTTATGAAATACCAGATAAGGGGGTCGACTACACAGAGCATGGAGTTCGGAGACTCTTCTAGCTGAGGTGATAGCTACTAAAAAGAGTGTCTTCCAAGAAAGTAACTTTATAGAACATGAAGCCGCAGGTTCAAAGGGGGGAAGAATTAAGGATGCCAGAACCAAGTTGAGATCCCATTGAGGAGGAGGATCTCCGATGGGTGGTTTGAACAGAAAGACTCCCTTTAAAAAGGCCTTGCAGAGTCTGAGAGACATCATAGAGGACTCAGATTCCAACATGAAAGTTCGAAATTGCAGCCAATTGAACTCTAATGGTAGATGGGGATGAACCTGCATGGAAAAGTTCGGCTAGAAAGTCTAGAACTGTTTGAATAGAAGCAGTGAAAGGATCTATATTCTTTGACTGCGCCCAATAGGAAAAATGTTTCCACTTGCTATGATAAATCTTCCGAGTGGAAGATTTATGAGAGGCAATCAAGATATCTCTGAGTGAGATATCAAAGGAAGCCTGGCTAAGGTCGGAATTGGAGGAACCAAGCTGTGAGGTTCAGAGAGGGAAGGGAGTGGTGCAACTGACCCGACTGATGGGTCAAGAGGTCTGGAACTGGGTCCAGATGCCAAGGTTGTTCCAACAGATAACGGTGAAGAAAGGGGAACCAAATTTGCCGAGGCCAGTAAGGGGCAATGAGAATCATAGAAGCTTTCTGAGCGATGGCTTTCTGTATCAGCTGGGATATAAGTGGGAAGGGAGGAAAGGCATATAGAAGTCCCCGGGGCCAAACGTGCACTAGAGTGTCTCTGCTGGGATGGCCTGGTTGGGGAAAGAGGGTGAAAAAATCGTCGCACTTGCTGTTTTGGGGAGTAGCGAAAAGGTCGCAGCAAGGCCTGCCCCACTTTCGAAAAACTTTCTCCAACACTGAATTGTTCAGAGACCACTCGTGAGGCATGAGAATAGCTCTGCTCAATTTGTCCGCAATCACATTGGACTTCCTGGGGATGTGCGTTGCTAACAGAAATCGCCCATTGCCATAGTCTGAGTGCCTCTCGACATAGGGGGTAAGACCTGGTTCCGCCTTGTTTGTTGATGTACCACACTACAGACATGTTGTCTGTTTGTATTGCTATAGTTCCCTTGGGAAGAGAGTCTTGTAGGGCTTGGAACGCTAGAAGCACTGCTCTCATCTCTAGGACGTTTATGTGCAAGTGGCACTCGAACGGTTGCCACATGCCCTGGACTGTCCTGCCCTGGAAATGCCCCCCCCCACCCGATCAGGGAGGTGTCCGTTGTCACTGTAGCAACCGGAGGGGGAGGGACAAAGGGTCTCCCTAGGAGGAGCTGAGGAGATGTGATCCACCAAGAGAGATGACTCTTGCACGACTGAGTTATCCGAATAGGATGGGACATTGGAAGGCTCTGGTAAGACCATTGTGTGAAGAGCATCCATTGCAAAATCCTCATGTGGAAGCGAGCTAATGGTAGGAGAGGGATGGCCGCCGCCATAATCCCCCAAGACTTTTAGAATCTGTCTGGCTTTGACTTTGTTGTTGTTCTGCAAAAGAAGAAAGACCTATTTGTGAATGTCTGCAATCCTCTGCTCTGTGAGTCTGGCTGACATCTTGACTGTGTCTAGATTTGCGCCTATGAAAGTAATAACACGACAAGGTGACAAGACAGACTTTTCGTAGTTTATTGAAATGCCTAATGCCTGACATGTGCGAAAGGTGTAGTCTCTGGCGAGGAGTAAAAGATGCTTGGTGGGGGCTGTAAGGAGCCAGTCATCTAAATAAGGAAACACCTGGAATCCTTGACGTCTCAGATGAGAGGCTACCACTGCCATGCATTTGGTAAACACTTGGGGGGCTGTAGTGAGACCAAAGGGCAGGGCTCTGAATTGAAAATGACTGGTTCCCAGCCTGAAGCGGAGAAACCTCCTGGAGCGTCGATTCATCTTGATGTGATATTACGCGTCCTGGAGATCTACAGAGCACATCCAGTTGTCCCGTTCCAAAAGAGGAAGAATGGACTGCAGCGTGACCATCCGGAACTTTGTTTTCTTGATAAACTTGTTCAAGTTGCCGAGATCCAAAATGGGTCTCCAGTCCCCTGTTTTCTTTGGAACCAAAAAGAATTTGGAGTAGATTCCGGATCCTACTTGGTCTGCTGGCACTGGTTGAACAGCTCTTTTTGCGAGCAGCTTTGAAATTTGTAATGCTGCTTGCTCCCTTTGACTGGGTGGAACGTCTGGAAGGGATTTTTTGGACAGCTTGGGAATGACAAGGAAAGGGATTCTGTAGCCTTCGGAAATGATAGACTGTACCCACTTGTCTTGAGTTAGGGATAGCCAGGCTTTTGGGTACAGTGACAACCTTCCCCCGACTGCCTCCGAAGGTGGACAGTCGGGCAACACCTCAGGGATGCTGAAAAGGCTTGTCGGAAAAGGATTCTCGACTGCCCTGATTCTGCGGGCCCCCTCTGCCTCTGGGACGGCGTCTACCATTGTTGTTCCCCCCTCTGCCTCTAGAGGGGAATCGACTCTGTGCGTCAGGCAAGTCTCCTTGGGATTGTTTACGGAACCACATCTTTCCCCCCTTTTGACCTTTGGGGTAGGGTCTAGAAGGGGTAGAAAAATGGACTCTGACGGCAGAAAGAGTTTTGCCATCAGTCTCGCACCTAGTCAGGGTTTCCTTCACTTGAGGACCAAAGAGGGATGATCCATCAAAGGGGAAATTATTGAAGGACGCCTTAAAAGGGTCCGCAAAGTTACAAAGCCGCATCCAGGCGTGCCTACGCAAGGCTACGCCTGTGCCTGCTGCTCTTCTTGCTCCATCCACTGCATATGAAAGGAGGCGCATGGAGGAGTTGGTTATAGAATTAAGGGTAGCCAGCTGACAGTTCATCCTATCCTGAAAACCCGCAGCTGTTGGGTCCCTTCAACATTTCACTCGCTTCCTTGAGTAAGTCCCTCTGAAGTAGAGTAAAATAACACAGGTAATTCAGCGATCTCATAGTAAAGGTCGCTGACGAGAACATCCGCTTCCCGTACCTGTCCATCGACCTAGACTCCTTGTTAGGAGGATGAACAGGCACCGAAGGATCAGCTAACTCCCTTCTTGGTAGCCGCAGCCACCACCATAGCATCAACAGAGACGCCTTTGGTCAGAAATTCTTTATCCTTAGGGGCCGTGATGAACTTAGATGGTCTCCTGGGGGTGGGTTCCACTGAGTCAGGAGCCGTCCAAGCCTTCTTTGCCACCACTTGCATAAGGGGGGTCAAAGGGAGGGGACATCCAGAAGGTGGAAGGGCGAGAGCCAAACGCTTCAAGGTACACTGATTCATCCTCTGAAGGGTTGAGGGCTGGCCAATTCCCCCTCTGTTTTAAGATTTCAAGGATGTCTGCAAAGGAGACATCTTCAGAGGGGGAACGAGGGAAACCTTCAGAATCCTCTAAATCAGTGTCAGAGGTGACAGACTCAGGGGAGTCAATGTGCTTCCTCTTACACTGCCTCTTCCTAGGGGGCTCTCCTACAGGGTCAGGAGAGGCCTTGGAAGAGGAGGAGATTCCCACAGGGGAAACTTGAGGAGCTGGCTCTCTACGGTCGGGAACAAGACAGTGAGTAGAAATCACCGGAGGCACCATGGAGGGAAGGGCAGAAGGAGCCGACTGTGGGTTAGAACCTGGTTCTAACACGCTCCTCATGACCTCAAAGGCACCCCTGTCAGGCAGAGCCGGAGGTCTCCGTTCCGAAAAACTGAAAGCCTCCCCGGTACCGACAGTGATGGCTCCAAGGCCGATGTCGGAGCCGAACTCACCAGCGCCGAAGCACCGAGAGGGAGAACGGGGTCAGACAAGGGTCCGATGCCACTCGCCCCCTCGGAGCCGACGAGGGAAGTCCGGCGCCGAGATTCTTCCAAGGAAGACATCGGAGCAGACGACGGAACCGAAGACAAAGGTATCGGTTCTGACGCCACCACAGTCTCGGGTCCGAACCGCCCCGGCTCCGAACTCAAGAGAGTCAGAGGAGGAATATTTTGAGTGGTGGGGATAGTCTTCGACTGTTGAGTTGGACTTTGAAGCATCTGGGCTAGTGCCTCGGACTTAAGAAGTCGACTCACTACTCTCTGAAGGTCATGGTCCGATAACCTGGAAGACCTAGAAGAGTGGGATCTATGGCTCCGTTCAGACAGCAAAGGTGATGCTGTAGCCGAATGAACGGAGCCAATAGATGGGGAACGGGACCTCTTCTTAGTTGTCGGCTCCGACAACTTGATCGGAGCCGACTCAGTTATGTCTTCCTCGGCTCCAGCCGGAGCCGAGGACACCGTAGGTACATGAATTCGAGATTCATCGGCTCCGGCCGGAGCCGATGTTCGAATGGACTTAGGGCCCCCAGAAGTCGGCTCGGAGGCTGGAGCCGAAGGTCTGGAGGACTTGGAGGGTTTCCCCGATGACCGAGTCGAGGGACCCTCAGGCTTTAATAAGCCTCTTAGAATTAATTTATTTTTTCGCTCCTGCAGGACTCTAGGGCTGAAGCCATGGCAAACAGCACATGAGTCCTGCAGGTGCAAAGGTCCCAGGCAGTAAACACAAGAAGTGTGACCGTCTGTCAGAGACATCTTCTGACAGCACGAGTCACACTTCTTGAAGCCTGAGACCTCTGATTCTTTGGACATGTCCAAAGAGAAGTAAAAGTGTAATTCCAAACACACACACACACCGATTACACTTCTAAATATAAAACTTTAAATTTAACTTAATAAATTTTTAACTTATAAGTAAGTTTTAAACCAAAAAACTCCCTACAAAAAACACAGACACTCCAACTACCAAGGGAGGGAGGGGGCCTAAAGCCCGAGGGAAAGGTTCGATTTTCGGGAGGAAACAGGTGAAAAATAGACTAAAAGGGGATTAAAACTATTTAACTTAAAAGTTATAAAAAGAGCTAACTTAAAAGGGGGGTCTGACTGACTAAAACTTTCAAAGTTTCAACTAACCTGAGCCGGATGAAAAAAGCACCTCGATCGCGTAGTGGCAAACGAGATCTGAGGAGTTACCACCTAGCATTGTGGGATATAGGGGAGCCTCGAGCCGGTGGAACTAGCTCTCGAGCTTTTAGAGTGGCCGAGTCGGAGCCGAGGATCGGCTACGAACCCATCCAGCAAGAATGAAGGCAAGATTGACAACTTAACATCTTTAATTTTAGATTAATTAATGCCTGTAGATACTGCTGTCATTTGAGACAACTGGTCCTATCAAGGAAGGCTAAACAAAAATAAGTTATGTACTTACCATAACACTCCATGCGAGTTGTTCATCTCGCCTTCATTCTTTACTGATGGGTTCAGAGCCGATCCCTCGGCTCAGAGTCAGCCAGTTGCAAAGCTCGAGGTCTTCAAATAGCTTGAGGCCAAGTCCCTATCCCATGATGCACCTAGAGTTACCTTAGATCTAGTTTGCCCCTGCAATAGATCGGAGGTTCTGCATTAGCTCGGACCAGTAAAACTTGTTTTCTAGTTACTTATTTCTTATATTCAATAGTTTAGATAGTTTTATAAAGCTCTTACAGCTTTCTAGCGTGGGCTTCTGCATTTTAGTCCCTTTCCTTAGTGTGATTTAAAAATTTCATAGTTGGCCTCTTGTTTTAGGCCTAGTTTAAAACCTTTTTCTAACTCATAGTGTGTGTTTAGTCAGTGAACGTTTGTCAC
This sequence comes from Protopterus annectens, assembly GCF_019279795.1. Taxonomy (NCBI): domain Eukaryota; kingdom Metazoa; phylum Chordata; order Ceratodontiformes; family Protopteridae; genus Protopterus; species Protopterus annectens. Next base: position 569,893,620 of record NC_056747.1, read on the forward strand.
AGTCTTGCTAGATATTTATTTGCTGTGTGGTGTGTTTGCCTTGACAGTTTCAGAAAAGGCTTGAATTTATTATTACTGTTACAATTTTTATAATTAACAGTAATTTTGTATTCTTTAAATATGTACACAGTTTTGTGAGAGTTTTAAATTAACAGGTTATGGGGGTTTTTTTTCCTGAGGGTTTTCATTAAAACAAAAATTCTTGTAATATGTGACCGGTTCAAATGGAGATGACGAGAAACAACTGTACAAAGATCAACCAGCCAAACAATAGTGGATGCATGTAACACAAAAGCTGGAAATGGACATTTTTAAAATAGCTGTCATATACAGTAGGTGGGAATAATAACCTATTACCATAATGGCTAAAGTAAACATATTTTGCAATGTGAATGACCTCACAGGTACAGACAAAATAGTAACAGTTGTTGTCTCTTTTGGCCATTCCCGGTTAGGGGTCGCCACAGCGGAACTCCAGTCTGCTAATGATTGGCAGTTGATTTTTACGTACCAAGTTGCCAGCTCTGACGCACAACCTTCAACGAAGGTACACCCATTCACGCATGTCTCCATGCAGAAGACGCTCTTGCTGAGAATCGAACCAGACAGCGTCTTACTGTGAGGTGACAACGCTACCGCAGCACCACCACCTGGTAACAGTACTAAATTATATTAAGAAATGCAGAGTGCAAACAGAAATACTACAGTCAACACAACTACAGTCAACACAATTGGAAAGAAGTGAGCATGTGAAATTGATAAAGGATATCAGAATGGATATTCAGCAGAATATCAGTCACAAAGGAAAAGGGGAGCACTTGTACTGCTACAGTATTCCAGTAGCTTCCTGTCTTTTAATGGTTTCTTCTTGTTTGTAAGTACCTTATATTTTTAGCTGTTGCAGAGAGATAGTTTTGGACCCCTGATCTTTAACTGCCTTCAGCTCCCTGCTGTTCCCCTAGCTGCACCAAAGCCATTTCTCCTTCAATTCCACCACATCAAAGTTTCCGTTTACATAGCTACTACCCTTACAATCAACTCTTTTCTGTTATTTACCTACATTTACCTCTATCCACTTGCGTAGTTACCATGCTAGTTCACTCTTACGGTATTTTCTATTAAACAATCTAGCATCTAATTTACTATCCCCCTCACTTTCTATTAAGTTAGTGGCTAAACGTCTTATTTTTAGTTTCGAATGGCTTAATTTCACAGTCATTCAGCCTGGTAGGAGAATCCCACATGATAGCAAACAAGAGGATGTAATAGCTTACTAACTGCTACTGACCGGTTCCCTCAGAGTCCAGGTCCTGTCCTGCTCGGTTTACCCTTGCTACACTTGTGCTCAACTCCACTCCCCTTCCCAGAATTTCCACCCACCCCCACTACCCCTACATTTACACCACATAACTCCACCCACTACTTCAAATTAGCCTACCACATTCAAGAGACCTTTCATTCTCCCTTCTAATTGGCAGTTCAACTACTTCCCCAAATGGCTGCCTCCAGTTCACATGCACTATTCTTGTCTTGTGCTAAACTACTTCTACTTTTACTTCTACATCTTTCTTCACTCAACTCAACCTCATTTATTACTAAGCCTTTATCCGGAACTATATTCCTACCAACACCAACTGAAAGCTATTCTGATACATCACCCAGTCTCTAGTAAGTTACTCCACTACTCTTCTCTAAAGTGCTACTTCTCCCAACAAATAACCCTATTCCTGTAATAAATGCAGCCACCTCCCCCTTTCTCCACACGAGCATCTCAAGGCGGCTACAATATTCATTTCTCCATTCTACAGTAATTTCAAAACTTTTCTGTGGTAACATACATCCTAATCCAGGTCCCACTCCCATCACCCTTCCAATACCATTAGACTCCAGTAACACCTGTAAATCCATACATATTGTAACCTTAAACTTACAGAATATTCTTAACAAAACTACTGACCTTTTTGCCTGAATAGCTCTAAATAAACCCAACATCACTGCTGCCACCAAAACCTGGCTAAAGCCAAATTATACAGCATTCAGAATTCCTCCCTCCTGGCTACACTCAAAAAGAAATGATAGACCTCACAAAACAAAAAGGAGGTGGCATAGCACTCCTTTTCCCTAATATCTGCAATATATTCCCATATAAAGATAATGTCACACATTCCACCAATGCTGAAATTCTGGTCTCCTTCCTAAAAATAAATAAATCAACAAATGTATGTATTCCCCGGGTAATAATATGCCAATACTGGAAGGAATCCTACCCTGTGTCTCTAGTAATATTAAAAATCCATAATTCTGGGTGACAAATCAACTGGTTAAACTTTTGCTGCACAACTCCATCCTCAGATATTAATCCATTTCATTTCACTCAACGTATCAGCTCTCCAACTAGATTTAATAACAGCACTAAGGAAGGTTCCCATTCTAAACTGGATACAAGTTTCTGACCCTACTAAAATCTTCTCTGCTGGTACTCTCTCTAATGTCATAAGTGATCATGTACTAGCTTTTATTCATCAAATAGCACCCTCCTACCATAAACAGCATAATTACAAACATATTAGGAATCTTTTAACCCACAGACATTCAACATTCTCAAAAGCATGAACTGGACTAACTTAAAATACTTACCTTTAGATGACGCTCTACAGCACTTTAACACTACCTTTTTAAAAACAATAGACAGTCTTGTACCCCCCCCCCCCCCCCCCCCCGAGTGGAAAGGGTGAAAAACATCCATGCTCCATGGCTATCCAAACCCACTAAAGAACTAATTCTCTATAGGGATAAAACATGGAAAGAGTGGCAAAAACTAAAAAAACTTACACCTATTGAAATTCAAACAGCTCCATAACCAAGTGAAAAGACTTGTACTCAAAGACAAAAAAAGATCATTACTTATACTTAAAACTTCAAACAAATCAGAATAATCCCAAAAGATTCTGATCATCCACAGGCTGACTTCTAAACCCTGGCACAAAAAGCAACCCATACCCAGACAAAACACCTGAACAAACAGCCAGTTTCTTCAACTCACACCTCATAAATTCTACTAATATCACTGCTAACTTTTCTCTACAGCACTCTACTACAAATTCTACCAGTACAGCTACTCTGTCCCATCTCTCGCAGCTCCATTCCTCCCTCTTCTTCACCATTTTCAAACGAATCAGTAAATACTTCACCCAAATTCTCACTTACTGCAGTCCCCAACTTCTACTATAAAGCTACTTCTCAAACTAAAACCCAGCTCTAATGCATAATATAAGCTACCCCACTGAATATCTAAAACTTGCTGCAGAAGCCATCACTTACCCTGTTAGTATTAAGAGATCAATTCTTATATTAGATCTTGCATATCTAAACTTTGGAAAACAGCTTTCTTACCCCTAAACAAAGGTGACAACTTGACAGGTATCAAACTTCTGCCCCACAGCCATTTTATCTCCCATCTATAAACTCCGTGAAAAATGTATACAAGTGCAACTTCTGGACTTCCTACTCAATAATCAAATCCTATCTCTGACTCAACAAGGACTCAACAAGGATTCAGACCAGGTCATAATACTACAACTGCCTTAGTATCCTTCATGGACACAGTCAACAAAGCCTGTGATTCAGGAAAAATTGTATCCACCCTATTTCTTGACTTATCTAAAGCTTTTGACACTGATTCTCTCACTATTCTTCTATCTCAACAATCAAACACTGGTCTATCACCTCCCTCCTTTAACTGGTTTTTCAGTTATTTAGCTGAGAGAGAACAGCCAGTTAAATTGCAAAAAGTACAGTTGTGTACACCTACCATAAATGTAGATGTTCGAGTGTCTTCACTGTTGCAGTCATGACTGTAGGGTTCTTCCCTGCCGGCAGGCAGCCCTCGGTCGGCCAGAATTCCAAAGTCTGGGTCCGACGTCAGCTGTTCAACCACACTCCCTGACGTCAGAGCGCCAGGAGTACAAAGCTGACAGCCGACGCCATCTTCTCCAGTTTTTCTTGCCCCAGATGTCAGGAGTCCCAAAATAAAAAAGGTCCCATAACCTTTGCAAATACACCTCAGAAGAATGGTGAAAAAAGGAAATACACAAAAGTAAAAATAAGAGACTGCAACAGTGAAGACACTCGAACATCTACATTTATGGTAGGTGTACACAACTGTACTATGTTCATTGTGTTTCACTGTTGCAGTCATGACTGTAGTGTAGAATCCCAAAGCTGAAATAAAGGGAGGTGGTCATAAAAAGGAAGGGGCAGCTAAAAGGCCCTGCAAGACTGCAGAGGCAAAGCCTGCCCTAGACTTAGAGTAGAGAGGTAGATTGTAGTGCTTAGAAAATGTATGCACTGAACTCCAAGTTGCAGCTTCCAAAATGTCCTTGGTAGGAACTCCCCTGAGGAAGGCCGCAGAAGTGGCAGCAGCTCTGGTGGAATGCGTCCATATATTCCCTGGGATTTGCTTTCCATGGTGAAAATAACAAAATCTGATTCCATGAGCAATCCATTTAGAAATGGTCTGTTTTGAAATGGCTTTACCTTGGAAACTTGAAGCATGAGAAACAAACAATTGTTCTGATTTTCTGATGTCCTTGGTTCTGTTCAGGTAAAAACGTAGCTGTCTGTGCACATCCAAGGAATGTAAGATCATTTCCCCTTTATTTTGAGGAGTGGGGAAAAAGGTTGGCAAGTGAATAGTTTGATTTAAAGCCACTTTGGAAACCACCTTAGGCATGAAGGTAGGATTAGTCCTCAAAGATACCCTGTCTTGATGAAAAATAATATAAGGTTCCACAGCCATAAGAGCTTGTAACTCTGAAACTCTCCTGGCAGAGGTTAGGGCTAACAGGATAGCTGTCTTCCAAGATAAAAACTTGATATCAAAAGAGGCAGCAGGCTCAAAAGGAGACAAGGTTAGTTTTTCCAAAACATAGTTGAGATCCCAAGCAGGAATGGGAGGAGATCTAGGAGGTCTTAAGTTCTTAGCTCCTCTGAGAAACTGTCTCATGAGCTGGTGGGAAAAGATGGGAGGGTCTGTATTATAATGAGCAGAAATAGCAGAGGCATGTATCTTAATGGAAGAGAAAGAGAGACCCTTATGTAAGAGATCTGTCAAGTAAAGTAAAATTAAAGTAATGTTAGGAAGAAGAGGATCAGAATCCTCAGCCTGCACCCAGGAACAAAATCTTTTCCATTTTCCCGCATAAGATTTTCTAGTGCTAGGACGTCTGGCTTCTAAAATGACATCCATAACCTGCTTGGGCAGTAAAGAAGAAATCAAAGGCCCTGGATTAACCAGGCCGCCAGGCTGAGAGTTCTGACATGAGAGTGTAGAACCTGACCCTGACGTTGGGACAGAAGGTTCGGAGACTGAGGTAAAACCCAAGGGGGTGCCAGGCATAGGTTCTTTAAAGTTGGATACCAAAACTGCCGAGGCCAATTTGGAGCCAGTAAGATCATCATCTTGAGCTTGTCCTGTTTTATCTTCAATAAAACCCATGGAAGAAGAGGCGGAAAGGCATATCTCAAGAGGTTCCTCCAACTGAATGACAGGGCGTCCACTTTCCAAGCTTCTCTGTGGAAAGTCCTGGTGCAAAAAGTCTGTAGTTGATGATTGAGATGGGATGCAAAGAGGTCTATGTGAGGACATCCCCAGACTGCTGTTATCATCCTGAATATTTTGTTGTCCAGCATCCACTCGTGTGGATCTGAAAGATTTCTGCTCAGACTGTCTGCCAGGAAGTTATTCCTGGTAGAAACTGAGCCTGAAGATCCAGATTACAAGATAGAGCTGTGTCCCATAGATCCATGGCTAGTCTGCAAAGGGGGTAGGAATGAGATCCCCCTTGCTTGTTTATGTACCACATCACTGTGGTGTTGTCTGTCCGTATCAACCGTTGTCCTGGTTGTAAAAGATTCCTGAAGGCCAACAGAGCTTTCTGAACGGCTAACATTTCCTTTAAATTGATATGCAGGTGCTTCTGATCCTTTGTCCAAAGGCCCTGCAAACAATTGCCCTGAACATGGGCTCCCCAAGCATAATCCGAGGCGTCCGTGGTTAGAATCTGAGAGGCAGGAGGCAGACGGAAGGGCTTCCCTTTGTTTAGAGCACATGCCCTGGACCACCAAAGAAATTCCTTTTGAAGGCAAGGAAGGACGGAGATCAGTATGTCTAAACCGTGGCAATGCTGAGACCATACACTTTTTAGGTACCACTGTATTTTCATGTGTAGTCTTGCATATGGTACGAGAAGGATGCAGGAGGCCATGTAACCCAAAGCCTGCAGGAATTTCCTTGCAGATAGATGAGTTAAAGTTGCCAAGGTTCTGAAAGTTGAAGCCAGCTGTAGCTGTTTTTCGGATGTCAGAAATGCCATCTGGGTTGAGGTGTTCAGAAGTGCACCCAGAAAAGTTACCTGTTGTGATGGTGTCAAATTTGACTTTTTTATGTTTACAGAGAATCCCAGGAACTTGAGGAGGTTCTGTACAAATTCCAGATGCTGGAGTAAGACATCCTTGCTGTCTGCCTGAATTAGACAATCGTCCAGATAAGGGTAAATTTGAATTCCCTTGAGTCTGCAGTAAGCTACTACTGGAGCCACGCATTTGGTGAAGACCCTGGGTGTAGTAGAAAATCCAAAGGGCAGCGCAAAGAATTGAAAGTGCCTCGGTCCGGCTTTGAACCTGAGGTATTTTCTGCGATCCTGCCTGATGGGAATGTGTAAATATGCCTCCTTTAAATCCAAAGTTATCATCCATGCATTTTTGGACAGCATAAGAAGTAGTTGCTGTAGAGTAAGCATCTTGAATTTTGGAATCTCCAGAAAGGTGTTCAAGACCGACAGATCCAGAATGGGTCTCCATGAGTTTTGCTTCCTTGGGACTAGAAAGAGCCTTGAATAAAAACCTTTTTCCATCTCTGAAAGAGGAACCAGTTCTATGGCATTCATAGCCAAAAGAGCTTCCACCTGGTTTAAGGCCTCCGTCCATTGATGTTTTGGAAGGTCTGGCCATCCGCTTGGCCTTGGCAATGTATGAAAATGGAATTTGTAACCTCTTAAAACCACATCCAAAACCCATTTGTCTTGGGTTATTTGAATCCAATTTTGATAAAAAAGAGAGAGTTTTCCTCCGAGAGGGGCTTCCAGGCAAGAAGTTTCTGTAGCCCCACAGAGGGAGTCATTGAGTTTGTTTCCTTTGAGACTGTGACCTGTCCTCTCCTCCCCTAGGGGTGGAAGCAGTCCACTGTCTTGGTCTATAAGCAGCTTGTGTTTGAGGCCTCCCTCTGGAACGTCTATATCTACCCCTCTGAGGCCTGTCTGAAGTGGGAAAGGACCAATTTTTTGAAGGCCAATTCCTGCTAAATCTAAGAGGCTGTACTTGTAAGAAATCTTTAACTGTTTGCATGGATTTCGCCTTATCCTCCATCTTTTTAATCACCTCTTCAACTTTTGATCCAAACAAAACATTATGCTGAACAGGAGCATCCAATAATTTAGCCTTTACCTGTTCAGGTAAATTTTGTTCCTTTAGCCATGCATGCCTTCTAATGACTGTGCCAGAGGTCGCAGCCCTACAAGAAGCCTCCAAGGCATCAAATCCACAGTGTAAACCATGCTTCCCAACCTGTTCAGTGGCATGCAATAAGTCATGTAATTCCTTATCATCTGCACAGGCAGAAATGGAAGTAAGCTTTTGTTTTAAGACAGACAATAGAAATTGCTGGTATTTAAACATATGAAACTGACAGTTTAAAGCCCTAATGGACAAAGTAGCAGAAGTGTACACCTTTTTGCCCCATCTTTCTAAGGATCGAGAATCCTTTTCAGTAGGAATAGGATTTTTGGCAGAAGCGGCCTTAGTTCCCTTAGGACCCTGAGAAATGGTTTCAGGGTCAGCAGAAGGGTTCTTGTATAAAAACTGATGGGAATCAGGAACCCTGTAATATCTATCAGGCTTAACAGGAGCAGGAGGAAAAGAATCAGGGGTTAAGTTAGCCTCCGAAAAGGCATCATCCACAATGTCCAAAACAGGAGGAATAGCCAGGGGTCTATGTTGGGGAAGAAGAAGAAATTCCCTCAGTCTTTTCTTGGACTCCGAATACTCCTGTCCTTCCCAGTGGAAATGTTCCCTCATTTCATGCAAAGTTTCCCCAAAAGAGAAATCCTCAGGGGGAGAAGCTGAAGGAATGGATTCTTCAGCATCAGAATCCTCATAAGGAGGGAAAGAATATTCCTGATCAGAAGAAGAAACTGAGGAAACAGAAACCTGATCAGAGGAATCATAAGAAACATCCTGCCTTGGCCTTTTGTCTGGAGGGGGATGAGAACCCCTAATCATAGTAAGTAAATCCTCCGCCATCTTGAGTAACTGTTTTTGTGACTTGGGAGCCGGTTCAGAAGAGGCCTGTGTAGAAGTCTTTGATTTTGAAGGAGTCTTTGCCTTTCTTTGGCTTTGCCTTTATTAGTAGCTGAGTAGGCCTGAAAACCTCTTCGGAAGCCGGTACCTGCACAGCGGCTCCGGACCCCTCCGAAGGAGCATTGTCTGAAGGTCCTGCAACAGAAACATTTAAAGGCCTGGTAGGTTCCTCATGAGAGTCCGTTTCGGCTGTCGGTTCTGAAATGGCCGACGACAGGGGCTGCAAAAGCGCCTCACTGACGACGGCCGAACCTGAAGCTGGCTCCGCTTGTGCGCTATCATCAGATTTGGACCTCGGAGGCCGGTCTTTATCCTTGCGACGTTTGTGAACACCGGTAGCCGGGACCGTATCAGACGACATTTTATAGTTAAAGCCCCTACCGAAGTAATGAAAAGCAAAATCGTACCTTCGCTTAATTGTATGTTGATTGAATCTAGCACAAAACCGACAACTAGCTACGTCGTGGTCAGGGCCCAAGCAAGGAATACAGTAGGAATGAAAATCCTTATGAAGTATTTGCTTCCCACATGAAATACAATTATTAACTTTTTCTGACATCGGAGTGGAGCAAGAAAAAAGTTTCCCCAACAGGGTACTTAGCTTTGAGTGGAGAAGAAAGTCTTCGGACTGAAGTATATCAGTAAAATTAGTCAGGAGTCAGCCGACCGGCACTTGCGAACTGCTATCACCGCACGGCAAGAAAGACTGGAGAAGATGGCGTCGGCTGTCAGCTTTGTACTCCTGGCACTCTGACGTCAGGGAGCGTGGTTGAACAGCCGACGCCGAACCCAGACTTTGGAATTCTGGCCGACCGAGGGCTGCCTGCCAGCAGGGGAGAACCCTACAGTCATGACTGCAACAGTGAAACACGATGAACATCTCTCTATCGCCTTATCTTCACACTTCTACCATAGTTCCCCAAGGCTCCATATTGGGACCACTTCTCTTCAGCATCTTTACTAATACTCTTCAGTACTCCTTCAGTGGGGGTTTTCACACGATATGCAAATAACTCCACTATTATATGCTGTGCTAACATTACATCAGATCTACAACAACTCAGTCAAATTGGCATTTAGTTCCACAGAAACCTGGTTATTCAATAACCATCAGTCTCAAAATCCAAACAAAACCCAACTCATCCTATTTACTCCCAAAAAAAGTACCTCCATAAACAAATCCAAGTTCAATATTCTGTCACACAGCAACACAAAAAATGAAGTTGTTAGCACACTAAACTGATGGGAGTAAATCAATAAAAACAGAAAGTTCGATCTGCACATACAGCACAACATTAACAAAACACACAAAAAACTGTATTCTTTACAGGCATACACATTTCCTCTCTCTCACCACTAAACAAGTACTTCCTACCACTTATCTGCTCCCTTTTCTTACCTACAGTGCCCCCTTTGCTTTCTAACTTGCTATGCTCCCTAAAAACAAAACCTGAAATGTTATAATAAAATCGCCAAGTTCACAACAAATGCCAGACATTCCACCCATCACTGCATGTTCCTATACTCACTAAACTGGCTCGAGTTCCCATATTACCTCACTTATTTACAATTAACTACCACTCAAAATAATTTTCACACCCTTAGATTGTCCTGTTTTAAGTTCTTTATTTACCCACTACATTCCCAAGAGGTCCCTTAGGTCTTAAAAACAACACCTTTTGAATGCGCTCAAGCCAAACATACCTACTGGTCAACTACTGTACTCTTGTGTGGTAGACAGAGCTTGGAATGCCCCTCCATTAGCAATTCGACCCACTCAGAATCATACTTCTTTCAAAACATTTTTACGCGAGCACCTCTCTGTTAATTGGATCTGTACTTGTACTAAGCCTCCCCCCCCATAACTTGACCGTCATCTCCCTCTTGTTTATACTCATATTCCACATTACTCTATCAAGTAATTCTCCATAGACACCATAATTACACCATGACAATATGCCCTTCTTCACTCTTCATTTTATTTGTTTCCCCTGATTGTTTTTTTTTTCTGCTCACACAAAATGCTTATGTCTGCCTTGCAATTATGGTCATGAAAATTTACATAGTTCAATGTTCTGTAAAATCTTATAACTCGTGTAATCCTGCTTGAACTAGCAGCTAATGTCTGCCTTTGCATATACTTTTCATGCAAATTCTATATAGCTAATTTTTGTAAAATGTTACTTGTGTAAAGTTTCTTATTATTAATTCTGTTTTTTCTTTGTTGGAGCTTTTCTCTCCAGGCATCCACTAAATATGGGCACTTAATGGCCCAGCAGACTATCCTGTTAAACAATTGCCAATAAATAAATTGCTGGAAGAGTAGCAACAGCGATAGAGAGATTTGTGGTAGTAAGGGGTTACTGGCAAGGGAGGAGAATAACGTTGGCATGTACTTATATTCTGCCTAAAACTATTATTATGGAGCTTATGAAAATTTGGAGAAATAATCAGCTTTCATCAGGGAATGTTGGCTTCCTATTGATATTTCAGCACTCAGAATGCAGAGTGTCGATAAGATGGCTACGAAGAGCCAATTTTGAAACACTCCTCTCCTTTAAACTTACATCAATTCCAAGATTGCCATCCCTCACAGAAAAGGGAATATTCTGAGAAATGGCATCTTAGCCTTAGTCTACACAAGCCCGTTGTTTCAGCAATTCAGTTTCTACTTCAGGACTCACTCTAGTGAGTCCCGAAATTTCAAATGGTTACTGGGAATATTAATTGCACGTGAAGACTGTAACTTGATTTGCAGCAGTGACTATGTATCGGGGGGACCTTGAAGGGAAAATATGACAAAACCCAGTAGATTTCTGAAGAAATGTATGAAAATATTTGGTATGGAAGACATGAATTCAGTAGCAGAAACAGAAAAATTACATATTCCCAGAGGTACAATAACTGGGACAGACTACACAGAAATTGTATTTTATAGGATCATGTGCATTTAATTGAAAGCTTCAACACTCATTGAACAATTTCATATTATGATCCAATAATCACCAAGATAAAAATGCAAGGTTATGAATTAAAACTGAGACACTGGTGTTTCCCCGCCTACCTGTTAAAAAGAGAGGAATTTAAGGAATGGGTAGTGGAAATTATTTGAGAGTTATTTGGGAAGATAGAAATGTCTGCAAAAGTTAGAGCTGGTGAGTGGGATAAAATAAAAGTGGAGTTTAAAAACAGGGTAGAAATAAAAGAAAATATCTGTTTCAGAAGTAATAAAAAGTATCTAAAAGGGCGGGCTACCAATGGTTGAAGTGTTGCAGAATCAGGGGAATCTCACAGAACAAGAGGAAGCTCAACTGCAGATTACTAAAGAGAAAATAAGGGAGTGCCTGGATAATATGCACGAGTTTAAAAGATAATTCCAGAGCACAAAAAAATCTGAGCACAATGACTTGGGCAACAGAATATAACAAGAAAAATAACCTGAGAATCTGTAGAATTAAAGATATTTCTGAAATCTTATGAAAATTTGTATAAGGTAAGGACGTGGAAATTAAGAAAAGGCTCAAATGGAATTATTTATGGAAGACTTGGGTATGACAAGGTTAGAGGCTGATGAGGCTCAACAATCAATTATGATTAGAGGTGATGAGAAAAAAAGTACGACCTACAATCAATCTTAAGGAAAGTCTCCAAGAATAGATGGTATTACTGTGGAAGTTTGGAAGCTAGGATGGAAGAAAGATCTGGAAGGTTTTGTTCATCAGTAAAGGAGAAAAAGCACCAGCAGCCTAGAAGAAAGCTGTGGTGTCTGTAATACCTACAGATTAAAGACCCATTGTAAAGACCCAACAGACCCAGTTTCATATAGGGCCCATTTAAATTTTAAACCATAACTAACATGTTTATGACTAGAATAGTTAAAAGAATGGCAAAGGTGTTGGCAGAATTGAAAGATATCTATCAATGTTGTTTTGTGGACCTGGGATTTTAGGAGTAGGGCAATGGAAGCATTTGCATTCCCTGATGCAATGAGGAGGTTAATTAGGAGGACATATGAGGGATCGGAGGCAAAAATTAAAGTTGGAGGGTTCCTCTCTGATGAGCTGCATTGAGGAACCAGGCAGGGGTGCTCTTCTTTACCCTTTGTTATTTGCATTATATTTAGAGCCATTGGCATAGAAAATAAGGGACTCAAGTTCAAGAATAGAATTGTTAAAGTCGACTTTTCTTGACTACTGTATTTGCTAACATTATTATTTTGTGCCTGATGAAACAAGAAAAATACACTGCAGTGTTGTGAACATTTTGAAACAGCTTCAATTTTTGGGGGGATATAAATTAATGAGGACAAAACAAAAGCTACAGCTGTACACCATGTACCCACACTTGAACTGATTCAGCAGTAACCATATATAAAGTACTTAAGAGTATGGGTTAAAATGGATTCTGTCACAGCAGCTAAGGATATGTAGAGAGAGACAAAAAATAAAAAAATAGAGAAACTCAAAAAATGTAAGATTTGTTTATGAATATGGATAGCAGATGCAAGCAGTGTATATACAAGTCAGGCATATTTTTATCAACCTGAGAAGTTGTGGGCAGTAATTAATAAAGAGATGAAGGATTTAATCTGGGAGGGGAAAGAGCGCAAGGGTGAAGTGATATATGTTGATTTTTCCAACAGAACAAGGTGGTTTAAAATAACCTTATCTGAAGGGATACAATACAGTTAAGGCTCATATACATAATACAAGTAGAAAGCTGCAATTCTAACTGGAAAATGATGGTGATGATGAAGCAGGGGTAATTCAAGAACTAAGCAGTGTTTGGGAGTTGGATGCAGACCCTTACAGAGAATACGAATATACTATTCTGCATGGCTGTTAAAGAATCAGAAAATATTCCAAGAATGAAGCAAACACAAGAATATAGAAAGGAAATTCTGTTAATAGGGATGACTCCAATTAGAGGTACAGAAAATAAGCAGGGGGGGGGCTGTATTTTACTGGAGAAAACTGGCAAAATAACAAAGGTATTGGGAGCAAATGACTACAGGGGGAAATATAACAGAATGGGAAGAGACTAAGAAGACAAAGAATGCAAGCTAGAGAGACTGCCTTCATTATCAGGGATTGATATCAGAGTACAGGCAAACAGAAAACATTGGGGAATCCTAAGCTGAAATACTTGGTCTGGTAGAATTTTAGTTGACTCGAACAAAAACTGCTGTTAGAAAATGGATAATTAGTAGGCCATATAAAATACTGTATGATAACAGGAATCAATCAATCAGACGTGGTTAAAAAAGATTGGGAAGTCAGACTGAACAAGCACTTCACAATGAAACAATGAGAGGACGTGTATGGCTCGCAGATGGAACATTCTGAAACAGTTTCAATTTTTTTGGGGATATACAATGAATGAGGACAAAACAAAAGCTACAGCTGTACACCATGTACCCACACATGAACTGGTTCAGCAGTAACCACATTTATGGGGACACAAAATAAAGTACTTAAGAGTATGGGTTAAAATGGATTCTGTCACAGCAGCTAAGGATATGTAGGAAGAGATTAAACAAAAAATACAAAAAAATGAGAAAATGCAAGATTTTGTTTATGGATATGGATAGCATATACAAGCAGTGTAAATGCTTTTAGTTCCTTTAGTTTTATATACAAGTCAGGCATATTTTTTATCAACTTGAGAAGTTGTGGGCAGTAATTAATAAAGAGTTGAAGGATTTAATCTGGGAGGGGAAGAGGGCAAAGGTCAAGTGACAACTGTCCCGAAACAAACTCAACAATTTTGTTTTTGCAAAAAATGTTGGCGAAAGTAATCTTGGTGAACACCACTTGCTGGGTTTGCCAAAGTTACATTTGATGGGATGACATGCTTCCCTCCCAAACATGCAAGTCTAGTAGATTCAGGATTTTTGCTTGCAAGTGTCTGCATAGGTATTTTTATACCCCAGACTTCAAAGAAATTTCTCTCATATAGATTACAAATGCAGGAGGTGTGATGCGGAAGAAAGAAGTAATGTTTTGTGAGTATAATGAGTTGGCATATTTTAAAAATTCCCTAAAGAGTACTTTGTCAGAAACATGGGATGATTAAATGGGTGTAACTAAGGAAATTATTTTTTGTGCTGGGATATGGGATCTGAATTGCCTAGATACACAGTAAGGCCTTGTTAAGTTTACCTTTGGTGGCTGCCAAAAAGCAATTACTTGAAACTGAAAAACAACGTCTAAGCCAACTGTACTTGTAGTAGTGAATGCTGTAACAGATATTAAAAAAAAAACTGAAAGTGGGATCTTTAGAGAAAGGTAGGAGCAAATTACATAGGAAAAAAATGGAAAGTATGGGAACAATACAAGCAGAGTAATGTTTTGAAGTAGGAGTGAGGTTTAAGAGAAGGCAGGAATTAAGCAATTCATGTAATGCTGCCTTGATGATTGTATAAAAGAATGTATATGATGTATAATGCTTGCAACTATGAATATGTTAACATGGTTTGTTTTCTTTTATATAAATGTAAGTTTGCCTATGTCTTAGATGACGATTCAATAAATGTGTTAAAAATATGATTCAATATCTTCCCTCAAACTAAACCTAGAGGACTGGATGGATGCTCTCAAATCTACCCCAGGACTAAATGGCCTCTTCTTCCTATGAAATTAGAGGAAAGATGGGGGGGGGGTGAATTTAAAGGTAAAGGTAGTATGCTTTATTATGCATATGGCTGCACATTTTTGTTGGAAGATGTAAGCAGGCAGTCAGTAATTTTGGAAACTTTTGAGTTTGAAAAATAATCTGATTAAAATATTGCCAAAAGTCAGCAGCAGTTATGTTAGTGGGTAAGGTGGGTTAGGAGAGCAGTCAGTTTATCACTGTCAGAAGGGAGAGAACAAATATTTAGGATTTAAGGTATTTAAAACAGTGTAGGAAATGTGGCAATGAAAAGGGGTTAAGGAAATGGCTATGAAGCTGAAGGATTGTTGGTCAGCCAATCAGGGTACGGTGTCACACTAAAGAGAACAGTCAAACCCTTATTCTTCCTCATGTACTTGCATAGGTAACTATAAATGTTAGTCAAAATGAGATGGAAAGTGGAGTTAGATTTTGTCACAATCACTTGGACATGGATAAAAGCAGGGAAAAAAATAATTTTGCAAAGTTTATCATTGCTATTCATTTAGCTAAAGAATACGAGGAGTCAAAATTAGCAAGCTAAAATGGGTAAAGTGAAAATTAAGAGCGGTAGGAAAGATGGGAGAAACCTTTAGAATGGTGGAAAAAAGATACAACTAATACTTCAAGTATATGGGGAGAAAATAACATAGGGATCTTCATTTAAAGCACTTGAGCTAGAAAGGCAAAACATGATATGGAGAAGGTAGACTTGGTTATGGCATGAGATGTGAATTAAAGATCAAAATCTGTTTTAAAAGGTAGAAGAGGAGTATGTAGGTAGAAGTCAGAGTGTTACTTTTTATCCTTAATTGTTGACAAAGTAAGCCAACTAGATAAAATGCCCATTTTCAGGGGTGACCCAGGAGCACTGTCTACTTAAGTGATTCTCAGTCACAAAGCAGGTAATTGATGGGTGACAGAATCAAACTCTGTACACTGAGTAAAGGCAACAGCTCAATTACAGTGCAATGCTTTAGTTCTCTGTGTTAACTGCCAGAATGAGTTCTAGGTGATGAGGTGTTTGTGGGGGGGGGGGGTGTAGACAAGAATAGACCCCCCCCCGATGGAGACCTGGAGAAAAACATAAGGGAAGAAATGAGAGATAGAGATGACTGAAAAGAGTTACACTGGTAGAAACAGGGTGATGGAATACTTGTGAAGCTTGTGGAAGTGTTCACAAAGGGATAACTTACAGGTCTATGAAAAAGTCTAAGATGGAAGAGGTAACAGAGATGTCGAAGTGTTGGGTGAAACAAAATGAAAAATGGGGAAAGGATGCTTTTATGTTGAAAAATGGAGATCGGCAAGGACAGCAACATAAGTTTATGGCTCAGTAAGGGATGTATATTAGAGATGTTTGATTAGGTGATGCAGAATCCTAGTCACAGTTCAGAAGAAAGGCTGGCGGGCCAGATGACAATTTCTGAAGGTGGGGTCTGTGGAAGCTTAACTACTTACATTGACGGATGCAAAGAATGTCAACATATATAGGATAAACCTGGGTAGTGAACATTTAAGGAGTGTTTCAGCAGTAACCACCCCCCACAAGATTAAAAATGCAATTTTAATGCTACAAAACAAAAATGTGAATAAAGATTCATCTGGGCTTCTGGTGGTGCTGTGGTCCAACATGCTATCTACTCATGTGACACAGGGCACCTCTATGACATGGTTCAAGAGGAACCTGGATGTGTGGATGGGGAACAGTAAATTCTTACAGGGGATACAGCCTACAACCCTCCTGGACATGGGCAGTCATCACTAAATGCAATCTTAGGTACTGACTAGCATTTCTATGGCATTACACTAGGATGAAACATCTAGGCTTAAAATGATCTCCGGGTCGATAGCCTAGTAATCTCCTATGATCCAAAGTAATTGCATATGTTACACTTATTTTTGAAAACAGCACCTATATGCAGCTTTTATAACCAAAAGTTAAGTATTGAAGTCAGAAAGGAATGCACTGTAATAGTAATCTGCTAGTCAGCAAGCAGTGTTTACAACCATAACATAAAATCTTTATGAGTTGATAAATCCTGTAATAAGATCAAAGGTATTTGTGCCCATTAGGAAGATAATGCTTCTGTTTGTATTACTTCCAGTAAATATATTTGAATGAGACTGCACATCTGAAGCTGGGGAACAATGGATAAAAATTATTAGGGTTTTCATCATACAGGTTTTCAAAGAGGCATCTAACAACTGTATAGCTGTTCTCCTCTACCCAAATTAGCCTGCAGCTTCCTCATGTTGCTCTTACAGCAGCTGTTCTTTGATCTGCATAATGTATATTTAAATAGCTGCTCTACAGTACAGTTTGACAGTGATCTCATTTAACTGAATATAATACTCTAAAATTCCAACAAATTCTCCAAATCCCTGGACTAAAGCGAAAGGTCAACTTGTTGGTCTTCCTTTTGTTGCCAGCCTCATAACATTAACACTTTGTATCCTTTGGAAGTGTAGCAACTGTCTGATGCACAGAGATAAACTTTTCCTTTCTATAAGACATTCTGTTTGCAAGAGAGATGCAAGTATTTAACCAACATGGAGGCCTCACTCTCACAAAAAAGACTGAGCAATACACACTTCAACACTCTACAGCAGCCCATACCAAGTGTCTTACCCTGAGACTGTAAACGAAAAATTTTTGCCAAAGCCTCCTACTCGCATGAAGGCTAGGTCTCTGAAAATCTACCACCAACACATCATCTGACACACAAGAAAGTTATCAAGATTTAAATCATCTTGAATCCAGAACACCACTCTACAAATAACCACATTTCAGTGGCTGGTGATTCTATAGTAAGACACAGATTCTCTTCTCACTACGCTGGAGAAAGACAGCATGATAGCAAGTTATCTTTCAGATGCTAGGATATCAGGTATCTCAAATAACTATGGTGGTATTGTCATATTATTTATGGACCATCTGGCAAATACAATTATGACAAAGATGGGTCCAAGTGGGGATGAATGACTTTGCATACAAATCCCCAAGGGGTACAGGCGATAAGTAAAATGTCCTATGCAGACTGCCTTCTATCTTTTACAGGCTTTTAAGGGGAGCTCTATGCCTGGCAATACAGGCCATTGTCAAAACCCACTCTGATGGACCTCCTGCATATCTACAACACAAACAGTGCCAGCATTACCCACTTTAAAGACTTAAACCTATAAATAGGACCTGCTGGAGAGACAGGCATGGAGCCCAGAAACTACTCAGCCTCTGGAACAAACTCCCCATCCATGTGAAGCAGAGTTCCTCCCTAAACCAATTCAAGTGCAACTTGGACAACTGGATGGAGGGCAGGAAATTCATCCCTGGTTTGGCACCTACATCTCTAGTGGACATGGACAACCTGTAAATGGTTTATCTCCCAGGCCCCTACTTGTGCATTTTTCATCTCCCAAGCCCCTTCTTATACTTATCAGAAGTACCAGAACTTGTCAGAGATTTGGGATGCATGGCTAGGCTTAAAAAGGCCCTTGTGGTCATTATCCAAGTAAACGCCTATGAACCTATATGCAGAGAGAGAAACATGTCTCGCCATGCATGTAATGAACGCAGGCAAAACTCTAGTCTTAATACAATCCTTCAAGAATTATGCCTTAGTACAAAAAAAAAGCCAAATTACTTCAATTACCGCATAATTAATTGGAGTCACTCCAAAGGGATCCAGTATGTACCAGCATATTGGTTTAATCCTTTGCTGCCTCCACAGTGCCCTTTTGTGCACAGCAGCCAGCTGATGAATATCTCAACATAATAAACATATCAAATCCAAACCACTAAGGTGTCTATACTCAATGCTTGATCAACAACAAAATAATGACCTTGAAGTACTCCTACATTTGGAGCATATTCATATGTGTAATTACTAAAACTTGGTTTAAATATTCAGAAAACACTCCCTCCATACCCGAGTTTTCTGCCAACCATGCCTTCAGATTCAGTGATAACAGTGGTGGTGTCTCCATATGTGTTACTACCTATAGACAGATTTTCAGAGACCCACAAAAATAACTCATTAAGCTCCAAGTCACACTAAAAACAACTATCAGCTGCTTGTTTCAGGACACACTCTATGCCCCCTGACAACCATGTAAGTTTCTTTAATGTAATTTATGAACTCCCTATAAATAAAAACTCCATTATTTTGAGAGACTATCAATAAACTGGAGCACCTATATCTCAAAAGTAGGATATGATCAGTTCTTAGATTTTAAAGATAATGCTCCCTAGAGTAGACTGTTAAAGGAAAACTCCAAAAATATTTTTTTTAATTGTATCTGTTTTTGAGCTATTTTAATGCCTAAAAATCACTCCAAGTGCTTGTTTTGCAATTTTAATGTGTATCCCACAAAATGGCGTATGATGGGGCCTGCTCTGGCAATGTGATCTTTTCTTACTTTTATTCCTTCTTCCCAGAATACATTTCAATCCACTTTGAGTCAAGCTAGACATAAGGAAGCAATGTTGTCTTCTCATGC
The DNA here is from genome assembly GCF_019279795.1 of Protopterus annectens. Lineage (NCBI taxonomy): Eukaryota > Metazoa > Chordata > Ceratodontiformes > Protopteridae > Protopterus > Protopterus annectens. The sequence continues at coordinate 569,913,186 of NC_056747.1, forward strand.
CATTAAGACAGAATAACAGGACTGTGAAGCAGAGCTACTTCTATGTTTCCCGTGACTGAGCCTCCATTAATGTGTCTGTCGGAACTTATTCTATGCTATAAATAGTTGTTAGCTACTTCCAGAAAAAGAAAGCAGACAAATAAATAATATCAACCAAGTAAAACACGGCAAAGAACCTGTTTATTATTACTTAAAACAAATGATGGTAAACACTTACCTAAAGCAGATAAATAGCAGGCTTTTTTAAAGGGATTCTTTTGCAGTTCTAAAAGAACTGACAGACCCTTCTCCACACTCTCATGCTGAGATGTGAAATCTCTCATTGCAGTAAAGGATTCTTGCTGTATCATGGTACAGGTGACAAGTAGTATTGTAAAGGACTCCAAAGTAAGTTTGTCTCTACTTCCCAATGCCTTCAGTGGGAAGTTTTTTCCTCTATCTCGTAAATGATGCTGAATTAAAATGTGCTTTACTAGTTCCATAATTATTATTGTCATGTTAACCCCCCCTTTTTTCCATTTCATATTTATTTATATTTTGGTAACCAGGGAAGTGAACTGATATCATGACCCTTTTCAGCCACAACTCAGACTGCACTGGCAATATAATAAGTAATAAATGCACTTGGAAATACAAAGAAAAAAAATACTGATATAAAGGACATTGACAAGCATTGCATGTGCAACAAACAGCCAATGTGTGAGAGGGAATAAGTAAAACATTAAACATTTACTAGAATGAATACATTAATAATGCTGAACTCTACTGTTAACTATTATAAATAAAATGGATGCACCCATACTGCACAACTCACAGTGCTGGAAGATGTTACTGCTCTCTAAATGACTAGCAATCAGCAAGTGAATGTTTCACAGCTTCACAAAAGAAAAGGGCTGCTGATAATTACAGCTATCACTTTTGTTCTCCTAAGATAATAAAAAAAAACAAGAAAACATACTAAACCAACACATTTTGGAATGGAACAACCACTGCAGTTCTGCCTAATAACTAGCATGGTGAAAATGATTTGAGACATGTAAAAAGTAAGAGAAAGGTGGTTAATGAGGATGATGACAAAAAATATACACATGCATGCACACACCCAGTCTGTATATTTATACATTTTTGTGTGCATCTATATACGTGTGTGTTATGTAGACAAACACAACACACATGCACAGCCGGGTCCATATCAGACGATCAAAACGTTGTTTCTGCACATAAGAAATGATTGACACGTATTGCGCAAACTACTTAAACGCTGAACATCCAAAACAGCGAAATCTGAAATGTCGACGTGTTTTGGTTGGCCCGTCTGTGGTATAGCTCCGTAAGGTCAGTGTGCGATAGTTATGGACCTTAGAGTAGGGTGCAGGTTAAGGTAAGTGTATAGATAAGGTAATGTATGTAAGATTTAGTGTAGTCTTAGAAGTAGGGTTTTGTTAAATGTATTTATGTGTATTATTTATTTTGTTGGGGTATATCTCCTTAGGGGAAGTGTGCGGTAATTACGGACCTTAGGGTTAGGGAGGGGTTAAGGATAGTGCATAGATAGTTGTGCATGTGGGGTTTAGTGTAGGATTAGAAGTTGGGTTTTGGTGCTTTACGTTAGGGTTAGGAGTAGGGTTTGGTTAGTGTATTTATGTGGTTTATTTATTTTGTTTGGGTAGGTAGTATGTAGTGGGTTGTGGGGTTGGCCGACTATGAACGCTCAATGTCTTAAATTTCACGGTTTAGTGCATTCAGTCTATTCGCTGTTTGATTAATACGTGTCGCTCTTTTGGTATTTGCTGAAATGGATTTCCGCAGAACTGATATAGACCCACAGGCATATATCAAGTGCACGTGTGACTACTTACAAAAATACCCACTGTAAAGGTCTCTCTAGATGTATTCATGCTGTACTGCACCCCACATATAATATTATACATGCTATACACACACACACATATATATATATATATATATATATATATACACACACATATATATATATATATATATATATATATATATATATATATATATATATATATATATATATATATACATATATACAGATAGCTACACACACACCCACGTATGTTTATGTATAGACACAAATACTCAGTTACAAAAAAAATGCCCACTTTGGATTTGTTTTTATTTCAAGGACATGAAGTACAGAAGTACACACACAAGCAGATATTATATATATATATATATATATATATATATATATATATATATATATATATATATATATATAAAAACCAAGCTGTTACTATTTACACCTAACAAATCTATCACAATACCTAGCCCATTTAATATTGTGTCCAGGGATGGGACTGTCATCTCCCCTGACACTTGCACTAAATTGCTAGGAGTAACCATTGATGATAACCTCAAATTTGATCAGCATATAAATCAAACCATTAAAAATATCCACAAAAAACTGGGCAATATAAAAATAAACCATTTCTAAACACAACATGTTAGGATAACAATTGCTCAAACTCGCCTCCTTTCTACACTGTTTAATGCCTCACCCATTTTCACCAACTTTCCCAAAATCAAAATGGCCAAACTCAACACCTGTTACAATCAAATTGCAAAATTTGCTATCAGTGCTCCCTACTGAGCCCACCACTGCCATTCCTTAAAACAACATGGCTGGTTTGAATTCCCTAATCTTCTAAAGTATCATCAACTTTCCTTTGCTCACAATCTCCTACTACTCCCAGACAAAACTCCAGCTCTGGCCAATCTACTAGAATTACAAGCTAAAACTAGACCACTTTGCTCTCGTGACAAAAAAATAATCAAGGTCACCAAGACCAACACCACAGCAGGGGACTCCCTATTCCCTAACTACATAGGCACAATTTGGAACACCCTACATACTGCTATTACCTCAGCAGGCTCAAAAAAGTTACATTTAAAAGACTCTCGAAAGAATACCTAAAGCACACATGGATATGCACATGTATCCACATGTTCCTCACCTGGCTGACTACCCCCCACCCTCTCCCCTTACTCTTGTCCTCTGACTTCAGCTTCATGACTAAAATGATGCAACCTCTCTAGCTTTCTTCCAGTTCCACCTTTAATTCTAACCCCTTAGTCAATACCTATATGTCACTGCTAGGACACTTATCTAGCTGCTAAATTTACTCTTCTCTTTACACCTCTACTCTTAATTTATATTTAAGCTACTTACGCCTCCTGCATTTCTTACTTAACCTGTTATCCAATTTCCCATCTCTCTCTCTCCTGCTATTATACTCCCTACCATGACTAATCTTTGCTCGATTTGTTGCTATACTCCATACTGTGGCTAACTTGCTCACAACTCAACTGTATAAAACAAAAAAATCCAACCCCTACTAACAATGTTTACCACTATGTAATGCCTCAACCTAAAACTGTAAAAGATGTGTTTAGTCTATGTAAATATATTAAATCTTAAGCTTCAATGCTATGTTACCAGTCAATGTTAAGTTTGTACTATCTATGTAAATCTGAATGCTTCTGTATACACCTTATATTTTGCTTAAAATTTAACTGTAAAGCTTTTCTCCCTGGGCCTCCACTGAAAATGGACATGCATTTAGTTCAGACTTTCCCGGTCAATTAATGCAAAATATATGTGTGTGTGTGTGTGTGTGTGTGTGTGTGTGTGTGTGTGTGTGTGTGTGTGTGTGTGTGTGTGTGTGTGTGCATGCACTGTACATAATACATACACACACATATAAAGGGGGTGTGTGTATTACATACAACACACATTTTATATATATATATATATACACATATATACATATATATATATATATATATATATATATATATATATATATACATATATATACATATATATATATATATATATATATATATATATATATATATATATATATATATCTACATATGTATAAGTGTATATATGGATATATACAAGTGTGTGTGTGTATGTATATGTATGTATGTACATGTGCATTGGTGTGTGTATATATATATATATATATATATATATATATATATATATATATGTGTGTGTGTGTGTGCACACCATGTATATGTGGTGCTGCAGTAGCATTGTCTCCTCACAGTTAGACGTTGCCCGTTCAATTCTCAGTTAGAGTGTCTTGTGTGTGTCGAAATGCGTGAATGGGCGTTCCTTCATTGAAGGTTGTGCTTTAGGCCCGGCAAGCCAGCACGTGTAAATCTACTGCCAATCATTAGCAGACCGGAGTTCCGCTGTGGCGATCCCTAACCAGGAAAAGCTGAAAGACACACAAAAAAAAAATTACATATATAGATATATATATATATATATGTGTGTGTGTGTGTGTGTGTGTGTGCATTTTTTATTTATATACATATATATATATATATATATATATATATATATATATATATATATATATATATATATACATATATATATATATATATATATATATATATATATATATATATATATATATATATATATATATATATATATATATATATATATATACACACACACACATATATATATATATATATATATATATATATATATATATATATATATATATATATATATATATATATATATATATATATATATATATATATATATATACACATATATATATATATATATATATATATATATATATATATATACACATATATATATATATATACATACATATATATATATATATATATATATATATATATATATGTATGTATATGTATACATGTGTATATTATATACATGTGTGTGTCTATACATGTGTCATATTATATATATATATATATATATATATATATATATATATATAATGTGTGTGTGTGTGTGTGTGTGTGTATATGCGTGCACATAGGCAGCCAGACACAGATATGTTCATTTAAACAGTTCAGTACTTCTGATTTCCTTTTTCTTAATGTTTTTAATGCAATGGGCACACAGTAAATGGATTTTAAAGTAAATTCAGCTGCATGTTATGGTCACGTTTCCTTTGCAGACTTGAAAATGCTCATGCATTCTACCAATGTAAGGACGACTCAAAGTTGGGAATCTCTTACCATGGATGTGTGTGTACCACATATGCAACCCCCTCTGGAAGAAAAGCATTAAAGACATTTTTATGAGCAGTAACACTGCACCTAGTTGACAGGGTTGCCACCTCTCTCTTTCTGCAGTTCTGTCCTATGTGTGGGTGGGGGAGGGGGTGAAATGGAAAATGTGTTGATTCTTTACAAGAAAAAATATTTACTGACATTTCTAAAATGTCACAGAAATCTCTGACCCTATATTTAAATTATATTAATATATAAACCATTATAAATAACCGTTTAAAGTTTAGCACTTCAATACTATGATGCTGCTCATGTAAATTTCTCAGAAGAGGTGACAACTGTCTCTAAACCCCGGACTAATCAGTTTTATTTCGTTATGAAATGGGGTGTTAATTCCTCCTCCTCTCTGCAATAAAAAAAGTGAAAACAGTTCCACAGCTTTTTATCTTTTTTGACAGCAGCTGCTGTGCTCCTGACATTAGTAGGATTAACTGCCCTCCTAAGACTAACAGCAGTACGTGACAGGGTAAACTACAGATTTATCCAACTCTATGGTATGTCATGCAGTCCGAACGAACTCCTCTGCAAAGTATGAGAGAAGCTGAGCTTAAAATAAAAGTAGGTGGTGATTTCCCTTCCTTTGATTCCAAGGCAAAGAAATGAAAGGTTTAAAAAGTACAAGCAGGTTTCTGTCACCTGCAAATACTGGAACCCTATTGTAGACAGAAAAGAATCCTAAGGATTGAGTTAAACTGTAGGAGAGGCTTGAGTTTTACTTTAACAAGCCCTACACAACACAATACTCTTGACCTGGTCCTTACAAATATAGCTTCATAATTTTCTATTCCCCTTGTATTACCTTCCTCAGTCAAAGTGACCTTTACCATTAAAATCTCTAATTACCCAAATAACATCATCTCAGAATTCAAGAATTTAAAACAATCTCATCAAATTTTATGACAAAGTTTCAAAATGTACTTTTATCAGCGTAACCTCAGACACTGCCAAAGCAGGTAGCTTCACAAAAGAATTCTATGTCTACTTAGATAAATGTATAAAACTGGCAGTGCCAACCAGAAATAAATAGGTTAGAAAGTTTACAAGCAAACCACATTGGTGGTCCACGAAAGAAAGTAAACTTTACAGCAAAAGAAAATGAAACTCCATACAAAAATATACAGCAGATCAGAAGACCTTCAAATTAAAGACATTAGAAAACTGACCAACATTTGAAAAATACTTTTAGGACAACTAAGGAAGACCATGAACTTAGTTTAGCATCTGAAGCCAAGGACAACTACAAATGCTTTCTTATTTCTTAGTTCTTTTTTTTTTTTTTTTTTTAACATCCAACACTGCACTGAGCTTATTCAAAGTGGCACCACCTACTCTGACCATGTTGCAAATGTATCCAAATACCAGTGTCCTTTTTGGAGAAAAATAAGCCAAATGCTAGGAGTTTTCAGAAGAATGCTAAGCATAAGAAATGCCAGCTGCCTTCATACTGTACTGCCTACTGTAAAAATGTTTACCATCTTCTAAACTGACATACTAGAGTCACAGCGTTTCCAGGCTACATAAACACCAACATAAGGTCAGGTTCCAAATAGATTTGGGTTTGAAAAAAAGTCTGCATGCTCTTTTTATACTAAAGTGGCATTAAAAGTCATCATGAATTAAGGAAAACAAAATTTGGGTCAGTCTAGATCATCATCGTCCTCTGGACCTCAAAGGAGAAGCCTTCTGTAAAGGAATTTGAAGAAAATCATTGTCTCTTTTAGTTTCTGACAAAAGAACCTCAACAAGCCTCAAGAAGGATTTAGTACGCAGAGGAAAATAAATACTTTCAATAATGTATTTCATGAATCTTAAAATATCAACAATCAACATGGAACAAAGGAAGACCATCAGAAAAGTAAGGCACCAAGAAAAGAGCAGGTTGAGTTCCACATTCCACTGGGTCTGGTGAAGAAACCTTTGTTAATCAGACAAATATGACAGAAACTTGAAATGAAACAGAAGCCTCTACTTGCAAAGGCAATGTAACAGCACAAAATCTGGTGTCACAGAACTCTAAGTACTTTCTCAATCCACTTGCTCAAAGATGAGCCGATATACACTGTTGGTCAATGTTGACTACACAAGGAGGAATGAACATTTCTGTACTCTAACACCACTGGAGGCATGAAGAGACCACAAAAGGCCTGGAATTAGGGGAATTATTACCTAATAATTGGGGAGGGTGGCCTAATAGTTAAGGTGTTTGCCTTACAAACATAAGGTTAGAGTCTCACAAGGGATAACTGGCTAGGCTTAAAATGGCTCGCAAGGGCAGTTAGCTTAGTACTAATCTATGAACCTATCTAAATGGCATGAACGCAAAGGTCACTTGGAATGACAAAGCCCAAGGAAAACTCTAATTGGAGTATTTACTAACCATTCCACTGTATGGTGAACTAGTATACACTGCTTGTCAATTTCAGTCGGTGGAGACACTAACAGGATGCCAGAAGAAATTATGACACAATAGAAATATTCTACTCTGTATAATGTGTGGAAACAATCACTTGAGGAAGACACTCAGAGTATAACTCTAGTGCTGCAATAGACTTTACACCTAACTTGGGGTCTGAATCTTTAACCAAACAACCACAAAGCAATATCCTTGCAGGTGAAGGCTGGAAAGTGGTGCTGATGGGAAATGTCTCTGCACTGCATCACTAGCAGTGCATGTGAATGGATGAATTCAGACATCTCAAGAGGAGCTGGCTAGACAGAAGCATTGTCACTGAAGAAACAGGTTCTGTAGCACTAGGCTCACAGACACACCTGCACTAATGCTCCTCATCTTGTATGGTTGTCTAGCTCACAACATGCATCTTCACAGTAATAACCTTGCAAACACTTTTTCAAGTAATTAATCCAGCAAGACAGAGGGACTCCAAAATGGCCAGTTTCAATAAAAAACTTTTATTCAAAGAATAAAAGCAGGCAGAGGCAAGGCTCCAATTTCTTCAGCTGATTTATTACAAGACACACAAGCGCTTTCACCACAAGGCGTTTCAGGTGTATAAAAAGCAGTACTGAACACACCCATTCTTACACTAAGCATTAACTAGTCCCATGATTAAAAAGAGAAAACTCTTAAAGGCACAAAGAACAATTGTATTCAGACCACAGTAAAATGCATAGTAAAACATATAAAAAAATAATTACAAAAACCACATTTCATAAAAGCAATATTACAATAAATGCATATTACAAATACATGTAAACCACATAAATGTAATAGATTCTACCTACGTAATGGTCTATTTTTCAGGATGGGTCTCAATGGTACATGGTCATTAAGACCATGTCCTGTGTTGGCTCTTAATCTCACAATCCATTTAGCCTCCAGGTTCTCAGTTTGAACTCTGGTGTCACCACCCCTCAAGTTCTCATAACATTTACCTAATACCATAAATGTAAAGGTGTGTTGATCATTTGTTTCTTTAATGTGTTTTGCTAAAGCATTGAACACACTACCCTTCTTAATATGGTATATGTGTTCCTTGATCCTATCCCTTAACAGTCTATCGGTCTTTCCCACATAGAATTTACTGCATACTTTACAAGTAGCAAGGTAAACCACATGTGAAGTATCACACTTTGCACTGGTTCTTTGTGTATAAGTTACACCAGTGTCTGGATGTAGAAACTCCATATCTTGATTTATAAATTTACAGAACTGGCACCTAGTACACGGTTTAGTCCCTGATGTATCCTCAGTCCTGATTTGGTCTCTGGGATTACAAAGTTGTCGTCTTTACTTTACTATTAAGTAAATGGCATAAATTAAATCTACAGACCAGTGCTGGTTACTTAAAACTACTGTCTGACTTTGCTGAAAAAGAAGAATCAAAATTACTACTTCAGATCAAGTACAAATATCTTGATCGGTGTAAAAAATATGACCCTGCTTCGATTGTGAAGCCAATAAATGCTATGCTTGAGAATGCTCATGTTTATTCTAGCAAGTTAATACAAATCAAGTTAAAAGAGCTAACACAGGACATGGTCTTAATGACCATGTACCATTGAGACCCATCCTGAAAAACAGACCATTATGTAGGTAGAATCGGTTACATTTATGTGGTTTACATGTATTTGTAATATGCATTTATTGTAATATTGCTTTTATGAAATGTGGTTTTTGTAATGAAGTTTTTATATATTTTACTATGCATTTTACTGTGGGCTGAATACAATTGTTCTTTGTGCCTTTAAGAGTTTCCTCTTTTTAATCATGTGACTAGCTAATGCTTAGTATAAGAATGGGTGTGTTGAGTACTGCTTTTTATATACCTGAAGAAGCCTTGTGGTGAAAGTGCTTGTGTGTCTTGTAATAAATCAGCTGAAGAAACTGGAGCCTTGCCTCTGCCTGCTTTTATTCTTTGGATTTGTTTTGCGCTTTTGCAGAGGTACCTGGTTACTGTTGGAATTATATTTTGCTTAAAAAACTTTTATTGTTGACACCATAAGCACTTTCACACACTAAGCTGCTTCTTCAGGTAATGTTGCTCAAGCTAGAAAACTCAGTTTAAATACCATATACTACTTCCTTTGATTAATCATGTGACATCAAGGAACTCAAATTACAGTAAAATAAAAGGGGGCCTTATATTACAAGAACAAAACTTTAATACATCTTGTAATATCGAAAGCCAAAACCCTGACCGGCCGATTTAACGCAGTTAACCACTTTCCTTGGCCGCATGAAAAGAACATTTTTAATCACAGATCAACTGGGGGGCTCTGCCCCCACATACCCCAATGTAGGGGGCTGTGCCCCCCACACCCCTCCTAACTAAATATAACAACTCCGAGATTGCTCCAAATTGGAGAAAAGGGCATAATCCATATAACAGCCAAGGGAAGTGTTTCCCTGCCTTAAATCAGCCGTTCAAAATTTTTAGCTTTCGATATTACATGATCGATCTTTAGTTATTCGACTAACTAAAGTTTTGATCTTGTAATACAGACCCCATTAAAGCATAGCACTTAAGTGCAGATATCATAATACATTCATAAAAATACATATGTAACAAATATATATATATATATATATATATATATATATATATATATATATATATATATATATATAAACAAAAATACAATACATAGGTAAAAAAACAATCAACGTCTTAGGTTCCTAGACTTCAGCTTAGGTTTTATACGGATCACATCATTGAGTCCATGCCCACTATCACCTCTTAGTCTAATGATCCACTTAGACTCAAGTTGCTCAGTACTATTCCTGATGTCTCCTCCCCTTAATGTCTTCATGCACCCTCCCTGTAACCGAAAACTTAAAAGTATGCTCAGTACCACTGACAATGACGTTTTGCAAGGGCATTAGTTTTATTCCCTTTGCTAATATGATATAGATGTTCTTTTATTCTTTCTCCAAGCGTCCTGTCTTGCCTACATAAAATTTTGATCACGGTAAACAGTGGGCCAAGTAAACATGTGAGGGGTTACAAGTAGCAAAAACATTGAACCTATATGTTCTATCCTGGCAGGGTGTATAAAAATGTAACTGCTGTCAAGTGCATATACTGCAAATGCCACATGCTAAAATGGCATTACTGCTATATTCATGTTTATTCCTCGAGTAACACAAAGTCCTTTTTAAGGATTTCATGTTCCTAAATACAAACCTGGTGGTGGGCTCTATCACTCTGGAAATATCTTTGTCTGTCATAAGGACTTTCCAGTGTTTCCTAACATCCATGTACATGGAAACATTACTAGAATAATGTAATGGTGCCCTTAGCTTACACTGTTTGTTCCTAATATGCATAACTCTGTCTGATGCAGGTTTTGGAAAATAAGGTTTAGCTGTGGTCCCCCTCAAGCTTTCAACCTTCTCTACATTTTCAGCTATTTCTCGGTCACTATAACCTCTCATCCTTAAACAATGCTGTGTAGTTTCTACCTGCCCTTGAAACTCCTTTTCAAGTACATTTAACCTGGAGGCTCTAAAAACTTGATTTTTAACCATGTTACTAAAAATGTGGGTGGGGTGCATACTATGCCTATACAAAAGATGGTTGAGATGGCATGGTTTCTTATACAATTTAGGAAAAAATTGAGCCATTCCCATCCACTTCAAAAGTAACATCAAGAAAATTCATACTGTGTGTTGATGCATTCATTGAGAAACGTAAATAATTAGTTGCATTATTTACATACACCTCAAACTCAAACTGTGTAGTACCTACCTACAAAAAAAAACAAAACACATCGACAAGCCTTCTATAAAAAGGCATAAATCTGGAGTAGGGTCCCTCAAGTATATGCTCCATTTCCCACATAGTCATCACAGTGCTGGTGCAGCTATTGGCACACAAAGTGCCCATAGCTACACCATGACACTGCCAATAGATGGAATTATTAAATACAAAAACATTATTCTCAAACACTATTCTCAATACAGTACAGAGATTTCCATCACTCCCAAGTTAAAGAAAGTGCGCACAAACTGTTCAACCTTCAAGACCCCTTCATCATTAGGTATGACAATGAATAAGGAGGTGACGCCCATAGTGACAAAAATGAATTTGTGCATAAAAATTTTACTAGTGTTAGCATCTAAAAAAGCAAATAAATTGTTCAGAAAATGCTCAGTGTCCCTCAAAATAACCATATTCCTATTTAACAATGGTCTCAAAGTTTTTTCCAAATAAACAGTACATTTACTATATATAACACTGTGATGACTATGTGGGAAGTGGGAAATGGAAAATGGAGCATATACTTGAGGGACCCTACTCCAGATTTACATTTTATAGAAAGTTTGTTGATTTGTTTTTTTTTCTGCGGGTATATGTCTGAGGAAACAGTGGGACACACTGTGAAAGCGCTTACATTTTATTTTCTGCTCTTTGTCAAACAGCATCTCTGTTGAAGCCATTGGTTGGACTTGCATCCCACTTCTTTGTTGTTGATATATTCTATATTTTTTGGTTTGCAAGCCTTTATCCAGATCTACAAGGAACTTCTTGTGTATATATATATATATATATATATATATATATATATATATATATATATATATATGTTACATATGTATTTTTATGACTGTAGTATGATTTCTGCACTTGAGTGCTATGCATATGCTTTTATGTTACTGTTTAAATAATTTGAGTGCCTTGATGTCACATGATTAAATCAAAGGAAGTAGTATATGGTATTTAAACAGAGTTTTTTTTTTTAGTTTGATAGACATTACCTGAAGAAGCAGCTTAATCTGTGAAAGTGCTTGTGCTGTCAACAATAAAAGGTTTTTATTGAAACTGGCTGTTTTGGAGTCCCTCTGTCTTGCTGGATTCTTTGTGTTTTTTTTTTTTTACTGGGACTTCTTTACCAGAAAGGATAGTTATTTGTGTTGGTTCTACTTTTTCAAGTAATGACCTTTCTTGTGACAATTTCTCACTGCACTTTCCAGAGAATGGGAAATGAAGATGGCCACAAGCTTCAGAAGCCAGTGATAAATGACATTATTAAAATGGCAGGAGTGACATCAATCAGGAATGATGTGGAAAGGCCAAAGCAGAGCAGGCAAGCTTACAATGATCCTGATTCTGTATCTATCCCCAAAGTGAACTTCCCAGGCAATGGCAACTGAAACCTAAATTCTTCTTTTACTGTGGTGGTGGTGCTGCGGTAGCGTTGTCGCCTCATAGCAAGACGTTGTCCTGTTCGATTCTCAGCCAGAGTGTCTTCTGTGTGGTGGCAAACGTGAATGGGGCGTGCCTTCGTTGAAGGTTGTGCATCAGGGCTGGTAACCCGGTACATAAAAATCCACTACCAATCATTATCAGACCAGAGTTCCGCTGTGATGACCCCTAACCGGGAAAAGCCAAAAGACACAAACAAACATTCAACATCAGCACTTTCTTGCAACATATACTAGAAGCAAGTAGGCAATGTGAATTTTGGGGAAAAACAAGAGATTATGGTACACGTCCCTTAAAGTTACAAAGGATGCCAACATCCTGGCAGATCGGTTCAGTACTAACTTTACCCTTCTCACCCCCTAATGGGCCCATATCTATAGAGGAAGAATACAGAGTCCCTGTAATCACAACTAAGCAGAAAAAGCTGCACTCTCTATCTCTAAAGCCAAAAACACAGCATCCATGGGACAGGACAACATCCCAGGCTGTTTTTTACACAAATTTCAAAACAGACTGGCTCCCCACCTAAGCACCATGTTCAATCATAGCCTCACGTCAGGCTTTGTGCCCACTGAATGGTGCACAGCAACAGTTATCCCACTCCACAAAGGGGAGCCACCACTAATCCTGGGAAGTATAGCCTGACGAGCCTGATCTGTAAGGCCATGGGATGGATCATCATGGAACTCAAAGACATTGGTAACCTCCAAACTCTGGACCCCACCCAGTTTGGGTTTGTGAAAGGCAGATCATGCCTCCTGAACCTGATCGACTTCTTTAAGACAGTCACCAAAGCCATAGATGAGGGTAAGGTGGTTTACACAGCCTATCTTGACCTCGCCAAGGCTTTCAACACCATCCCCCATTCTGGAATTATAGCTAAACTCACTAAACTAGGTATAAATCCCTACATCACAAGATGGGTTGCCAATTGGCTCACTGACAGATCCCACACTGTAAAAGTTGCAGACTCCAAATCTGACTTCCAACCAGTGACAAGTGCAGCACCACAGGATTCAGTCCTGGGACCTCTCCTGTTTGGTATCTATTTATCTGAAGTACAGGCTAACAAAGAAGGCCTTTGGCTAATGAAGTTCGCAGATGACTGCAAACTAGGAGCCATAATAGAGTCCCCAAATGATGTGGACATCCTACAGAAGGGCCTCACTGAGACAGATGCCTAATATGTCAGAGCCATGGCCTCAAGCTCAATGCCAAAAAGTGCACTGTCATCCCCTTTGGTAAAAACTCTGTACCCATGAACAACCACATAGGTGGCAGTCTACTGGATACCGAACGTGTGATAAGAGACCTTGGGACCTAGGAGGGCAGTAGTCTCTCCTTTGATAATCACATCACCACAGTAGTCAGGAAATCCTTCTACGTGGCACACCTCATCACAAAAGGATTCTCATCCAGGAAAAAAAGAGGTCATTGTTCCCCTCTACTCGACACTCAGACCCATTATAGAGTACAACGCCCCTTTTGGAATGTACCTCACAAGACAACTGCAGCAGCTGGAAAGGCCACAGAAGTACCTCACAAAGAGGATTACTGGCCTCAAACAAATGCATTATACTGACCGTCTTAAAAAACTCCAGCTTCACTCCATAGCAGATCACCTACTCCGAGGTGATCTCTGCCTAACATATAAAGCTATGTCATACCCAGAGCTGCTGGACATGCTACACCTTAAGAATTCCCAATCCCTCTGAGCTACATGCTCTAGGGACCTAAACCTTGTCACCACAATAAACAGGACATGCTGGAGGGATAGGTTCCTGTCCCAGAGACTTCCTATACTCTTGAACAAGCTACCCATCTATGTCAATCAAAGTTCTTCATTAGCACTCTTCAAGAAAAATTTTGATGAGTGGATGGGAAATAGGAAATGCACCCTGGGGATCACTTCTGTGGCCCTGCTCAACAAGGGCACAGGAAAATAACTTTCTTGGGTGGCGTAAGCCAGGGAACCTTGTTGGCTAGGCTTACTTAGGTCCTTGGACAGACAGCCTAGTACCTACCTATGAACCTATGTCTACATGAATCAAGGAGGACATGGCTGAACAAATGGATAGAGATAACCCATTTACTAGAACCACTCCAGAAGTCTCCCTCATAGTAAGACCCAAAGCTCCTGACTACCTCTCTGACAGTCTCACTTTCACCACAACCATTCCTATACAATAACAAAATAAGTAAATACTAAGTCATTTCACAAATTTCTGCATCAGTCTGTATGCAATCCTCTAAAGAAAAATATATTATAGTGACATCTAAATTATTTTGGATACACAACTGAAATATGAAAAACGAAAAACTGACAGAATGGACTACCTGCTTGTTATTTTGTACTTTTATTCATGCAGCCATACATTTTTAGGCACTATGACTGTTAGCAATAAAAATTAATTACAGATTTTACATATAACTCTGATTTCATTTTCTTAGTGAATTGTGCCACAAAAGGACAGGGAAAATCTGCTCACATAAGCAAGTTGCAATGATGTAATACATTTTACCACTTAACATAGCTGCCCATAAAAACTGAAGATACTTAATACAAAAGAAATGATGTAGCTACTGGTACATAGAGCATCCAGTACTTCACACATTGCACTCGTGTCTGAAAAAGATTCTATTCTGTTTTTCATCAAATTGTATGTTATAGAATCAAAGCCCACTGATCATAATACAGCAAAATACAAACAAGCAAACCTCTGAAATTTGTTTTACCAGGAGTTCTGTGTGTGTGTGTGTCGGGGGGGGGGGGGTCCACCCGCTTTGCCATTGATGAAGCAGGACTTTAAGTAGTATAATCATAGAATCTACAGCTGATAAAAACTCATCTTACCATACTAACTGCAACCCTAACAAAAATACACTAGAATTAAGACGGGCTCCCACCATTCTGACTAAAGTGCTTTTAGACACAAAGAAACTGAAATCTTACTGCTTCCATAAAGACAGACCTGCATCTTTTACAATTGTGGGTAGTTGGATATTTCGGAAAGGACTGGAATATAAACATTAAAAAAGTTTAATCTTTCACTGCTTTCTGCAAATACTGCCTATTAGCTGAGACTCTGGTACAAAGCAGAAATTAGATAAAAACAGAAGTTACTCAGTATCTTCAGGACAGAAGCTCTAAACTGCAGTAGAGTAAATGTTGATTCTTGCTCACTGTTATCAGTCAGTTGGCTGTTCCAACAAAAGGCAAGATCCTACTGGGCAATCTCACAGTAGTCTGTCAAACAGAAAAAGCTCACATTATGTTTAACGACTTGCAGAAAAATTACCATCAATTTCTCAAAATTTAACATAAGCAATTAGACCAAAACTTGAAAATTAAGAGCAAGAGGGAGTGGAAACTGGTACTGCTGAGGCAGCCTCACAAAGTCACATTATTATGCTGTTACCTCAACTCAGCATCACCACATTTCTTTAAGGAGGAACTCTTGAAGCAAGAGCAGAATAACTGACCATAATATCAAGCAGCACATCACCCCAAGAAAGAAAAATGGTAGACAACAATGAAGGAAGATCTTGCAGGACTGCTTCTCCAAAACAAATGTCCCTTAAGGAATGGATGTTTTTAAGATGCTGGACTTAAGAACTGATGGATGTGCACCCAAAGTTCAAATTACATGCATGGTTGAAATCCCTAGTATTCAGAATTGATCACACCAATTATAGAATATAATGCCTTCTTTGGGATGCATCTTACCAGACGTATTAAATGGTTGGAAATACACCAGGGGTTCTTAAAGGGGGTCACAGGCTTAAAATCCTTAAGATACCAAAAAGACTAGAAACCCTGTCCCTCTTTTTTTCTTGTACCTTACACACTCCTCAGAAGAGACCTATGACTTGTGTTCTGAGCAATTAGAGATCCAGCTGTCCAGGATTTTTACAGTCACAAATCAAACAGTCCTACAAATACCACAAAGAATAGTTGTGTAAAATCTTACCATAACCACAGATGCCCTTCTCTTCCATGTTGCAGTATTCTTAGTGTGGGACTTCCCGCCTCAGGGACCCGAATGTCAGCTCCTATACAAAAGCTTAAGCCAGGCTGCTGTAGGTGTGTGGAATGTCACAAGCAGGGCCATAAACCAGGGACCGTAAATGTGACATCTGCAAGCACAGACTTCAGAACTTAAATGCCCAGTCGGACAGTCCCACAGGGAGTAACACGAGATGTCAGCCCGAGGTGCAAAGTGAAATATGCGGGCTAGTCTGCCCCTGATGTAGGGTAGAGCTTCAGAGTGCCCTAAAGATATCTCAGTAGTCCATAAAAAGGATAGGTGGGTGGGAAGGAATACTGCAACATGGAAGAGAAAGACATCTATGGCTATGGTAAGACTTTCTACAACTATTCAATGTCCTTCTATTCCTATGTTGCAGTGTTCTTAGTGTGGGAGAGTACCACTGCTTAATTAGAAGGAAGGGTGGTGGTAGATGTAGCTGATTCCACAAATCCCTGCAGGATTTCTCTAGCAAATCCTGCCCGGGCTCTAGAGATGTGGTCCAATTTGTAGTGTTTGGTGAAGGTGTGAATTGTGGACCAGGTGGCTGCTTCAAGGATGGAGGCTGTGTCCAGGCCTTTGAGGAAGGCTTTGGAGGTTGCCATGCCCCTGATACAGTGAGCTCTTACTCCATGGGGTAAGTGCTTACCAAGGTCAACAGCAGCAGAAGGAAATAGTTTTCCTGATCCAACAGGAAATGGTTCGTTTGGAGACTGACTTGCCCAGGGCCCTAGGGTGGAAGGATACAAACAGTTAGATTTTCTGATGGACTTAGTTTTGTCTATGTAGAATCTCAGTTGCCTGTGCACATCCAGGGAATGGAATATCCTCTCACTGTCATTGGTTGGAGACGAAAAGAAGGCAGGCAAATGAATGGATTGGTCTAGGGACAGTTCGATGACCACTTTAGGAATGAAGGAAGGAAGGATTAATGCGTAGTGTCACCCTATCCTTGTGGAAGGTAGTGTAAGGAGAGCAGGGCATAAGAGCTTGCAACTCTGACACTCTTCTAGCTAAGGTAAAGGCCACCAACAGTACCATCTTCCATGTACACATCTGGAGTGTAGCAGCACTCGTTGGTTCAAAGGAGCCAGTGTTAGTTTTTCCAGAATTAAATTTAGGTCCCGGGGGGGGATGGGTTTCTTTGGTGGTCTGATGTGTAAGACCCCTTTCAGGAATAGTCTTGACATCTATAAATCAACTAATAATAAAAACAAGGGAAACAAAAAGGTGCAGAAATAACAGGAACACACTGCAGAAAGTTTTAGCTAATTTAATAAACCACTGGTACCTTGGCCTTTCGCCTTCAACGGATAAAACAGTGTAAAGCAAACACTTCTTATACACAAATTCAAACCCCTAATTATTTTAAACAATTAACTCCAATTTATAATTTAATTTAAATATTTAAAGTGCCACCATCACATTACTTTCAAACATCGCCCTTCCACCTAAACACACAAAATTTAATATGTTTTATATCTCTTAAATATTTTTAACAAAATATATCTAATACTTTTTAACAACCCTAACATTTTTAAATGCTTTATTTTAAAACATTTTTAAACAACTTAATAAGCTTATTAACTCACTAAATTTACCTCAAGACTAAGACCCCTAGGGAATAGAGTCCCATAATTCAAAGTCGCACTCTGTTAAAGGCTTGTATAAGCCGAGGCGCTACAGCAGCGTTTTTGTGCATTTCGTTTTAATAAAACATTAAAGATTTGCTGGCTATTTTTTTCATTCTATGTGGTGAAATAACTTAATAAGCTTATTAATTCACTAAATTTACCTCAAGATTAAGACCCCTAGGGTATAGAGTCCCATAATTCAAAATGAATTTACTTTCCAACTCATTCAGCTTTTTAACATCACCCCTTTAGATAAAATATGGCGGTCATACGGTGGTAGCGTTGTTACCTCACAGCAAGAGGTTCTCCCATTCAATTCTCGGCTTGGGAGTGCCTTCTGTGTGGAGTCTGCATGTCCTCCCCGTGGTTGGGTAGCGTTCGAAAGACATGCGTGCGTAAATGGGTGTGCCTTCATTGAAGGTTGAGTGACGAGCTGGCACCTCGACGTTTCGTAAAAATCTACTGCCAATCATTAGAGGACCGGAGTTCCGCTGTGGCGACCCCTTACCGGGAAAAAGCCAAAAAGACAAACAACAAAACCCCTCTAGATAAAATAGGCTGTGCTAAAATACTACTACTACTACACCTAGGGGGCAACAGCAGGGAAAGGCTGAAAAAGGCTGACACAAGGGGAAAGAGGATCGTTGAGATTAGTAGCTACATCAGAGGGTGACGAATGTTACGCTGCCTTGGTTGTTAATGTTAACTTGGACTCTGAACTGGACTTATAAGTGAAAATGTTTTGTTTGACAGTTGTAAAATTTTAAACATAGTTAATTTATCTGATATGCAGTTGAGTGATTCTGCAATAAAACTTAACAAAAGGCACTAAGTTTGTACCTGTTAAAGTGCCGATGTAGGCAGACGTCCTTTTGGAAGTGAAGAAATTCTGTAGAAAATTACATTTAGCTGTTTTTTAGGGTATATATTACGTTATCAAAGTTTTACAACTTCGAATGCCATATGGTTGAACCCATATGTTCAAAGTTGTAAAACTTCGAAAACGTTAGAAAAAAATTAAAAAGAAAACACTTACCTGATGGTTGTAAGCGGGGGGGCAAGCACACCTGCCACACCCCCAGCTCTTTAAATATACCAACTCCGAGACTGCACTACAATGCAGTACAGTGTGGAAAGGGAAGATTTCCCTTTACTACACTGTAGTGTGAGCTCGGAGTTGGCATATTTAAAGAGCGGGGTGTGTGGGGTGTGCAGGGGGGGCTTGCCCCTCTGCTTACAACCATCAGGTAACTTTTTTCTTTACGTATTCGAAGTTGTACAACTTTGAATATATGGGTTCGACCATATGGCGTTCGAAGTTGTAAAACTTCGATAACGTAATATAGACCCGTTTATTATGATAAAAGAAAAAATGACATTGGTTTAAATGAAGTGAGTGGGTTATCGGAGGATGTCCCTCTTTTGAAGGTTTAAATTTATGACAATTTTTCACTGGAGGAAAGTACTTGTGATACTGATGTTTGTGAAGAGGGTTTTGTTACTGGTTATGGGAAACTGTTGGTTACACATTTACCTGTTGTTAGTAAGTTTATGCCACCTAAGCTTTCCCCTTCTGTGACTTTATTTGAACAGATGTTATTAAAAAGAATTGAACATAATTTTCAAATGTCTGTAAAAAGTAAGTAGAAGTATAACATTACGAAAAGTGAATGGGAAAGTTTAAATGCACTAAGAGGAAAGTTGAATGAATATGTGTTTAAACAGGCAGACAAGGGGGGTAACTGGGTTATATTGACTAAACAAAAGTACAACAAAATTTTGCCTGACCTGTTGACAGTTAAGAAAGATTATGTAAACTAAACTATAATCCAGTTGATGAATATAATGCAAAATTGTTAGAAACTTTGGAAAGGGGTGAAAGGCTGGGCTTCCTCACTAAGGAGAATGTTAAGAAATTGTTTGTTGAAAAACCATACAACCCGATTTTTTATAGATCGCCAAAGATACATAAGGATATAGTGAACCCACCAGGGAGACCTATTATTTCAGGCGTGGGCTCATATCTGCAGAATGTAGGTATATATTTGGATTCTTTGATGAAAAAGTATTTGAGTAAAGTACCTGCACATGTTACTAAAAAGCCGTGGTGATGCAGCGGTAGCGTTATCACCTCACAGCAAGAGGTTCTCCCATTCGATTCTCGGCTGCAGCGCCTTCTGTGTGGAGTCTGCATGTCCTCCCCATGGTCGAGTGGCATTCGAAAGACATGTGTGAATGGGTGTGCCTTTGTTGAAGGCTGGGCGTCAAGCTGGCACCTCGGCACCATAAAAAATCTACTGCCAATCATTAGCGGACCGGAGTTCTGCTGTGGCGACCCCTAACTGGGAAAAGCCGAAAGAAAAACAACAACCTGCACGTTACTAATACTGAAGAATTGTGTAAGGAGGATAGTAAAGTGAAATGGCAAGATGATTTATATTGGATGGTAGTGGATGTGAATTTACTTTATACTAATATTCAACTTAAATGGGGTTTGGAAGCCATATGGGACATTATGGGTGATGGACCCAGAAATGCCTTTGTAATAAGATTGCTTGAATTTTGTCTAACACGATTATTTTAAGTTTGAGAATTAAATACTTTTGCAATGGAAGGAAACGGCCATGGGGGCTTCATATGCCCCTACTTATGCTATCTTCTACATGGGGTACTTTGAGAGAAGGTTCATCTATTGTTCTGAAGTTTTTAAAAGTAATGTTATATTATTTAAACGCTTTATAGATGACCTTATCTTTTTGTGCAAGGGTAATGCTAGTGATTTCAACTCGTTTTTTTTAATGAGCTGAATATGAATAATCCTGGTTTAAAATTTGTCTATGGTGAAAAGTGAATCTGGTATACAGTTTCTTGACATGAAATTTTATGTGGATATGGATAATAAAATTCAGTTTAAACCCTTTAGAAAACGCACTTCAGTAAATAATTTCTTGCATGTAGATAGCATGCATCCCCCCCCCACTTGTTAAAATCACTACCCTTGGGTGAAATTAAATGCATTATCCAAAACACTTCTGAAGAAAAATATAAATTGAAATGTTTGATGGAAGCAAAGGAAAGGCTTATGGAAAGGGGTTATAAGGAAGAACTTGTGTGTGAGGCTTTTTATGTGGCATTGGGGAGAAAGCCAAAGAATGCAGGTGGAATGAAAAATATTTTTGTTGAAAAAGTTTTTTTCTGAACCCAATGATTCTGTGGGTAAGGAATTATTTTTCGTTTCAAAGTATTCTGGGTTTTCAGAGTAAATGAAAAAAGCCATTTTGGATTTGTGGTATATTATTTGTGAAGATGAATTTGTAGGAAATTTCCTAGATTTGTTAAATTTTCTTACGGGCATTTTTCTAATTTAAAGGAATTATTAAATATGGCTTTAACTAATGTTCCCCAGGAGTTTGTGGGTGTTTTCTGCTTGTGGGCATTGTAAGGTTTGTAGTTGTATTAGAAATATTTCTGCTAATTACATTAATGGTAAAAGGTTTGTAGAGGTAGGATTAGCTATAACATGTGGTGTGGTTTATATTGTGGGTGTGGGTGTGAAAATATAAAGTGGTATATTGGTCAAACTAAAAAAGCAGTTTAGGTTAGAATCATGGAACATATGAGGGACATCCATAATAGGAACATGAAAAGCCAGTAGCTGAGCATTTTGTTAACAGACATGGGGGCAGTGTGTCTTTGTTTTTTTTTAGTATTTTAGCACAGCCTATTTTATCTAGAGGGGGTGATGTTGTTAAAAAGCTGAATGAGTTGGAAAGTAAATTCATTTTGAATTATTGGAGACTATTCCCTAGGGGTCTTAATCTTGAGGTAAATTTAGTGAATTAATACGTTTATTAAGCTGTTTATAAATGTTTTAAAATAAAAAGCATTAGTTGTTAAAAAGTATTAAGATATATTTTGCTAAAAATATTTAAGATATATAAAATGTATTACATTTTTGTGTGTTTAGGTGGAAGGGTGATGTTTCAAAGTAATGTGATGGTGGCACTTTAAATATTTATATAATTAAATTATAAATTGGAGTCAATTGTTTAAAATAATTAAGGGTTTGAATCTGTGTATAAAAAGTGGTTGCTTTACTCTGTGTTTTATTCGTTTAAGGCGAAATGCCGAGGGACCAGTGGTTTATTAAATAAGCTAAAACGTTCTGCAGTGTGTTCCTGTTATTTCTTTTCCAATTTGTTTGCCTTGCTTTTATTAATAGTTTGACATCTAGCCTGGATAGTAAAGGGGGATTTAGTGGTAGACAGTCTGAAATGGCTGATAGGTGGACTTTCACTTAAGAGTACGAAAGACCAGTCTTAATTAGTTCATACACATAGGTAAGGACTTGGGGGAGGGGGGTCCCTATCCTTACAAGACACCATTTGGAGAATCTTTCCCATTTCAATAAGTAGGATTTCCTAGTAGCAGGTTTCCTGGCCTCCCTCAGGACTAAAAACTCATCCTCTAAGTATTGGTGTCTGAAAGGGATTAGAAGTTTATCACCCAGAGTGTTAGGCCTAACATCTGTAGGTGAGGGTGAATTAGAGCTCCCTTTTGTTGTGTGAGTAGGTCCACCTTGTGGGGTAACTTGTGGTGATTGCCCTTGGCTAATGAGAGAAGCAGGGGGAACCAGTGCTGCCTTGGACAGTAGGGAGTCACCAGCAAGATTTTTGGTTTGTCATTCCTGATTTTCAGGAAAACTTTTTGAATGAGAGCGAAGGGTGGAAAAGCATATAGAAACTGTCCCTCCCATGGAATGCTGAAGGCATCTACCCTCCAGGAAGTGGAGAGTGATCCTTGTTGCAGAATTTTTTCAATTGTCTGTTCTGGGGGGAGGCAAACAGATCTACCCAAAGTGTGCCTCACCAGTAGTCAATGTCTAGAAAGGTATCCCTGTTTAACATCCACTCATGCTGTAGGGAGGATGTTCTGCTGAGAATATCTGTTTGTTTGTCCTGAGAGGGGATGTAAGCTGCCTGCAGGGGTTAAGCTGTGCCTGGTGGCAAGGTCTCAAATTTGTAATGTTATCTGGCATAGGAGGTTAGCCTTGGTTCCTCCCTGTTTGTTGCGATACCATATGACTGTGGTGTTGTCTGTGAATATCTGAAGGGGGCCAGGTTGAAGGAGAGGAAAGAAGGCTTTCAGGGCTAGAAGAACTACAGTAATTTCCATGACATTGATATGTTTCTTTTGGAGGGTAGGATTCCAGGCCTCCTGTAACATGAAACCTTTCAATGATAGCCCCCCAACCTAGGTCTGATGCATCTGTATGCATATACTGGGTTTGGGAGGGGGATTGTAGTGGAAGGTCGGGGTTCAGATGTACTTGTTGGATCCACCACTTTAGTTCTGTTTTGAGGCAGGGCAGGAGGGTAATTTGCTAGTCTAGGGGATGGTGCTGTTGAGACCACACATTTTTCAGGTACCACTGGAGCTTTTGCATGTGCATTCTGGTTAGGGGCAGCATCAGGATGGTGGCTGTCATGAGTCCCAGGATCTGCAGGAATTGCCCTGCAGATATCTGATGAACCTGTAATACGTTTTGGAAGTGAATGGAGCGAGATAGAACTTTGACCTGAGGGAGGAAAGCCCGCATCAGGTCTGTTCTGATCCTGCAGCCCAAAAAGACTTTGTCCTGCCCTGGGATTATGGATGACTTTAGGAGATTGAATCCCAAGCTTTGAAGTAGGGAAATGATGAACCTCATACGATTTTGGAGGGTGTCCGCTGTTTCTGCTAGAATGAGGATGTTGTCTAGGTAAGGATAGATTTGGACAACTTTGGTTCTGCAGAAAGCTATGGTTGGGGCTAGGCATTCTGTAAATACCCTGGGTGCAGAAGATAAACCAAAGGGTAAGACTAAGTTGATAATGAGAACAGGGCCCAGTAAAATGCAAGAATTTTCTGTTGGAGGGTTTTATGGGAATATGGAGATAAGCCTCCTTTACATCTAGAGTGGCCATAAAGGCCTGGGGTGGCAATAATGGAAGAAGAGTTTGAAGGGATAACATTCTGAGTGATAGAACTTTTAGTAAAAGGTTTAGAAAGGATAAATCTAGTATTGGTCTCCAAGGGCCATCTTTTTTGGGGACCAGAAAAAGCCTCAAGTAGAAGCCTTTTCCTTCCTGCCCTGGAGGGACAGGTTCTATGGTTCCTAATCTCAGAAGGTCTTGCAGTATGTGAGGGATAAGGTGGAGTTGATTTCTGGGGAGGGGGGAAGGAATGCCCCTTGAAAGGGGTTTTTCCTTCCAAGAAAGGAAATATCCACTTTGTATGATTGCCAGATACCAGCGGTCTGATGTGATGGACTGAGGCAGTGGGAGAGGTGGGCTGACAAGGGGAGGTGGGCAAAGCAGTCACACATTGTTGGGTCCACTCTACCTTGAAAAGGCTGTCTGTGACTGGGTTGTGAGGCAAGTGGTCTGGAGGAACTTCATCTCCTGGTTCCTCTCCTATGCCTGGAAGCGGGAGCCTCCTGACAAAGGCAGTCTTAGCAAGATAATTCCTGTAGTACTTAAGGATGGGGGACACAAGCAAATGCTTGATGTCTTGAAGTTCTTTACTTTTTTTACTGCAGGTTTCTGAAAAGGTCTGCAGACTGTTTTCCAAATAGGAAGTTGTGGTCTAATGGGGCATCTAGAATTTTAGACTTGAAACCCTTTGGTAGGGGTTGGAAGCATAGCCAAGAATATCTGATGCAGAAGCAGCAAACCTTGCAGAGGTCTCTGCTGCATCGTAACTGCATCTAATAGAATTGTCTGGCTACCTGGGTAGTCAGGGACAGTTTAGGTGTATCTTAGTTTTGGTGGGGCAGTAAGGGGTGGCTGCCAATAGAGCAGCTGCTTGAGTAACTAGGTCCAAGGCATATTTAATCATGTGGGTTTGGTAGTTGATAGCTCTGAAGGCCAGGGTGGAGGAAGTGTAAAGTTTCTTTCCTATACTGTCCATGCTTTGGCTATCCTTATCAGTAGGCGGAAGAGATGCTGAAGGAATCGGTCTAGATTGCTTATCAGGGATACAGGAATTACAGCAGGATCTGCCAGGGGTGGCTTTTCTAAGAATTTCTGTTCATCTGGAACTTTGTAGAACCTGTCAAGGTCTCTTAGGGGCCGATGGTTGTGAATCTGGGTTCTTTGATGCTGATGTGAAAGCATCAAGGCAAGCAGGGATGACAGGTGGGATGGCTGAAGGCGAATGAGATTCCACTTGGAGAAGTTCAAAGTACCTCCTTTGTGCATCAGTCCTTTGGGAAGTGTCCCATTTAAAGTATTCTTTCATTTTTGAGATAGTCTCCCCAAATGTGATATCCTCTGGTGGGGAGTCCCCTTATATGGATTCCTCATCGGGGGAATAGTATTCAAGAGGGGAGGAGTAGGAGACAGATTCATCTGAAGAGGAGTAGTAGGGTTCCTGTTCTTCATCCCCTTCATGGGCAGTAGGCAAAGGGAGAGAAGTGGCAGAAGCAGGCCTAGGACTAAGCACTGGAATAGTGGAGGGGGAAGAGGTTGTGGGCTGAAGGGCCATGAAGGCCTGCATCAAAGAACTGGTAAATGATTGCCAGTCTGGGACTCCTTCAGAAGGTGGAGTCTGGCGCTTTGTTTTCTTTTTAAAGGCGTAGGTCTCTGCGAAGGCCTGGGTTCAGGAGCCTGGGGAATGGCAAGTGTTTCAGGCAATGGAATCCCGATCGGACGTCCAATGATAACTGGTTCCCCCTCGACTTCGGTAGGGACCAACATCGGGGTCATCTCCGTGGACACACTGGCCGTTACTTCCGAAGTGGCTTCGAGGGGAGCCAAAGTAGACAGTTCTGTTGGACGTTCCTCAACCCCTAAATCAGAAGCTGGCGGGACATCTGATGTTGTAGAGGCAGAGTAGGCCTGGAAACCCTGGCCTTTTTCCGTGGCAGTTCTGTCAGAGCAGTTGATTCAGGATCCATCCTGAGTGCTAGTTTTTTGAGCCTCTGGTTTTCTAAGTATAAAAGTTAAGGGCAGCCAGACGGCTATGACGGGTCTTGGGTACAAAGGATTGACAAATGGTGCAAGCAGTATGGTCGTGCTCTCGGCCTACACAAAAGACGCAGTGGTCATGCATATCTTTATGCAGTATCTGGCGCCTGCATCAGCATTTACCCTTCTTAGCTGACATCAGCTAATGGTAACTACAGCAAAACCAAGCTCAAGCAATTAAAGGCAACAAATCCCCAATGGGGTACTTAGCTTTAGAAGTCTGAGTAGAGGAGCAAAACTATCGATGCAACATCGACTGCAGCTGAAAAGTTCTGAGGCCTGTGCGTGCAGACGTCACATTTAAAGTCCCTGGTTTATGGCCCTACATGTGACGTCCCATGCACCTACAGCAGCCAGGCTCAAACTTTTGTTTAGAAGCAGACGTTCGGGTGGCCTGAGGCTGGAAATCCTAGACTAAGAATACTGCAACATAGGAAAAGAAGGACATCAAAGGATTTAAACTTGCTTCAATAGATCAATAAAACAAGGTGGAGACAGAGAGCTGAATTATTCAGCATCTTCCTCATCTCTGGAACAGACTTCGCCCAGCAGATAAGGCAGTGTGCTGCAATACCTTCCTTCAAATGGGACATGTATAATTGGAGAAGTATCCATAAATTCACCTCTGCCTTGACTGGCCTAACTCTGCTTGAGGGGGGAAGATACAGCTTATGGTGGCAGTAACTGGTAAGGTATAATCATTGCAAGACTCTGTCTTGAACATCCTAGGATTCCTGTGGGCATCCAGTTTGTAATGCTTTAGAACTGCAACTGCTGTCCAAGTCATAACACTACATATGCCTTGTTTACATAAATTAATGAAAAAGGCATTAGAGTTAGAAATACTTTGCTTGAACAACCACTAATATTTTTCTGTACAGCTTCCCTATACAAAAAAGGAAAATGTGAAATGAGAAGATAACCATTTCCACAAAGTACCTGTGACAGGTACGCCTTGTTTGCCTTTCATCAGCAAAACAACCCAGATACCCTTTGTCATGCTACTGTTGTAACAATGTGAGGATACATAAGGTGTACTGCAGATTATCTTATCCATTTAAGAGTTAAATACTGGAAACCACACTAACTAGTATATTGCAAAGACTAATTCTACCGTTTGACATTAATAAAAATGAGTGCAAGGTCATTTGGTACAAGTAGAATATACAGTAAACGGCTTGCAAATGAGGAAATTCAAAAATCACTGCTACAAGGAACAGAGTTTTCTGTGATGGATAATTAATATCCAACAAAGTGCTGTCTCAAGGCATCTAGAGTTAATTCAATATTAGAATTTTTAAATCCTAGACCAGAGAGATTGTGGCACTCAAACTATAAAACTCCCATCAAAACATTTTCTCACAGAATTACCATTTTACGTTTATATCAGACTGTGAGCCAAACTGCACACAGGTGAACTACAATGGAGGAATAATGCAATACCAGT
Organism: Protopterus annectens; assembly: GCF_019279795.1. Lineage (NCBI taxonomy): Eukaryota > Metazoa > Chordata > Ceratodontiformes > Protopteridae > Protopterus > Protopterus annectens. Next base: position 569,941,083 of record NC_056747.1, read on the forward strand.
TTAAGCAAAATATGTAGAAGAACCAGGTCAGACACAGGAGCGCTATGGCTTTAAACTCTCTGCTTCATTCCACAATGAAAACAGTTTTCGTTTCGCCCCTAAATATTCCAGTATGGTTGGCTGCTTGGCTTTCTTCAAATAAGTCCGAAACATTTGAAGAAAATGAGTTGTGATATTAAGGTGACAGCCTGAAAGCACAAAAAGTACAGTTGTGTACACTTACCATAAATGTAGATGTTTGAGTGTATTCACTGTTGCAGTCATCACACTTGGGTTATCCTTCCAGGGGTAGCCCTCAGTCGGCCCAAATACCAGAGGCTTAGTATTTCTGCGTCTGTTGCTGTCGCTCCAGGACTGACGTCAGGCCATCAGTGGTATAAAATAAGGCAGCCGACGCCATTACATCAGTTTTTCTTGCCCCAACTGTCAGGAGTCCCCAAATAGGGAGCTAGGTTATGGTGGAAGAACACCACTGGTAGAAAGTAAATACCAAAAATTCCTTGCAAGGAGACAGGGAGAGAGAGAGACAGACAAAGGGGATGGAAGGTGGGAAACTAGGACTGCAACAGTGAATATACTCGAACATCTACATTTATGGTAAGTGTACACAACTGTACTATGTACTTCATGCTTCAGTGTTGCAGTCGTCACACTTGGGTTGATTCTCAAAGCTGAAGAAAAGGGTGGAGGCAGTCAAGAAGACTGGGGGCTGGCTAGGATGCCCTGCAAGACTACGGTGGCAAAGCCTGCCCTGGATTTGGAGAAGGTAGTCACGTGGTAATGCTTGTTGAAGATGTGAAGAGAAGTCCATGTTGCAGCCTCCAGGATGTCTCTGGTGGGGATCCCTCTGAGAAAAGCTGCAGAGGTGGAGGTTGCCCTGGTGGAATGCATCCTGAACCCCTTTGGGGGTGGTTTCCATGCTGTTTGTAGCAGAAATGGATGCAGTGTGCTATCCATTTGGAGACTGACTGACTGGATATGGCCTTGCCCTCTGCCCCTGCTGCGAAGATGACTAGCAATTGGTCAGTTTTTCTAAAAGATTTAGTTATATCCAGATAGAATCTGAGCTGCCTGTGCACATCTAGAGAGTGCAGAATCCTTTCCCCCTTGTTTTGTGGATTAGGGAAAAAGGTGGACAAATGAATGGATTAGTTGAGAGCCACACTGGACACCACTTTAGGCATGAAGGATGGGTTAGTCCTGAAAGAGACCCTGTCAGCATGGAAAATGATGAAGGGCTCTACAGCCATGAGTGCTTGTAGCTCTGAAACTCTTCTAGCTGAAGTGATGGCCAGATGCAAGGCTGTTTTCCAAGAGAGGAATTTTAACTCCGCTGAAGCTGCAGGCTCAAAAGAGGGTAGGGTGAGCTTTTCCAACACAAAGTTAAGGTCCCAAGCTGGGGTAGGAGCTCTTCTGGGTGGCCTTAAGTTGTTAGCCCCTCTTAGGAACTGTTTGATGAGAGGGTGTGAGAAGAGAGGTGGCTCTGTGCTGTAATGAGCAGAGACGGCAGAGGCATGACTTAACAGGAGAGAAGGATAGACCCCTGTGTAGTAGGCCTGCTAGGTAATCCAGAATGAGAGGAAGGGAGGGCTGGGTTGTTTTGGCTCCCTTAGCCTGGATCCAGGTGCAAAACCTTTAACACTTGTCAGCATCGGATTTTCTAGTGCTGGGGCATCTGGCCTGATGTGCAACATCCAGGACTTGTTTGCTTAGGCTGGCATCTTGAGGAGAGGGGTCAGGGAATAAAAGCCAGGCTGCCAGGTTCAGGGTCTGCAACTGTGGATGCATGAACACTCCCTTTTTCTGGGTCAGGAGTGCTGGGATCTGAGGTAGGTGCCATGGTGGCAGGCTGCGCAGCAGTGGGTACCAGTGCTGGAGTGGCCAGTCTGGGGCAAGACTGCCCTTGGTTTTCCCTCCCTTATTCTGAGCAGTACCCTTGAAATGAATGGAAGGGGGAAATGCACAGACAGAGAGGTTTACCCATTGGAAAAATACAGCATCCATTTTCCAGGCCTTGCTGTGAGGTTCCCTGGTGCAGAATTTGCTGAGCTGATGATTGGAGTGGGAGGCAAAGAGGTCCACCTTCGGGGTGCCCCATTTCTGGGTCACAAGGTTGAAGGTTCCGTGGTCTAGCTGCCACTCGTGTGGGTCTAGCAGGTTCCTGCTTAAGTTGTCTGCTAGAGAGTTTATGGAGCTTGGCAGGAATTGTGCTAGCAGGTGTATTTGTATGGTTGAGGCCATGTACCAAAGGGTCATGGCGAGCCTGCAGAGAGGATAAGAGCGAGTCCTTCCCTGCTTGTTGATATACCACATGACTGTGGTGTTTTCTGTTTTGATCACTAGAGGCCCTGGGGAGAGTAGGGATCTGAAAGCTGTCACGGCGTGCTGAACAGCTAGCATCTCTTTTTGGTTGATGTGCAGATGTATTTGATTTGGGCTCCAATGGCCCTGAATGCACCTGCTGTTCAGGTGTGCACCCCAGGCATAGTCTGATGAGTCTGTGGTGAGGGTCTGGGTGATGTGAGGTTGTGAGAAGGGAAGTCCCTTGTTGTGGTTGCATGTTGCTGCCCACCAAAGAAAATCTTTCCTTAGACAGGGTATCATAGATATGATAGTTTCCAGGTCTTGAGAGTGTTCACACCAAAGGCTTTTTGCCTCATAAGCAAGTCTGGCATATGAAATGAGTAGAATGCAGGAGGCCATGAACCCTAGAGCTTGCAGGATTTTCCTTGCAGATAAATGGGCTCTGGTGGCTAGTTGAGAGAAGCAGCCTGTCAGGTAGGCTTGTTTGTCTGCAGTAAAGAATGCCATCTGGGATGCTGTGTCCAGGCTTGTTGCTAGGAATACAATTTTTTGTGTGGGGGACTAGTTTTGATTTATTTTCATTGATAGTATACCCCAGGGAGGTCAGTAGGTACTTTATAAAGGTCAGGTGCTGTAACAGCTTTTCCTGACTGTCTGCCCGAATCAGGGGTAAATTTGAATACTTCTTTGTCTGCAAAAAGCAATGGCTGGAGCCAGGCATTTTGTGAAAACTCTGGGAGTAGTGGATAAGCCAAAGGGAAGTGCAGAGAACTGAAAGTGCATAGATCCTGCCCTGAAACGTACACATTTCCTGCAAAATTTGTGTAGGTAGGCCTCTTTTAGGTCTAGGGTGGCTAACCAAGCATCCTTGGAACGCACAGGAAGAAGCTGCTGGAGGGTGAGCATTTTGAATTCTGAATCACCAGAAAGGTGTTTAGAATGGATAGATCAAGGATTGGGTGCCAGGTGCCCTCTTTTCTGGGTACCAGGAAGAGTCTGGAATAGAAACCTTGGCCTATCTGGTCTGCAGGAACATGCTGTATTGCTTTCATGGAGAGCAGGGAAAGGACTTTTTTTTGGCCTCTGCCCACTGGTTTGGAGGAAGATCTAGGAACCTTTTTGGGGTTGGCAGAGTGTGGAAATAAAATTTGTATCCCTGGGACACTATGTTGAGGACCTATCGGTCATTGGTAATAGAGGCCCAGTTGTTTACATGGAAGGAGAGTTTTCCTCTTAGGGGCACAAGCAGGTGGGCAGAGGTAAGGGGTGAAGGTGTAAAGTCATCGTGAGTTCTTACCATAAGGTGGTGGCCTTAGCACTCCTTGTTTTTCAAGTGGAGGAACTCCACTGCTTAGATCTCTGCATTCCCTGGGACTGCTGTCTGGAGGGTCTGCTTCCCCTGGGTCTGGTCTGAGCTGGCCTGGAGGGGGCCGGAAAGGACCAGTGCTTGGAGGGGCAATGCCTACTGAACCTCGGAGGCTGGACTTGAACTGCGTAGATTTAGCTTTTTCTTCCATCTCTTAAGACCTCTTCTGCCTTGGTGTCAAACAAATTGTCTTTGTTCAATGCTGCGTCCAATAATTTTGATTTGACATGGTCTAGGAAGGTCTGTTTGATAAGCCAAGCATGCCTTCTAAGGACAGACCCAGTGACTGCTTCCCTGCAAGATGCTTCTGGGGCATCAAAGCCACACTGCAAGGTGTGCTTAGTAACTTGGCTTGCAGAATGCATAAGCTCTTGTAATTCTTTACTTTCTGGACAAGCAGGAAAGGAAGATATTTTTTGTTTGAGAAGTTCCATGGTATGCTGCTGATATTTCAGCATGTGGAACTGACAATTTAGTGCTCTAATAGCAAGAGTTGCAGAGGTGCATAATTTTTTTCACCCCATCTGTCTAAAGCTCGGGAATCCCTGTCTGAGGAGGTGGGATTCTTAGCTGTGGTTGCTTTAATTCTTTTTGGTCCTTGGGAGATTAACTCTGGGTCAGCAGTAGGATTTTTGAAAAGGAATTTGTAAAGTCAGGGACTCTGTAGTACCTGTAAGGTTTCCTGAGAGCAGGAGGAAGGGTGTCAGGAGTCAAACTGGATTCCATAAAAACATCATCCACAACATCCAGTACAGGAGGAATGGCTAAAGGTCTGTGCTGTGGTAAATCTATGAATTCCCTCAGTCTCTTTTTTGACTGAGGATAGTTCTGACATTCCCATTGGAAATGCTCCCTTAAAGTATGTAGAGTTCCACCAAATTAAAAATCCTTGGGAGGAGAGGCAGAATGAATGGATTTCTCTGCATCAGAATCCTCATAAGCAGAGAGGGGTTGCATGTCTTCATATTCAGAAACCTCAGAGTCATCGGACTCCTGTTCAGATAAAACTACTGGGGACAAGTTTCTTTTTCTTTTGGAAGGGGTAGCTTGGCTTCCCCTAACAAGCATAATAAAGTAATCTGCCATTTTAAGTATTTGAGACTGAGGCATGGAAGCAGGTGCCTGAGCTTGGGTCGTTTTTTTACGCATAGTTCATACCATGGGCCTTAGAAACTGTCGTTTTAGAAAGAACTGAAGACACGAAAGAAGTCGGTTTGTGTTGAGTATCGGTAGTGCGAAGAACTTCCTTGGAAGCCGGTGCCTGCTCAGCGGCTCCGGACCCATCCACGGTAGAGACATCCGCAAGATCCTTAGTCAAAGAAGCGTCTCATAGCATACCAGACTCCAAATGGGTCTCGGTAACGGCCTGCGAATCCAAAGATGCACCTCACTGAGAACCGTAGAACTGGCGACTAACTTAACGGAAGCGTCGTCGGCAGTTTTGGACCTGTGCGGTCTCTGTCTTTATCTTTACGTTTTTTTTTTCTGAAGATCGGTAGTCGGATGGCTTACTGAAGCTATATCGGAATATGAGGACTGAGAGCAAAAATATTTAGCTACAATAAGGGCCCGATGACCTATAGCTGTGGCGTCGAACAAAGCACAAAAGTGACAGTGAGGTACGTCGTGGTCTGGACCTAAACAGGTGACGAAGTAAGAATGGAAGTCTCAGTGTATTTGCTTTCCACAGGTGAGACAATTGTTAACTTTTTATGACATCGGTTAGAGCAAGAAAAAAGATCCCCAAAGGGGTACTTAGCTTTAGAAGACTTCAACTTCAATTCGGAAACGAAAACTCGAGTAGCAGCCGACCAGCACTCGTGTGAACTGCTTCTGCTTTGGGCTCCTTGGCAAGAAAGACTGATGTAATGGCATTGGCTGCCTGATTTTATACCACTGAAGACCTTATGTCAGCCCTGGAGCGACAGCAATTGATGCAGAAATACTAAGCATCTGGTATTCGGGCCAACTGAGGGCTACCCCTGACAGGATAACCCAAGTGTGATGACTGCAACAGTGAAACACGAAGAACATCTTAAGGTTCACAACTGTGATAAACCATTCTGCTCTGCCAGTGAGTTACCAGTCTTAAAAAACAGTAGCTATAGTGGAAGGTGTGAAGACATTTCTTTTAGAATGAACTATGGTTGATTTGGCCTTCTGCAAGTCATAACTGTATGGAATGAATCCATTTCTTCTTCCACCAAAACTTCCTGGAGGAAAGTACAGTTGTGTAAGATCTTACCATAATGGTAGATGTCCTTCTCTTCATTGTTGCAGTATTCATTACAATAGGGATCCCCTGCCAAGGACGGCCTGATGTCCGGCCAGTATACCAAAGCCTTTAGGATGCTTTAAGGTACGCCATGCATCACATGTATGCTCTGCTCCTCGCGTAGCATAGGGCATAAAGGTGATGTCCGGATGTACCATCCTCAGAACTGAGATCCCCAGAAGGAACACCAGTCCAAGGATGTCGCTCATCTAATCAGAATGAAGTAGACTAACACTGTGGATTCTGTTCAAGCAGCTTTATTACATACAAACACTTTAGAAACAAAGGTAAATAACTAACTTAAATACAAACGACCTGTCTCATACACAGATGTTCACACTATGGCTGTACTCACAAAATGGCACTGAAGCTAGCACGTGCTTGCTATTTATATGCACGCTCAGGTCTTAGAATTGTTTCTTAAAGGTACAACACACATGTTATTCTACATCCTCCCTCTTTGAGAAATGAGTCATGCAGTATTGATGACATTGACTGACATGCAATTGATACAAAATAACTTTCATCATACAATTATACAGAACTAGATACATACATACAACTACGTCCAGGTTGTTGTGTATTTCACACTGGGTCTGGAAATATGACCAAATCATGATATATAGAAATTGGGATTAGTTTTAGCAGCTGGGATCGTCTTTGCTGAATGTTCAACCTTAGAGACATCAGGAACACATTTTAGAATTTATATTTATGTTTATGTGATGGACCAAAGTCAGTTTTAATTATGTACTTAGCAAAGTTTGAGCTGCAATGTATGTTTTATAGTGTTGCTGATTTACACACTGTTGTTAGTTTCTTCACTGCTTAGACAAGGTAATGAATGTGTTAAATTGGTTCAGTGATTAGTCTGCTTCATTGGCTGCTAGAATGTTTAAAGATGTGACTTGAGTTTTAGCATTTTGGTCTGAGGAAGCGGATGTAATCCGTGAAAGCGTTTACCTTGTTGTGTTGCTATTAAAGACTGCTGTGTTGGAACCAGTTTGCCTTTTTCTTCACATCAGGAACACCATCAAGAAATGGTAGTGGGAGTCGAGACACGTTCTGGAACTAGAACATTGTCTGAATTGCTCTGAGATTTAGAATCTCTATCACAGGAACAATGCTGCGATATCAGTTCTGATACAGAAGATGTTTACGATTTCTCCTGTACTGCACACCCTCAGCTTTCACAAAATAGGACCTCAGCTCTGCACATATACTTGTTACTTGACCAATCCAGTGAAAACCTTTAGTCATTTGTATCCTTACTGTCTCTCCTTATTGCAACGGACGACTAAATCTGCTCGATCTGTCATAGCTGGACTTCTGGACAGAACACTTTATAAATAATTGGGCTTTAATTGCTTTGTTGTTTTTAGCTTTAGGCCTCAACAAACTGGAACTGATAGGCAATGTTGTTCATTGTTCTGGTTTGCCTGGATAGAAGTCTGAGTAGGTGAGCCAAGTATATCGTCACAGGGTATGTTTCTGAGTTTGAGTAAATTCAAAAAGAAATCAGTATTATCACACTGACTTCTCAAGTAATTGCTTTGCAATCTGTACTGCACATTTAGCTAGTCTATTTGATTCTGGATAATCTGGACTACTAGTAGCACGTACAAAGTCCCATTCTCTTGCAAATTTCTGAAACTGACTGATAAATTGGGTACCATTGTCAGAGATAAGCTTTTGTGGACTTCCATGGACTGAGAAATGACGTTTCAACTTAGTAATAACAGTAGTGGAAGTTAGGTCAAGTAGTAGATAGATATCAAACTAGTTTGAGTAAGAGTCTATCAGTGCTAAGTAATGTTGATTGTTCCACTCGAATATGTCAGTGGATACTGTTGACAAAGGTAGTTCAGGAACTTAACCTAGCTGAAGTGGTTCTTTCGGCAAATGCGGTTTAGTACTATTGCATACTGAAAAAGAAGAAAGTACTTTAATCAATGTCTTTTGCCGGACAAGTCCAAACTACTAGCCCTCTCTCCCTTCTTTTCGTAGCTTTGGAACCTGGGTGACCACGATGTAAAATATGGATGCATCCGTGTTGTAAGGAAGCAGAAACAACAATTTTAGGACCTTTGAAAATAATGCAATTTTCCATCAATATCTCATCTTTGTAAGGAAAGTAGGGCTGCACTTCTGGTGATACACTACATTGCTTTGATGGACTTCCATCATTAGCGCAAAGTCTTGTGGTAGAAAAATTACACACTTCCAAGCCACTGAAGTAAAAATTCTCTGCGTCAAGCTATTCCATTGTACTTTTGGGCAATATGTATAAGGTATCAGCCAGATAAAGAAGTTTGCTTTTTGTATAGACCATTCTGAAGTTGTACTTTTGAAATTTAAGCATCACTCTCTGTAATCTTGCTGGAACTGAATGTATAGGCTTCTTTAAAATAGTAACCAGAGGTTGATCAGTTTCAATCTGAATATGTAGACCACAGATATAATCATGAAACTTGGAACATGTAAACACTACAGCCAAAAGTGTTCTCTCAATCTGAGCGTATTGCATTTAAGTTGGGTAAGTGTTCTAGATGGAAGGTCTAACCCTCTTGAAGAATGAGTGCACCTAGACCAAATCTTGAAGCATCGCAGGAAAGAGTTACTGGTTTGTTGACGTAGGTGGAGTAGCAGTTTTCTGCTTAAGGTCTTCAAATGCTTTCTGGTGATGTTCTAACCATGACCATGTAACATTCTTATGTGTTAGCTCTCTCAAAGGTGCTGTCAAACTCACTGAAGTCTGGTATAAACTTGCCTAAACAGTTGACCATACCAAGAAAACATTGTAGAGCTTGTACATTATCTGGCGCAGACATCTCAAGAATGGCTGCTTGCCTGGACAGGTCTGGTCTCAAGCCAATGCTAGTAAATAAATGACCTATATATGTAACTTCTGGTAGTCTGAATTTGCACTTTAGAGGGTTGAGCTTCAAGTTCACTTAACGTGCTCTGTCTAGAACAGTCTCAAGATTTCTGTCATGCTCTGCTTCACCACTGTCTCCGACTAACAATTTGTCTACTATTAAGGCACAAGGATATCCCGAACAAATTTGCTCCATTGCACGCTGAAAAACTTCACTTGCAGAATTTATTCCAAGTGGCATCCTGAGAAATCTGTAACTTCCAAATAGGGTACTGAATAAAGTCAGTAATGAATATCTGCAATCAAACATGACTTGCCAAAATCAACTTTTTGCATCTAAGATAGAAAAAACAGTGGCATTCGGTATTAGAGCTGCAACTTCAACTGTACGCATAGGATGATGAGGTCTTTTCAATGTTTTGTTCAAATCTTTTGGGTCGATGCATATTCTGATTTCATCTGAACCTTTTTTGTGAGCTGCTACCATGCACACCACCTATTCGGTAGACTCTGTAACTGGATAAATTACACCTTGCTGCACCACTTTGTCCAACTGGGCTTTGACTTTATTCTGCATAGCTATCGGAGCTTTTCTTATTGGTCTGACCACTGGCCTGATCTCTGGGTCTAACTTCATAGAATACACAACTGGAATTTTGCCTAACCTGTCATCAAAAACATCAGGATACTCTGAAAAAAATAGTTAGTAAAGCTGGAACTGGGACATGCTTATTTGATGAATTTCTTGGGTAAAAGAAAGCAGATTCATTCTCAAACTGTCACAGAGACCAAATAATGACTGCATAGGTCTTTGGACTACATAAAATAATAAGCTATAACAGTTCTTGGCCACATAACATGAAAGTACTACTGAGCTTTCGGTATGAATTTCTTCACGTCCATAAGCGACACGTTTTGCATAACTGGTCACATTTAGTTGTTCGGGAACACAAACCCTCGCACGTACAGCTTGCCAGGCCCAATCCAAGTACAGAAAACACACCAGGGGTCAGCAAAGATAGTTCCAAATCGCTTTATTAGCAAACAAAATGGTGCATGAAATACACCAGAATAAATCTAAAGTCCTCAGACTAGTTTCGGTCCATACCTTCTTCAGTGAGGAATGACATAAAAATCATTCACCAGTAAACTTGCAGCATATATATAGGATACAACAGCCAATGAAAAACGTGGTACCTTCCAGATAATGCATATAAATGAGAACAGAGGCGCTGAAAAGCAGCATATTGCTAAGTTTGTCCTATACATCATAAACAAATGGTGACCTGTAAAAAATGCTCATAAGCAATAGCTACATAATAAAGATAATAAATAACTTTTAGTTATGTACTCAACATAACTTCAGATGTTTGGGATCCATCTCGCCTACATTCTGACTGATGGGTTCGGAGCCGATCCCTCGGCTCCGACTCGGCACGCTTATGCCAAAGAGCGAAGTCTCTTATTGGCTGAGCTTACTATATCCCAGGATGCACCACTACCAGTCCCCCAGATCTAGTTTGTCCGCATACATGCACGCCCTGCTTATATAACATCGTCAGATGAAACAAGATAAAACAGTAGAACTCAAAACCGTTCAATCTCTTCTGATCTCCAAGGCAGGGGGAAGGAGGGTGGGTATTAGGAATGTAGGCGAGATGGATCCCAAACATCTGAAGTTATGGTGAGTACATAACTAAAAGATGTTATGTGATCCTATCTCGCCTACATTCTGACTGATGGGACAGCGTCCCTAGCACCTGAATCCTGGGTGGCTCACTGGAAAACACTCCTGAGTACCGTGGAACCAAATGATGCTCGCCCTTTAGATGCCACATCCAATTTATAGTGGGAAATGAAAGTGTGCGGATTTGACCAAGTAGCCGCAGCACAAATCTCCGATATAGCGAGCTTGGAATGAAAAGCTATAGAAGTCGCCATAGCTCTGGTAGAGTGAGCTTTGATAGATGTTGTAAGTTGCTTATACGAAGAAGAATAAGCCTGAGTTATACAATCTCTAATCCATTTGGAGATGGTAGCTTTTGTAATGGTTTTACCCAATTTATTGTCTGAGAAGGACACAAACAATTGGTCTGACTTACGAAATTGCTGAGTCCTGTCTAAATAGAAGCAATTGCCTGTGAACATCCAATTTATGGAGAGTGTATTCTGCTTCATTGGAGAATTTTGGGAAGAAAACTGGTAGCTCTAGAGATTGTTGAAGACAGAGATTAGAACAGACCTTTGGGACAAAGGATGGATTAGGCCTAAGTGATACTCTATCCTTGTGGAAAATCAAGTACGGCGGTTTAATAGATAGGGCTTGAAGCTCTGAAACTCTTCTTGCAGAAGTAATTGCAACTAAGAAGGCAGTTTTCCAAGACAGATATTTTAACTCACATGTAGCAGCCGGTTCGAAAGGGGGAGATGTTAATGCACGAAGCACCAAATCAAGATCCCACGGAGGCGCAGGATGAAAAACTGGGGGTCTTAACAGACCCGCACCTTTAATAAAAGTCTTGCATAATCTGCTGCTCATCAATGGAGGATCCATGGATTCGTGGAATTTAGAGATAGCCGCCAGTTGGACTTTAATAGTAGAGACAGAAGATCCTTGATTAAACAGGGATGTTAAGAATTTCAAAACTTCCGGGATCGGAGCAGTGATAGGGTCTAAGCCCTGAGTTGAGCCCAGATAGCAAACCTCTTCCACTTACTGAGGTACAATTTGTTAGTGGTGGGTTTGTGGGCTGAAGATAAAATGTGAATAACTTCCGGGTCTAATGTGTGACTTCTGACTAAAGTCGGAAGTGGAGGAGCCAGGCTGTCAACTTCAAGGAGTGTAGGGACTGATGCTGTCGTCCCGACTGATGGATTAGCAGATCCGGAGTTAGATCTAACGTCCAAGGATCGTCCACGCATGTTTCTTCAGGTAGGAAACCATACCTGACGAGGCCAGTATGGAGCAATCAGTATCATTGTGGACCCCAATTGAGAAGCTTTTGAATGACTTTGGAGAGAAGTGGTATCGGAGGAAAGGCATAAAGTAGCCCTGTTGGCCAAGGTTGTGCTAGAGCATCCATAGCTGCTTCCCTTGATGTGGAGTCAAGGAGAAGAACCTTTGCACTTCGTGTTTAGTGGTGTTGCAAATAGATCGCAGCACGGCGTCCCCATCTCCTGAAAACCTGAGCTGCTACTGTTTCGTTTAGGGACCACTCGTGAGGAGAGAGAATTGTCCTGCTCAATTTGTCTGCCAATATATTTGATTTCCCGGAATGTGGGTCGCTACCAAGAAGCGGTTGGTAGCTACAGCCCATTCCCACACCCTCATGGCCTCTCTGCAAAGGGGGTAAGATCTGGTCCCTCCTTGTTTGTTTAGATACCAGACCACCGACATGTTGTCTGTGTGGATGGCGATGATGCCCTGAGGAAGAAACTTGTGTAAGGCCTGTAGGGACAGAAGTACAGCCCTCATCTCCAACACATTGATGTGGAGAAGAGCTTCGTCTGGAAGCCAGGAGCCCTGAACTAACCTGCCCAGACAATGCCCCCCCCACCCTATCTGGGAGGCATCTGTCATCAGGGTAACCACTGGAGAGGGAATAACAAAGGGTCTTCCTTGATTTAGATTGGATGTCTGAAGCCACCAGCGAAGGTCCCGTTTGCATGTTTCTGTAATCATGATGGGATGATTGAGGGGAAGGTCCTGAAAGGACCATTGAGTTGACAATAGCCACTGAAGAATCCTCATGTGCAATCTTGCCAGAGGAACTAAAAGAACCGTGGCAGACATTGAACCTAAAACTTGTAGGACCATCCTGGCTGGGGCTTTGGATCTTGAAATCAGAGCTTGAACTTGGCCCTGTAAAGTTTGGATCCTTTCGGCAGGAAGAAAAACGCATCAATTTTGAGTCTATCTCTGCTCCTATGAACCTTATGCGCTGAGAGGGCAGCAAGACAGACTTTGACCAATTGAATGTAATCCCCAGGGTAGCACCCAGGGAGATGGTGGCTTTGAGGTTGTCCATTAGTAGATGCCTGGTGGTGGCAGTCAGGAGCCAGTCGTCCAGATAGGGAAACACTTGGAATCCAAGACTCCTCAGGTGAGCAGTCACTACTGCCAAACACTTGGTGAACACCCTGGGGGCTGTGGTGAGACCAAAGGGCAGTGCACAAAATTGGAAATGACTGACTCCCAGGCTGAAGCGCAGATACCTCCTGGATGCCTGATGTATCGGTATGTGATAATAGGCGTCCTTGAGGTCTATGGAGCACATCCAAACATCCTTCTCCAACAATGGGAGAATGGATTGTAACATGACCATTCGGAATTTGGATTTCGTGACGGATTGGTTCAGTCTGCTGAGATCCAATATTGGTCTCAGGTCCCCTGTCTTTTGGCACTAAAAGAACCTGGAGTAATTTCCGGATCCGATCTGGTCTGTGGGGTCGGTTGGATGACTCCTTTTTCTAGCAGCTTTAAAGCTTCTGCGGCTGGAATTTCCCTTTTACTGGGTGGTGGGTCCGGGATTTTTGGACGGTGGGGTGAGTATGTGAATGGGATGGTGTAACCTCCGGCAATGATCTGAAGCACCCATCTGTCCTGAGTGATTGACTCCCAGGCTTTTAGGTGCTTGGCAAAACGGCACCCGACTGGCTCCGGAGCAGCACAGCCGGGCAATCCCTCATGATGTGTGGGAGGCTGAAGAGCCATGAAAGGACTCGTGGTCTCCAGAATTGCGGGGCCCTCTGCCGCCTCTGGGACGGCGTCTCCCAGAAAAATTTCCCGTCCTCTGCCTCTGGAAGGGGAATCTTCCTGCTGTTGGGGAAAAACTTACGTGATTTACGGAACCACATCTTCCCCCCTCCTTTAGCCTTGGGATAAGGCCGAAAGGGAGTGGAATAACGGGCACCTACGGCAGATAAAGTTTTTCCCTCTTGCTCACAGCGGGTAAGGGTGTCTTTAACCTTAGGTCCAAACAAAGAGGACCCATCAAAGGGAGCGTCGGCGAAGGAAGACTTGAAGGCCTCCGCAAACTGACACAAGGGGAGCCAGGCTTGTCTCCGTGAGCCACGCCTGTGCCTGCCGCTCTACCCCTTCGGCCGCATAGGAATTGAGCCTCATGAGCGAGTTAGATATTGGCGTAAGGATAGCCAACTGAGAGCTAACCGACTGGGCTAGCTGCTCAGGTAGGTTACCCGAGAGGGAATCTGACAGCTCCTTGACCAGATCCCTCTGAAGCCTGGTAAAATGTGCCAAATAATTCAGAGACCTTAAAGTAAAGGCCGCTGAAGTCAGGGTGCGCTTCCCATACCTGTCCATGCTCCTAGACTCCTTATTAGGAGGATGGACGGACGTTGAAGCCTCTGCCACGTCCTGTTGTGTAGCAGATGCCACCACCATGGCATCTACAGCCACGCCTTTAGTGAGGAACTCCTTCTCGGGTGGGGCAGACAAAAATTTATTAGGACGAGAAGGGACTGGTTCCACGGTATCTGGATGTTCCCACGCCCTTCGACAAACTAAATCCAGGAGCTCGTCGAAGGGCGGAGACACCCAGGAGGCGGAGGGCTGAGCCCCAAAGGCCTTGAGGAGCACTGACTCATCAGCAGAGGGGGGTTTGGATATCCAGCCGCCTCGTTGTTTGAGGATCTCTAAGATGTCTGCAAATGAGACATCATCCGAGGACGACTTCGGGGACCCCTCCGCATCATCAAGATCAGTGTCCGATGTAATAGACTCGGGGGAGTCCACGTGCTTCCTCTTGCACAATCTCTTCCTCGGGGGTTCCTCTGAGGACAACTCTGAAGAACCCTCAGGAGGAGGGGAACCCCCAATGGGGGTAACCTCAGGCCCAGGGGCTCCGCTGCCTACGGACAGGGGAACTGCCAAAGACCCAGTCTCCACGCCCAGGGAAGGTGCCGGTAAAGCCGGAGAGATGGCCGAAGACTTGGCCAAGGCACTCCTCATAGCTCTGAAAGCCGGACCCCCAGAATCCTGGGAGTGTCCGGTCCCCGGAGCCATGATAGCAGACGGAAGTCCCGCAGCCGAAGCACCGAGAGGGAGGCTCGGAACCGAAAGCATAGGTCCCGAAACATCACCCCCGGGTCCAGCCGAAGAAGTCCATGTACCAAACTCGGACCCGAAGGCCCGGGTTGGAGAAAGGGTCGGAGCCGACCCTAAGATCTCCACCGGCTCCAACAGCACCTGCTCCGACAGAGCCGAAGCGGTCGGAGGAGGAATAGCAATGGGATGGGCATGGGCTATCGGCTCCGAAGCCAACTGGGTCGGAGCCGAAACAAATTTTTGAAAGACTGGGGACTGGAACAGTCTTTGGAGCACCCTGTCTATATCCGAATCCGACATCCTCGATGACTTAGAGGATACTGAACGGGTTCGAGATGGCCTCTCCAACGGCCCCAAAGGGCTAGGGGACCGGCTCCGAGGCGACTCGATGACTATCGGCGCGAAGGAATACCACACTAGTTTCCATCGGTGCCGAGGAGGACTTCGGCGCCGAGGAGGAAGTGTCTGAGCGGGCAACCCTTGTCGGCTCCGAGATCAATGGAGCCAACGAAGGTGACCCACCTCTCGATGCCCCAGCCATCGGCTCCGAAGTCAGAGGAGTCGAGACTGGTGGCATCGAGGCAGACCGTTCGCCTCGGCTCCCAAGTCCTTGGAGCCAAGGAGAAGCCTGCCTATGTCTTTTGGCGCCGGCATCCGACGGACTGGTCGGAGCCGACGCCTTTTTCTTTTTAGCTGGAGAAGGAGAGGATGCTAGAGCTTCTTCAAAGGAGGGTTTTATTAAGCCTTTAAGAATGAGTTTATTTTTCCTCTCCTGGAGGACCCTCGAGGAAAAAGCGTGACACACGCTGCATGACTCTTGTAAATGTTTTGCACCCAAACAATAAACACAGAGAGAGTGGTCATCTGTGATTGACATTTTAAAATTACATTTGGTGCATTTTTTGAAGCCCGAAGGCCTAGGATTCTGAGACATTATATCAAAAAACGGTAATCCCTGACAGAAAAAACAACACTATCCACTTGATTTTCTGATCAAACTGACACTACCTAAAAATCGGTTTACAGCTGCCGATTAGGTAAACAATCCGTAACAATTAACTCAAGGGTACTTTGAAACCCTCTTAGGTTTAAGGGGGGTTGACTGACCGGGAAGGCCCTAAGATGAAGGAGGCCTGAAATCAAAATCAACGCCCAATCACACTACAAAGTTTCTCATAAAACTCCAAACACACACAAAAGTGAAGAATAGCCGTTAAAACAGCTTTTTATGACAAGAACAGCAAAATTCTGACAGAAAAAAGTTAGTAAATAAATACTACTCAGCTCAGCCAGCTCGAGACCATGTCTTCGCAAGTTAGCGGCAAACGAGATCTGGGGGACTGGTAGTGGTGCATCCTGGGATATAGTAAGCTCAGCCAATAAGAGACTTCGCTCTTTGGCATAAGCGTGCCGAGTCGGAGCCGAGGGATCGGCTCCGAACCCATCAGTCAGAATGTAGGCGAGATAGGATCACATAACATCCCTTGTTTAACTCATCATTGCCAATCCTAAACATGACCTGAACAAACACAATCATCTATCACAATTGTGATAGATATGTAATATATAATACAATAAATAAAGGGCTGTATTACACTGTGCAATGATGATACCTTGTTGTGCATGTCAAAAGTGTGTCTAAGTCTCTATAGTTAATTATAGATGGTCATTGAGCCCAGGTGGGAATAAAGCTCCTAAATGTACTATCCAGTATTTTTCTTTGTGGCTTAGAATGCTCTGCCAACCAAGCTGGTGATGTCTGTTTCCCTGAATCTTGTCAATAATCATGAACATGAATTTGGCTGATTTGTGTTTAATAGAATGTTGGTATAGGGCATTGGTGGGTTTGTGGTTACGAATGTCACTACGATGTTCACCTATTCTAATTCTCAAGGAACGTGAGGTTTTGCCAACATAGAAAGCTTGACAATGACATGTGGCCAAATAAATGACCCAACTTGATGAACAATTACCAAAAACACGAACATCAAATACCTTACTGGTATTAGCACTTGTAAATTGTTTGAGTTTGTTGACTTGGGTACACGAGGTACAATGGCCACACGGGAAAGTTCCTAACAATTCATCCCCTGAAATGGTAAGTTGTTTGTAGTTGGCACCCCCACTGTCCTGATGCTTGTAGTGAGAAAATAGTGTGCCCAAAGTTTTGCCCCTACGATAAGAAATGGAACAAAAATTGCCCAAAATATGATGGAGATGATCATTAGCTTGCAGAATGTTCCAATAGTTATTGAGTATGTTCCTGACCAGTTGGTGATTTTTTCCAAAAGTGGTAATGAATCTAATATTCACATCTTGTGTACGATCTTTCTTTTCTTTGTATTGTAACAATTCCTGTCTGTTTTGTTGGTCCGTCCAGATCCTGGCTGTAAGTATGTCTGAACTCGAATAGCCTCTATCTAAAAATCTCAAATTCAGATCTTGTTTAGCCTCCTCATAATCCACTTGTGAAGAGTTGATACGTTTAATACGTAAATATTGAGATTTAGGAATGTTGCGGATGGTGTGGCGTGGATGCATACTAGAAGAATGGAGTAATGAATTAAATTGTGGATATTTTCTATGTATTTTAGTGTTTAAGGTGTTGTCTTGGTTCGGATAAATAGTAACATCCAAGAAGTCAATGACCGACCTATGGTATGTTATAGAAAATTCAATACCCCATATGTTATTATTCAGGTGTTCCACGAATTCCAGCAGATAGTCAACATCAGCACGCCACACCATCCAGCAATCATCCAAGTAACGCCTCCAAATGTCCATCTCAACTAAGTAAATATTATGTAGGGGATTGTAAATAAGACATTCTTCCAAATATGCCATAAATAAGTCGGCATATATTGGGGCAAAGGAGGCTCCCATGGCTGTGCCTCTCAATTGCCAATAACAATCACCTTGAAAATAAAAGACATTTTTATTGAGAACGTGCTCAGACATACATATTAATAAGGTGTTGAATCCAGGTGGGTATAATTCAGCTTTATTAAGCCAGAAATCCAAAGCCTGAAGACCAGCCCAATGAGGTATGCTGGTGTACAGGGATTTTACATCTAAAGTGCACATAAGCCAATCCAAATCCAATTGGGTGTCAGCAATGATGTTGAGAAATTCCGTGGTGTCCTGTATGCGAGCTCTGACAAAAGTCAACAATGGCTTCAGATATTGTTTTAAAAATGCAGATAAAGGTTCCGTTAGTGATCCATGGCCAGACACTATAGGCCTGCCTGGCGGGTGGGTAATAGATTTGTGAATTTTCGGCAACAAGTATAAAATCTGTTTATGAGGGTCACTAACCTGTAAATGCTGAACTATCTTTTGTGTAATAATCCCTTCCTGCAATGCCTCATTAAGGAACTGATCAATATCCTGTTTAAATCTGGTAGTTGGATCTATCCCCATATGCATATAACAGTTGGAATCTGACAATTGTGTAAGGCCCTCCTGTACAAAATAATCTGTGTTTAAAATAACCACAGCTCCTCCTTTGTCGGCTTGAAGGATGACAATTTTATGGTTTGATCTAAGTTCAGATAATGCCTGTCTCTCCTGAGGAGTAATGTTATCAGGGGCTATGTTAGTGTCATAATGAGGAAAATGTAGATCCTTCAATACGGCTTGCTGAAAAATACCCACATGTTTGTTCATGGGGGGTTGAAAAGTCGATTTTTTAAATGTAAAATCAGTAGATCTATGAGAAGAGGAATTGTCCTGATCAGAAAAAAAGATACGTAAATTAAGTTTTCTGCAGAATTCCATAACATCAACAGACACTGAATAATGATCAGGAAAAAAAGCTAGGGACAAAACCCATACCTTTATTAAGAATACTATGTTGATCTTGTGTTGGTACATGATCTGACAGGTTCAAAACATTTTCAAATGGTTCCATTACTGATTCAGTAGTGCTTGAACTAATCCTGGCATTGAGTCTGTGCTTATTTCTGTTCTTGTGTTTCCTCCCCACTCTGGATTTCCTACCATGCCTAAAGGGAACTGAGGTTGACTTTTCTTTTTGAATTGTTGAATGTGTCATTATGCCCCCCTCGCTGTCGGTGTAGGATGACTCCTCTCCTGAAGTGCTGGTATAACTCTGGTCACTATGTTTTAAAATTGACCTTGGTCTCTTCCTAGACCTACCCCTGATCATGCTTGATCCAGTATCCTGGAATCTCACAGTCATTTGTATTTGAAACGGCTGACCCCTCTCATAATCCGTGACATCCCTGGTAAATTTTTTGATTTTTCTATCTTTTACCATTTTGTCATAGGTTGTCAATTCCTTGGACAGCCTGTCAATACATTGAGGATAATTGGAATTTAGCTTGTATTTTTGGCATTCCACACTCAATTCTTTAACTTCAGACACCAAGGAATCCACTGTTCTCTCATAATAAGATGTTAAAATTTTAACAAATACCATGGATCCCATTCTTAGTGCCTCGTCCCATTCCTCTGTCAGCCTCTGTTCAGATCTGCCAACAAGTGGGCGGTTTGATACGAAGACCCCTAGGTGCCAAATTTTTATGTGAGTAAGCCTTGAAAAGTCTCAAGTGCCAAATATTGGCTCTGAGGCCCTTAAGACCCTTTTCCAAGTTGCGGAATGCCACTTCACAGCCCCCTCCACTGTTGGGGTTAGTTTTATTTTGGTTGTTGCTTGGGGTATTTTCTAAGCCAAATATGGCAATATCCTCCCTATCAGCACACAAACCATCAAGTATCTGATCCAAATCCATGTTAGAAAACAATAGGTATTGGAAGGCTGTTCAAGGAAGAGACCCTATTCCCCTTCAATTGTGTGTATACCAAGATCAAGAAGATCAGAGTCGGTAGGGGTCAGAGTGACCAAAGACCAATGTCACCAAGCAGACAACGATGTACAAAATGTTAAATCAGGTACAATATAACAACCTGTGTAATGAATATATATCACACACTAGAAATACAATGGCTATGAACAGGTCCAAAAATATCAATGTTTTGACACAAAATATGAAATGACTGATATATGATTCATATAAACAACGAGCAGATACTTATACAAAATATCATAAATCAATAATATGATATAGCAGACTCAAAAAGTTGTCCAAAAATATATGACGAACTTAAATCTGACAAATCATTTCAGTCTGAGAACCTATAAACACCCCAAAATATGTCTTGAAAAGGGACCAAAATATGGCGCCTCTGATGTGGAGATAAAGTACCAGATATAATGTAACTATCTCACAACTGAACTGACTTATATAGGTATACAGAGAACCCTGAATGATCATTAATGATGATCAAAAAAAGGGTCAAACGCACAACATGTGACTAGACAGTATATATATATATGGACCCCAAAACGGAATCCAATATAAATCTGTCATGAAAGACTCCAAGTAAGGATTTAAAGTACACACAACCACTCTTCATGAATAAAATAGGTATCTCCAAAGATCACACAAAGTAATGATCCAAGGAATAAATGAACAATGATAGTATGGAAGTAGAAATATAAGTATTAACCATGCCCATGTAATGTACTTAAGGTAAATATGAACGGATTTGACAAAACCTACCCGCTCCAATAAAAGACCTGTGTTTGGCCTTGTAAGTAGGTCGAAACAACCTTATAACTGAAACTAAATATAGTTATATGAGCCCCTAAATAGTGGTCAGACATATAGGGCCACTAAATATGACCTTAATCATATGTTAAAAATAAGGTGATCAAATATCACCAAACAGAGAATGACCGAAAGCTGTTAAAGATGCCTGAGTAAATTAACCACATATAAATCCCCCTAATAAACAATACCTGACCAACTAAACATTCACCTATGCTTACGTACAGCCTGTAAATTGTTTGTTCACAAAAGTATAATCAACAATTGCAGTGTTTCAAACGCCAATGTCCAAGAAGTCCAAACCTGCAAAAAACGGACCAAATGTATGTCCCAAAAAGTACTTTCCAAAATTAAATGTGTTGTAGCCCATCAAATTGTCAAGTAATAGCACTGTCCGTAGTAATCTGCGTCTCAAGTTGGAAGGGCGGGTGTTGTGCAATACAACATCCGCATGAAAAAGACCTTTCCCAATATGAGTACTCTTGTTCAGTTAGCAAAAGAAACACATGTTCCCAAATACAAAAAACAGCATATAACACATGAGTAGATGTTTAGTGCGCAATGATGAGTTATGCAAACACCAGAAAGTCAAGGCCAAATCGGACAGTCTTAATCGCATCCCCAGAATAGTAAATCCACGTAGTTATCTACTTCAATGAGGCCCATCAAATTTGTTAAAAAATGGTAGCACTGTCCGTTATAATCTGCGTTCCAAGTAAAAATAACAGATATGATTCAGTACGACATCCGCATAAGTGAAAAACGCCGTTGAATCCAACACATGGTGTACTTCAACACATATCATATGTTGACATACAAATACCTTTTTCAATATAGATAGTCTTATTGAGTGTGCGAGAGAAACACATATGTCCAGATAGAATAAACAGCGGTTAACACATAAGCAGATGTTTAGTCCGCAATGCTAAGTTATACAGACTCCAAGATATATAGTCCCAATCCAAAAGTCTAAATCGCATCCCCAAACTAGTAAATCCACATAGAAATACGACTCCACAGCTGATCTCGAGACCAATGACCATCTAGGTATGATAGAATAAAACATTGCCCTTATGTGATAAATATAGAGCTTCATTCATCCAATCGCATATGTACAATCATGAAAATGCTGCTACAGCCCTCGTAGATAATGGGTACATATATACAGGCCCAGTTGGCAAAAATAAAGTCTGTAGAACCTTAACGGTAACAGAAAAAATACAAAATAAGTCACCCAAATGTTAAGAATACTGATGCAAATTTTCCAGACATCAATTCGGAACCACGAACTCAACCGGTGAATGGTATATATCCAAATGCAGGAAAGAAGAGGAGTAATCTCCACCAACAGCGAGGGGAACTGGACGCCAACAGCGAGGAAACACGTAGACAGGAACACAAACCCTCGCACGTACAGCTTGCCCGGCCCAATCCAAGTACAGAAAACACACCAGGGGCCAGCAAAGATAGTTCCAAATCTCTTTATTAGCAAACAAAATGGTGCATTTGTTTATGATGTATAGGACAAACTTAGCAATATGCTGCTTTTCAGCGCCTCTGTTATAAAATAAGTTCTCATTTATATGCATTATCTGGAAGGTACCACATTTTTCATTGGCTATTGTATCCTATATATATGCTGCAAGTTTACTGGTGAATGATTTTTATGTCATTCCTCACTGAAGAAGGTATGGACCGAAACTAGTCTGAGGACTTTAAATTTATTCTGGTGTATTTCATGCACCATTTTGTTTGCTAATAAAGCGATTTGGAACTATCTTTGCTGGCCCCTGGTGTGTTTTCTCCACATTTAGTTGTTCACCAGCTCTCATTTTAGCAACGGTATCTGCAGACATAATATTACACTTTGAACCAGTGTCTACTTTGAGCTCAGTGGGTTTACCATTGATCCGGACAGTACAAAATGCTCCTCTCTTTGCCAATAAATCTACAGCATTAATTCTTTCACCAACTACTGACAGACCATCTACATAGAAAGCAGACTGTTGCAGTTCTACTTGATCAATTTGCTTTTTCGAATGGCCCCTCTTTATAACAGTATGAGGCTTACTTAATTTACAAAATTTTTAAAAATTGTTCCACTTTTACATTTATGGCATTGCTGACCAAATGGTAAGCATTTTTCTCTTTTAGACTCATGGTTGGCACCACAATTGCAATAGTTAACAATAAAGCTTGACTTGTACCACACTGAGCATGCTCCTTTAACTGAACTAGTCTTAGAACTTGCTAGAAGATTGCGGGATATCCTTGCTACACCCACAAGGGCTACAGCTGCCACATGCTTAGGCCTGTTTCTGCCAGCCGCACATAGCATGCTGTCTACATTTGCTCTGCAGCCTGCTGAAACCATGCTCTTGTCACTTGCAAGCATATTTGTGTGCCTTTCAGTAACTTTATGGATTTGACAAATCTCAACAGCTTTGCTCATTAAATCACTGTCATGAAGCAAAATCTTTCTCACACCAACACTATTAATACCACACACGAGCCTGCCCTTTAACTCATCTTTAAAATTACCAAACTTGCACGTTTTAGCTTTGTACCTAAGGCCAGTAATATAAGCTGCAAAAGTTTCTCCTTGTTTCTGATCTCTTCTGTAAAACAAATGCCTCTATTGTATGTAACATTGGTCTGGGAGTTGCACATCTCTCTGAATTTGCACTTCAAACACTCTGGGTCTTCCCTTGATTCACCCTGTACAATAATACGATGATTTTCCCCTTCACCTTCATTCACTGCTGGTGCATATACAAATGAACGCTCCCTTTCAATGGCCTCTGACCTTACTAGGTTTAGCAAAATGAATGCCCTGGTACGTGCATCTTTACCAGAATAAGCTGTTTGTATGAATATATCATACTCTTGCTCACATATTCTCCAATATTCTGATCAAATACAAGTGGTAGTGGTTTTCAAAAGCAGTCTTCCATACTAATACATCTCAGTGAAGACTTTTGCCATTATACACGAACACACATATACATATGCCAGAAATTTATGCCAGACTTGCCAGTTCGTGTAACTATTCCCAAAATCACAACTGAACCTGGCAAAATAAGTTTCCCGGGCACCATAATACTCTTGAAATCACCTCTTATCAGTGTAAGAAACATTTCAAATAACTGCACTTTGCGAATAAACACTACAAAGCACACTGAAATTTCCCCAAAATGGATGTACTTTTCTAAGCAACTCTGTATAGTGCAAGAAACACACTGTAATGGTGGCATTCAGTGAACAGACTCACCCAGCAGAAGAAACCTTTCAAAATTGCTGTACTTGACTACACTTTATGAAATAATGGCACTTTGCACACAAAAAACTCTTCGGAATAAATGCACAGTACTAAACGCACACTGTAAGCACTTTTACACACTGAGATACTTTGAATAATTTTAGTTACACTATTCAGAGCTCCAATCAATGCGAAGTAGTAGTTTGTGCCGTAACACAGTAATATGCCAAAGAACATGCAGTAGCCTTGCTTTATTTATGCTTAATGTGCGCTTTTTTATATTCGTTTTGCTCACAATCTCTTTTCATGCCCATTATATTTTCTTCTGCTTGTTTTAGCTCTCAACATGCTCATTTTGCAATTCTGAAGTAATTCTAAACCCCTTATGTGCTTTTCTGATGCTCGTTTTATTAAATATCTTAATTTCAAACATTTAGCCTGATTAATAAGCTTTTTATGCTTGTCATTTGCTTAAACGTTTTTGTGCTATTTGTTTGCTTAGTAATGCATTTTGTGCCCTTGTAATGCTCAGTTTTATCTTTTTTAATAAATAAATCGTTTGTGCAGGTTTTCATTACCTTTAGCTTGTTTCTGGCCCTTTTTTGCTCTCGGTTCACTTAGTTTGCCTTCACCGTTAACTCTGTGCCTTGTGGCTCTGAAAAGCAGTCTCTGGAATCCTGGTTCTAACACCATGTCGCTTGTCTAGTCAGGATGAAGTAGACTAACATTGTGGGTTCTGTTTAAGCAGCTTTATTATGTACAAACACATTAGAAATTAAGCTAAATAACTTTAACTTGTATACAAACTAGCTGTCTCGTACACAGATGTTCACACAATGGCTGTACTCACAATATGGCACTGAAGCGAGCATGTGCTTACTATTTATATCCATGTTCAGGTCTTAGAAATGCTTGTTAAAGGTACAACACACATGTTATTCTACAAAGGACAAGAGAGGTAATCAGTACATCTAGAAGAGAAAAGGACCAGGGGGAGGAGAGAGGGAGTGAATACTGCAAGTGAAGAGAAGGACATCTATCATTATGGTAAGATCTTACACAACTGTACTATGTCCTGCCATTTCACTGTTGTAGTATTCATTACCATACGGACAGTGCCAAAGTTCAAGGAGAGAGTGAGGAGCAAGGACTAGCAGAGCTCTCTAGGAACCCATGAAGGATGGCCCTACCAAAACCACCTCTAGCTCTGGAAATTTCATCTAACTTGCAGTGTTTGGTAAATGTATGCACAGAAGTGCAGTTAGCTGCCTCAAGAATAGAGTTAGTATCCAAACCCTTGGAAAAACACCAGAAAAAGCCACAGTTGTAGTAGACTATGCCTTAACAGAATAAGGGAGGCTCTTACCATGAAAGGAATAACTAAAATAAATAGTTTTAGAGATGCAAAAAGAAAATAGTTTGCTTGGACACAGCCAATCCTAAGGACCTAGGATGAAAGAAAACAAAGAACTGACCACATTTATGAAAAGTCTTAGTTTTATCCAAATAAAATCAGAGTTCTCTATGCACATCCAACTAGTGCAGCAGTCTTCTCACTGGCAGACTGTGGAGAATGGAAAAAAGTGGGCAAATGAACAGACTGATTAAGGGTCAACTCATTCACCACCTTAGGCATAAAAGAAGAATAGTAAAAAGAGACACCCTGTCCTTCTGAAACAGAAAAAAGGTGGACAAGCCATAAGGTCTTGAAGCTCAGACACCCATCAAGCAGAAGCAAGGGCTAAGAAAAGTACAGCCTTCCAAGAGCAATGTTGCAAGGAAGATGAAGCTGCAGGCTCAAAAGTAGCCTGGGTCAAATTTTATAAAAGAAAATTAAGATCAAAGGGAGGAGGAACAAGCTTCCTGTGAGGCCTAATATGGACACCTTGAAGGAATTGTTTAGCTTCAAATCTAGAAGCTAAAGGAGGTGACAAAGGCAGACAAGCAGAAATAGCTGATAAGGGGACATTAACAGAAGAATAAGCCAACCCAGCATTCAGTAGGTCATGCAGATGGGAAAACCAAAGGAACATCCACAGAAACTGGATCCAGGTTATGAGAAAGGCACCAAATAGAAAACCTCTTCCATTTAAGTAGGATTTCCTAGTAGTGGGTTTCCTGGCCTCCTGCAAGACCCCAAGCACATCCTCAGAAAAAAGGTGTCTATGGGGAAACAAAATTCTATCACCCATAGTGTTAGCTGAAAAGTGGGCAGGTGAGGATGGATGAGAGATCCCTTGCCTTGTGTCAGTAGGTCTACCCGGCGAGGTAACTTGTGATGATTGGCCTTGGCTAAATGCAGAAGAGGGAACCAATGTTACCTTGGCAAAAGGGAGTCACCGACAAGATTTTAGCAGCATCCTGTTGTATTTTGAACTGGACGTTTGGAATGAGAGAAAGGGGAGCAAAGAAAGAAACATCCCCTTTCAAGAAAAAGAGAGGGCGTCCACCTTCCAAAAGAGGACCTGGGACTCTGGCACAAAATAGAGGAAGTTGTCTTGTCAGAGGGAAGGCAAAAAGATCCATTTGAGGAGTACCCCACTGGTGGACAATATCCAGAAATACATCCCTGTGGAAGCACTTATTCATGGGATTGAGTTATGGACCTACTCAGAGAGTCAGCAACAATGTCTTGACCTGAGGGAATGTAAACTGCCTGAAGTGTCACTTGATACTATACAGCTAGTTCCCACACTCGGAGTGCCAACCGGCAAAGAAAATAAGACCCTGACCCCATGATTGCTGACATACCACATCACTGTGTTACTGTCTTGTAAACACATTGAGATGTCGTGGGGAGGAGAGAGGATGAAAAGCCCGAAAGAAGAGAGGATGAAAAGCCCAAAAAGACAACAGAAGAACTCTCCTCTCTTTGATGTTGATGTGTTCTGTTGATGAAACGATCAGACTCTCTGCACCCTTAGGAAGCCAAATTCGGCTCCCCGTCCCACATATGAAGTGTCTGTGAACAGCTCCTGAGAGGGAAAAGGTGGATGAAAAGGAAGCCCTGTATTGAGACTCAACTGCTGAATCCACTAAAACTCCTGCTTGTGATATGGAAGAGAAACTAAAAATTCGAGGGGATGAGAATGCTGACGCCAAAATGACATCAGAAACCACTGAAATGTTCTCATGTGTAGTTTTGCAAAAGGAAGCATAGGAATGATGGAAGCCATAAACCCCACAGCCCTCAGAAATTCCCTGGTTATTACTGAAACCAGAGGAAGAATGGACTGAAAAAAGGAAATGAGAATTAGGGCCTTGGGAGGAGGCAGGGATGCTAGTGTAGGAACAGACCAGATCCTACACCCCAGAAAGACATCATCTTGAACAGGAGTCAAAAAGGATTTTTTGAAATTTACAGTGAATCCCAGTGTCTGCAGAAGGGAAATGGCAAAAATTGAGATTTTGCAACAAGGTCTCTGAAGAGGATGCCTGAAACAGGTCGTCCAAGTAGGGAAAGACTTGGATCCCACTTTGCCTGTAAAAAGCAATCACAGGAGTGCAGCATTTGGTGAATACCCTTGGGGCAGTAGAAAGGCCAAAGGGCAAAGCATAGAACTGAAAATGCCAGGAAGCAACACAGAAATGTAAAAACTTCCTGAAAAGGGGTTTAATCAGGATACAAAGATAAGCATCCTTGATGTCCAGCTACACCACATATCCCTGACGAAGCAGAAGAGGGAACAAAGTCTGAAGGGACAACATTCAAAAAGAGGAGATCAAGAAAGATGTTTAGATGAGAGAGGTCCAAAATAGGTCTACAAGTGCCCTCTGTCCTGGGCACCAAAAGCATTCTGGAATATAACCCCCCCCCCCACTTTGGGAAACTGGAACTTCCTGAATAGTTCCCAGAGTCAAGCAATCCTGAAACACCCCTGGAAAGAAGGGCAAGTGCTCCTGAGGGGGCAGAGGAATACTCATAAAGGGGGGGGGGGGGAGAGATTTCCAGACCATGAAATACCCTCGGTCGATAATGGACAGAACCCAGGAGTCCTGAGTGATCTTTAACCAAACAAGAACAGAAGGGGAAAGACAAAGAGAAAGAGGAATGTGGCTGAGAAGAACAGGACAGTGAGACAGTACCTGGTTTGTTTGTCAGACAAATGAGATTTCTGGAGCACAGAAGTCTGGATAGCTTTAACAGGAGGTGCCCTCTTCCCACACTTCTCACCGTCGGGGGCAGGGAGAAACTGCCTACGAACAAAGGTTGGCTTATTAAGGCAATTTCTCTGAAATTTTGGCACAGGAGAAACAAAAACATAGTTTAAGTTCCTGCAAGCCCTTGCTCTTATCCTGAAGAGACAAACAAATCAGAAGCAGCTTCACCAAACAAGTATTTGTTGTCCAGAGGAGCATCCATCAATTTAGCCTTAATATCATTAAACAAAGATTGAAGCCAAAGCCAGGAATATCTCATCATAGAGCCAAAGACAACAGTCCTAGAAGAAGCATCTGCTGCATCATAACTACACTTAATGGAATGGTGAGCCACCTGGGAAGAAGTCCCTAACGGGGAAAGAGCAGAAGTCTTCCTTTCACAGTCTGGGAGATCAGAAATTACCCGACAGGCCTGGGAAAGAAGAGCCAAAATGTACCTGGATATATGGGTCAGATAACTGACAGCACTAAAAGCTAAGGTAGCAGAGGTATAAACCTTCTAACCTAGCCTTTCTATAGTTTTTCTATCTTTATCAGAAGGAAGTAACTTCTTAGAAGGCAGCAACTGAGATGGCTTGTTAAAAGCCACAGACACCACAGAAGGGTCCGCAGGGGGGCACCTATATAGAAAAAGTCCTCCGGCACTCTATAAAACCTATCGGGGTTCTTGGGGGCGAGGGCTGGGAACAGGAGCCATAGAAGCAGTAGAAAAAACATCCAACAAAGCAGCCAAAACAGGAAGAACAGCAGAAAGTCTAGGAGAGTCCATTTGCAGGAGCTTGTAATACCTCTTCTGTACCTCAGAAACCTGGACACAATCCCATTTAAAAAATTCCATCATTCTGAAGATTGTGTCCTCAAAAGACATTTCCTTGAAAGGAGTGTCAGGACTAGTGGATTTCTCTTCCTCAGACCCATAGTCTAAAGGAGAGGGAATGTGAGATGAATAAGCAAGGGATTCTTCATCTGACTCCACCTCCTCTTCGAAGGAATCCTGTTCCCTGGGTATTTTAAGGAGAGTACAGGGCCAAGAGAGAGCTGGAACAGAAATTTCATGAGGAGGTTTTAAAGCCAACAAAGCATTCAATATCCCCTGAGTGAAATTCTGCCAGTCACTCTGCAGGGCATTAGCAGCAGGAGAAATATGCTTAGTCTTTTTTGTTTTTTCTTCAAGGGGATGTCCACCTTATAAAACATAGGAAGCTCAGACCCCGGACAGCATTTAATAATAGCAGTCGGGATTTCCTCTCTGATCAAAATCTGAGGAACACCCCTAGACCCCTATGAAATAATCCCCATCAGGTCCCCTGAACATCCAAAGCAGATGTCTGCAAGGCTTTCAAGGACGTGCATAAGGTTGGATCCATGCAGGCCTCCGAAACAGTCACGGCAGAAGAATCCAACAGCAGAGCCGGGCGATCCTCTGTGCTTTCACTTGCCTTTGGAGAGATGTCCAGTGAAGGCTGCACAGCAGAAGAAGCCAACCTACACTTTTTGGTAATCTTCATAGATGGCTGTCTCCCAGAATGGAAAGTTCCTTCCATCGTGTCTTTAGCTAAAAGCTTTACGATGCTGGTTCTCTAAATACAAGTCCAAAGAAGAGAGTACACTACAGAAAGTCTTAGGAACAAAGGATTGACAAATTGAATAGGATGTATGGTCGTGGGAAGCACCAAGACAAAATAAGCACTGCTCGCGACAGTCTTTATGGGGAATCTGTCTCCCACACTGGCACACAAGCAACAATGAAAAGAAAAAGAAAACACAACAGGGCACTTATCTGAAATGGTTTGGTGAACCAGGAAAGGAATGGGCATTCAGACTGACTATCAAGAGATAGGGTTCAGACTGGCAGCAAAGTAGTTCTGAGGAAGGCAAATCCGGATGTCACCTTTAAGCCCTATGCTACAAGGGGAGCATGCGCTTGACATACGGCATACCATAAAGCAACCTAAAGGCTTCAAGTATACTGTCTGGATGTCGGGCCGCCCTTGACAGACTATCCTTATTGTAATGAATACAGCTACAGTGAAATGGAAGGACATCAAACATTACATACCTTCCATAATTTGACCAATCCTTTGTAACCACAAGGACTAATACTGCAGGCATTCAGACTGGTGGATAAAACTTCCCCAAGCTGCTTAGAACACTCTCTCTTCCCATCAAGCATCATGGATGTCTGCCTCTACATATTTGGTTAGAATGCTTTAGCAGTGTGTAGAAGAAAGGAGGGGAGAGAGAGAGAGAAGATACATAAAGGTGGGACACAGAGGGAAGGTATGTTACAGAGCATGATCATCATCTTATAGATCTATCATCATCATAACATCATCCCTAAAAGAGGGCATAGGTGTAATGAAACTTAGTAAATAAGAGAAATTCTGAGCCATTGTTTTTAAAGATCTCTACATAAAGTCTGTACTATTACTACATTATGCATTAGTCAGAATTGAAATACAAAACATACAAGCACTCCTAGCCAAAATGCCATAACTTAGCCATAGTCTTATCTGTACACTGCTGGTTTAGTATTTTAGTAATGTTAACATGATTATACAGACAGAGCATTGGCAGTGCTGTAGCAAACAAACATTAAAAGTTCCAAGGTAACACAATCATATAACACTGCTTCACAAAGACTTAAAATCTGAAGACATTTTAGCATACCCTTAAAGTTGACATCTACATAGTTCTGGTAAAAAGAGCAAATAACTTATTTTAACGCCTAACTGATGTTTCCAGGTGGACATGCTCATAGGAACAGACCATGGACTACAACGGCACAAAATGAAAACTTGTATCTTGAAATTATAAACTTTCAGTGTTTGCAAAGCTGGTAAAGGGAATACCATGTAGTTGTTGCACAGCTATATTCCAAGAAAACACTATGGAAGTAGATGGCTAAAGTGGCTACTGCTCTTGTACAGCTGACCTTTAAGGTGACTGCAAGTTGTACTGTGATAAAGCTCTAAGCCACTTGATAACCAGCTTGACAGGGTGACCTTAGAAAGTCTGACAACCTCATTTTGTCAAAAGAAATTAAGAGTTGGTCATCCTTACATATTGCCTTTGTTACACCTACACAATCTAAGTTACCTGTGGAAGTTATTCAATGAAGGTGATACTCATCATTGTTAGAAAAGCTGGGGGAAAAAGGAGGCAGATCTGCATCTTGATTTAGGTTTGTCTCCATGGCCACATTATGCATTAAAAAAGGACTGGTTCTAAGAGCTAACCTGCATCTGTAATAAAAGTGTTTTAACTCGGATTCTAACTTAGAAAGTTCCTTGGCCAAATTCATGGTCACCAGAAAAAAGGGTCTTCCAGGACAGGTACTTCAAGGTCTGTAGAAGAAGTGAGTTCAATAAGAGGAACAGTGAGCTTCATCAACAGGAGATACATGACCAAAGGGGGGGGGGGACGGCGGCTCATAAATGGTGGGAGAAGGGCAAGGGACTGATATGAAAAGTTCATTGTAAGAAGGCTTCAAGGATCTTAAAAGAAGCAAGAGAACCATGTAGACCAGATTGAAAACTGAAAACGCCAGACAAAAACTACAATGGAAAAATAGCTCCTGTCAGAAACCTAACTCTCATAAAAGTACTCAAGAACAGAAGGGACAGGACTACAAAGTGTCCAGTCCTTTGAGGGAAGCCCAAAATGAAAACAGTCCATCTATCCTGTTTTGTGCTGAAGGATTCTAGGAAGAAGAAAGGATCTGTATGACGAAATTAGAAAAGGTCAGGTTGCTGGCTATTAGTGGAAAGGGAGAAGCCAAGCTGTTAGTTTAGAAAGCAAATGCCAGAGAGAGGTTTGTTGGAGGAATGGGTTATAAGAGTCTTGTTGGGATATAGTCATAAGAGGTTCTCCAGCAGATATAGATGCAGTATGGAGAATCACAATCTTAAGCCAAAAATGTGTTATAATGACTCTGCCTTTGAGAAGTCTGGCTTTTTGTATGAATCTTATCACAGAAAATTGAGGAAAATCACAGTGGAGGCCAAGACGTCACTTGTGAATAAGGGCATCCTTGGGTTGACACCCCTTTCCCACTGGAGGAATCGGGGAAAGGTACTTTTTACGTGGTGTTTTGGTGCTAGATAGAGTTGCAAATAGGCAGTATAGCAGTGTGCCTCACAGGAGAGAATCTTTTATGCAACTGTCTGGCTCGGACACCATTTCTAGGTATCAGTAGCAACTGAAAGACAATGTCTGCAACACAGCTGGCCTCCTCTGCAATGTGGTTTGCCAAGATAAGTGGATGGAATGAAAAGCCAATGAAATCAAAGTTAAGACACTGAAGCTGACGTTACGACCAATGAAGGTTAACAGCATATGTTGCATTAACACTTTAAAATCTTTATTGGTCATATGAAGTTTCATGGGAGATTCTGTGTTTCTGCAGTGGTGAGTGGCATTCATCCAAGTGTCCACAAATCACATTTCTAATGAAAATAAATGACGGTCATATGTGCTGGTGGAAGGGATTCTGATTCTGCCTTTTAGATTTTTCAGCAAAGACATCTCCAACACTTTCTTTTTTAGAAGATAGTTTACACTCCAGCTTCTTTGCTGAATTTGGCATAATGCCCACAGTATTTTTGTCGAACTATACCAAAAGAAAAAAAACATACTTAAGCTGAAATTAAAAGTCACACAAACTTTTACAGAGAATGGCAGAAGGTATAACATCAGCACTTAATCTTACAATTAACCAAAATGTTTACAGAGCACTATTAAAAAGGCATTTAACTAATTATCAGCCTTGATGCAAGTATGACAAAGGTTACTAAATTAATTGCAAAAGGGCACAGAGTTAAATCAATAACAATTTAAAAACAGTGAAAAATACACCAAGAGTTTTAACTTGTGCTACATCTTTAAGCACAGAAGCATGCCACCTCCATGGCTATGTAGCACAGCAAGATGAAGCACTGAATGTAATAAAAATAACATTTAAGCTGTATTAGTGGCTTGGGAACTGAAGTGCTAGTCAAGAAAGGTGGGAGCAAACAGTTTACGCTGGTCCCCTCATCCTGGCAGAAAAGAATGGTGGCTTTGTTAGCCAAACTAGTCCTGTTCAACTGAAAGCTTGCATAATAACAATGGCGACAGGACCAAGGGACAAAGGTTTGGAGATCCAAACTGATGAAGGCAGCCCTCACAGCATGTGCTGCAACATGCACATGCCAGCTGAGGGCAGAGAATACCCCAAAGTGACATGTGTGCTCATGTCAACCACCAGCAGGCTAAGGTTTGAGACCCAACTAATAATTTCTGATGGCTGCCTACGTGACCGCTCCTGAGGTAGGAGGACTGATGGCATGTCAACTGACAACAGTGGCATGTAACTATGAAACACACAGACTACTTCTCAAACCACGGATTCGTGTTCTGCTGGGGTGGTAGGGAACATGATGGGACTGACTGGTACTCATGAGTACAAACAGTGCTGCAAGATGTAGCCTCCATTTATCCCTACCACATATTAAAAAAAAACAGTAAATGGGATAGGAAAGACTGCTTCTCAAACCTATGGTTTTACAGACACAGTGGTGCACTGCTGGAACAGTTACACCCCTATACACTCAGAAAAATGCAGAAAGCATCTCATAACATTCTGTATCTGAAAATTACCTGAACTCCTGGAGGAATGTTATAAATGATCTGTAGAGTGCCGCAATCACTATGACCTGGCAAGGACTGTGGGAGTGAATAAACATCCATTTGACCACTTGGCTGTGTCCCTGTTTTCTCTCCATAGATAGTTTTGCAAGAAGGACACTGAAGACTACCGTCCTGTAAAAAAAAGGAAGGTTTTTAATCAGCATCATACTAAAATTATTTGCAGGCAAAGCTCTCAACCTTCCATCTCCAAAATGAGGGACACTAACCCTCATAATGTGGAACAAATGAACGAAATATGGAATACATACTAATGGCTTACTAACAACTTCAACTAGGAAAATCATAGGATGGTTACAATTTGTTGGTTTTACTTACAAGAAAGATCTTTTAATGAATTAATACGAGTCATTTCTATTTACCATGGGGGTCAGTTAAAAATTCCTAACACTGAATATGTGACAGACCCTTTCAATGTGGAACTATGAGGAACATGGACTTTTTGAGACCCCAAATGATGTACACTTGAGAGGTTTGCTTGCAGGTGAGCTACATCACAAAAGACGCAGCAAAGTTAAGAATTCAACAGCTCATACAAACAAAATAAAAGTACAGCACTTACCACAACAGTAGTTTTTCATTGAGAAATAAAAACAATTGGATTTACCCTCCTTCCATCCTCCTTGCCCCACTCCACACACACACACACTTTTCACCATCTGTACCCTTTTTCCTTATTAAGATGAAAGCTGATGTTGTGTCAGTCTTCACAGATAGGCTGGCTGGTGTGCAACACACTTGTATATAGTAAACACTGTGAAGATCCTCTGCTGTTATTCAAGCCCTTTTTACACATACAAGAAAATATTTTGTGCAGATCTCGCTCTCCAAAATGCAGCCATTTTAAGTACATCAACAGTAACTGCATAAACAAGTTATCATCAACCAAAAATAATTCTTTTGGTGAAGAGGTACAGGAAGGGTAGCTTTACTGCTATAGTGACCTCTCTTAACATCTTTTGTTATGATATATACATTACAAACATGTGCATCGTCTGCTTCAGAAAGCTTTCATAACCTGGAAGACTTCTTTGAAAAGGTTACTGAACCAATGAATGAACGAAAAATGGTACATACTGTGGTGGGCTAATGCACTCTGCTGTAGTTGACAGGGTCCTGGGTTTGAAACTTGGCAGAGTCTGAATATTTTTAGAGCCGAGTTGGCCTAGTGGTCTAATGGACTGTACTGTAGTTCAGAGGGTCCTGGGTTTAATTATTTGGCAGGGGTGTATTTTGTCTAACTCCTCGCGTAGCACCCGATCGAAAGGCTTAAATCTAATATGTGACATTAAGAAAACCTGCTGGAGAGACAGGTTTGTCTCCCAGAGGCTGCCCCATCTCTGGAGTAGACTCCCCATATAAGTCAAAGTAAGTCGCTGACCCTCTTCAAGCGCAACCTTGATTAGTGGATGGGCAACCACAAATTTATCTCAGGGGTTCCACCCGCATCTCTCATTGACAGAGGCGACAGGTGCTGATTGAGGTTTGTTTTTTGGGGTAAACTCTTGGCTAGGTTTGTAAGAGCCCCATAGCCATTAGCCTAGTAATCTCCTATGATCCTTATAAAGGAGTATGACACCATTCTACACTCAGGTATTGTTGATGAACTCTTCCAGCTAAATGTTAAGCCCTATGTAATTCATAAGAGAGCAAATTAGCTCACAAATGGAATCCAAGAAATTATGGTAGGTGGCTCTACCTCCTCCAAAAGACCACTCACTAGTGTTGCATCCCAAGGTTCAGTGCTTGGGCCACTTCTCTTTGGTATTTACTTTTCAGAGGTCAAAGTTATAAAGGGTTTATGGCTGCAGATGACTGTAATCTTGGTGCCATTATAAACTCTCCAGAGGACACCAAGACCTAATAAGAGGGCCTTTCCTAAACAAATAGCTGGTGTCATAAACATGAACTAAAACAAATACCAAAAAATGTATAGCAGTTTCCTTCAGCAAGCATGATATCAAAGTTAACTATCATATTGACAACACACCCCTGAAAAATGATTTGGCAGTTACGGACCTGGGAACCCATACAGGCAACAAACTATCCTTCAATCACCGTAACTCCACTATTGTAAGAAAGTCCTTTTTCAATGCACAGCTTATTAGTAAAGGTCTAGGTCCAAGGATGTGATCATTCCACTGTATTTGGCACTTATTTGGCTGATCAAATTAAAATACCCCCTTCATTATGTAGCTGTTGAAACAGTTAACATAAAAAGAAGTTATGTACTCACCATAACGTTTCATCTGAGTAGTTATACTTCATTTTTCTGCAACCTGTGGGTATATGGATCCGTATCATATCTGAGCCGGCAACTTTTTTCCTAGCATCTGCTCCAAGCTCCGAGCTCCTCCCCTTACCCATAATGCCTACCATCTCCTATCTTCCCTCAGATCGAGTTTGCTGCACTAATATATATGCAACTCAACCCAATAACCAACCTGAAAACAGGATAAGGTCCGGGGGATGGAATGTTGCAGAAAAATGAAGTATAACTACTCAGATGGAACGTTATGGTGAGTACATAACTTCTTTATCTGAAGTAGTTAACTGCATTTTATCTGTAACCTGTGGGACAGAGTCCCCAGCTACTCCGATCCTGGGAGGCACTTATGGAAGGATATTCCTGAGCACTTCAGAGCCAAAGGATGCTCTACCCCTCGAAATCAGATCCAATTTGTAATGGGAAATGAAGGTATGTGAATTGGCACATGTCGCTGCTGCACAAATATCGTCCAAGGGTACTCTGGACCAAAAAGCAGCAGAAGTTGCCATGGACCTGGTAGAGTGAGCCTTAACTATACCAGGAGGTAATAACCCTTTTGCTTTGTAAGCATGTGAAATGCAAAGAGTGATCCATCTGGCTAAAGAAACTTTAGAAATAGCTTTTCCCATAAATGCTTTGGAAAAAGAAACAAACCATTGGTTAGTCTTGCGGAAAGACTTTGTTCTATGAAGATAAAAGCGTAGTTGTCTATGAACATCCAACAAATGGAGTTTGTATTCACCTTTATTTTGAAAATTGGGAAAGAAAACGGGCAGATTAATGGACTGGTTTATGTTTGCTTCAGATGCCACTTTAGGCAAGAAGGAAGGGTTAGTACGGAGAGAAACCCTATCCTTATGGAAGACCAAATAGGGAGGCACGGCAGACAAAGCTTGAAGCTCAGAAACTCTCCTAGCCGAAATGATGGCTACTAGGAAAGCGGTCTTCCAGGACAAAAATTTTAAGTCCACCGACACTGCAGGTTCAAAAGGAGGGGCAACCAATGCCTGTAAAACAAAAGTAAGGTCCCAAGTAGGAACAGAATCCTTGACAGGGAGCCGTAGCAGGAAAGTACCTTTGAGGAAAGCTTTGCACAGCCTAGAGGAGGCTAAGGCCATGTTGTCTTCACCAACGTGAAAACTGGAAACTGTGGAGGAACTAGCTCCTTGCTGAAAAATACTAGACAGGAAGTCCAACACCGCTGGAACAGGAGCTGTAAAGGGATCTATTTTTCTCTGTGAAGCCCAAATGGAAAAGCGCTTCCATTTACTGCAATATAGTTTTCTAGTGGAATCTTTAAAAGAGGCCACTAGAATCGATTTGACCTGGGATGAAAGACTGGAAGTCCTGGCGATTAACGGAACTGGAGCAACCAAGCTGTAAGCTTGAGATTGCCCAGATCGGGTGGACGTGTCCCCGACGGATAGGAAATTAGATCCGGGTAGGGATCCAGAACCCATGGGTGAGCTAATAGATAAGACCAAAGGAATGAGAACCAAACCTGACGAGGCCAGAATGGGACAATGAGGATCACTTTGCACCGTAGTCGGCAAGCTTTCTGAAGAAACTTCAGAATGAGTAGCAATGGAGGATAAGCATACAGAAGCCAGGGGGACCAAGCATGGACTAGAGTGTCTCTGGGGACTTCCCCTGGTGAGGGAAATCAGAGTGAAGAACTCGCTGCACTTCACGTTGGAAGGAGATGCGAAGAGATTGCAGCAATGCTGACCCCATGCCAGGAAAATCTCCTCCGCTACTGACTGTTTCAGAGACCACTTGTAGGGCATCAGAATGGCCCGGCTCAATCTGTCCGCTAAAATGTTGGAGCGCCCCAGGATGTGCATTGCTATCAAACACAGACTGGTGAAAATCGCCCATTCCCACACTCTCATGGCCTCGCGACAGAGAGTAGGATCTGGTTCCCCCCTGCTTGTTGATATACCAGATGACCGACATGTTGTCTGACTGAATTGCAATCAGCCCAAGAGGGAGGACTGTGTGAAAGGCTTCCAACGCTAAAAGCACTGCCCTCATCTCTAGAACATTTATGTGCAAATTGGTCTCTGTTTGGGACCACGTGCCTTGGATAGTCCTTCCCAAACAGTGTCCCCCCCACCCGAGATGGAAGGCATCCGTGGTCACTGTGGTCTGGACTGGGGTTAATGCAAATGGACGTACTGCTGATATCTCCGGTGACGTCAACCACCAAAGAAGAGATGCCCTGCAAACGTGGCTGATCTTGATCGGAACTTCCATGGGTAGGTCTAGCCAGGACAACTGGACCGCCAGAGTCAACTGAAGAACCCGCATGTGAAGACGTGCATACGGGAGAATAGATGTGGAGGCAGCCATGGAGCCTAGAGCCCAGAGAACCTCGCTCGCCTTTGAAGACTGGGAGTTTGCTATCTGAGCTATGTGGCTCCTGAGATGTAGAATCCAGTCTGGAGTTAGAAATACCTTCATCTGCAAAGTGTGTAACCATGCCCCAATGAAGTCTAGAATTTGTACTGGTAGTAAGTATCCTGAAGGTCTAACGAGCACATCCAGTTGCACTCTCGGAGATAAGGTAGAATGGACTGTAGAGTGACCATCTGGAATTTCTGTTTTGCTACCGAGAGGTTTAATATGGACAGGTCTAGAATGGGCCTGAGGTCCCCCGTCTTTTTTGGCACCAAAAAAAAAACCTTGAGTAGACGCATAATCCAGACTGATCGGGGGGGAACCTTTTCGATGGCTCGTTTGATAAGCAGCTTTGAAACCTCTACTACTGCGGCCTCCCTGTGAGTGGGGTGGAACATCCAGGAGGTGTCTTGTAATGTTTGGAGGGGAAATGAAAGGAATAGAGTAACCCTTGGATATTATCTGAAGAACCCAGCGATCTGTCGTAACGGACTCCCATGCCGCTGGGTGTAAGGACAATCGGGCAACCCCTCAGGGCTGCTGACCGGGTCTATCAGAAAAGGGTACCCTAGACCCGAAGTTCCTGGGACCCCCTCTACCTCTGGGTCAGCATCGATCATGTCCCCCCTCTGCCTCTGGGGGAATAGCTGTCTTGAGAATCCCAGGAAAACTGAGATTTTCGGAACCACATCTTCTGCCTTCTTTGATTCCTAGAGAAGGACCGCTGAGGATTAGAGAAGCAGACTCCGACGGCAGACAAAATCTTCCCGTCCTTTTCGTTCTGGACTAGTGTGTCACGTACTGTCTTCCCAAAGACGGAAGGGCCATCGTAGGGAGAGTTGATAAACGACACCTTGAAAGGGTCCGCGAACTGACACAATCTGAGCCAGGCATGACGCCACATGGCTATGCCTGTCCCAGCCACCCTTAAGTGCTCCTTACATGGCGTGAGAAAGTAGCCGCATAGATGTATTCGTGACCGATTTCAGAGTGGACATTTTTGCCGAAAACAGCTGTTTGTCCTGCGGCGATAAAGACTCTGGGGGCGACTCAGCGAATTCCGAAGCAAGGACTCGCTGTAGTCAAATCACATGTGCCAAATAGTTCAGCGCACAGATAGAAAAAGTCGCTGAAGAGTATACGCGCTTCCCAAACCTATCCACCGACCTGGACTCCTTGTCTGAAGGGTGGACTAAGGAACTCTCCTGTGCTAGTTCCTTCCTTGTGGCCGCTGCGACCAACATAGCATCAACCGGGGCTCCTTTCGACCAGGGTTGTCTATCTGAAGGAGGAGATAAGACCTTGTCAGGACATTTGGGAATGGGCTCTACGGTGTCAGGCTCCTTCCATGCCCTCATGGGGATGAGGTTCACCAAGGGGTCTGCTGGTGGGGACACCGAGGAAGTAGATGAGCCCGTGCCAAAGGCCTGCAGGAACACTGACTCATCCCCAGAAGGTTTTGGGGGTGACCAACCTCCCCTCTGGCGGAGGATTTCCATAATTTCTCCAAAGGAGACATCTTCGGGAGGTGACCT
This sequence comes from Protopterus annectens, assembly GCF_019279795.1. Lineage (NCBI taxonomy): Eukaryota > Metazoa > Chordata > Ceratodontiformes > Protopteridae > Protopterus > Protopterus annectens. The sequence continues at coordinate 569,980,918 of NC_056747.1, forward strand.
GGGGGAACCTTCTCCTTCATCTAAGTCAGTGTCAGTGGTGAGGGACTTGGGGGAGTCCAGGTGCCTCCTTTTGCACTTGTGGTGGCCCTCTTTAGTGGGACTTTCAGAAGGGGTCTGCGAGCTGCAGGGGTTTCCTCAGGGAAAATGACCTGGGGATCCTCTGGCACCGGCTGTCCTTGAGACAGGTTGAAAGGAGTAGTCACCAAATCCAGAGGGGCCTGGGTGGTATCTGAGGGAATGGGCTGGGGTCTCAATCCCTGGGAGAGAACCCTCTCCACCACTTCGAAGGCCGAAGGATAAGTCCTCCCCGGATCCGAAGCGGGGACCGGGGCCGATGACAGGGTAGTCTGAGGTCTGAGGGAACAGATCGGATCTGAAAGGGTCGGAGCCGAAAAATCCATTCCCCCAGGTCCGACTCCCTGTCCACGGCTCCAAGAGTCACTCGGATCCGAGCAGGTCGGATCCGAGGAATTCAAGGTAACAGCCGGAGTCGAGGTTGGAGAAACTGTCAGCGCCGCGCTACCAGCTCCGAAAAACCTCGGATCCAAAAGCCCCAAAGCATGGATTGGGGAAGGAGAGATGGGGTGGAAAAGAGGCATGGAGGTCGCCCCTCCAGAGGGAAAGGGACCTTGCAAGACTCCCATCTGAATTTTGGTCTGAAGAAATCTCCGCATCATCCTGTCCATATCCATTTCAGATAGGTTCCGAGTCGACCTCGAAGAGGCCACTGACTCGGATCTGGCTGGTCTGCGCAGAGGGGTGGAGGGCCTTGGGTCTGAAAGCTCCAACGGCTCCGGTGAGAAACATGGTGACAGGAGCCAAGGAGAAACAGGCCTCCTGGACTTGGATGGAGGACTGAGAAAGAGCTTCCTGTCTGGGGATCTCTTACGATGCCTGTCTTTTTCTCCCTTTCTTCTCTGCGTTTTTCCTTCTCCTTCTCTCTATCTTTGTCAGCCTCACTGACAGAAGATCTGTCCTTAGGGGACCCATCGCCCCTGTCTGGGGGGGGGGGGTGTACCAGAGACCGAGGCCGAGGCAGAATCCAGCATGGCAACTGGGAGAAGGCCTTTGGTGACTAACTTGGCCTTGCGATCCCCAAGGGCCCTGGGGTTGAATCCAGAAAAAATAGCACACTGGGTAGATAGATGTGCTACTCCTTGACATATCACACACAGAGTGTGACCATCAGCAGGGGAAAGCTTATGGCCACACACTGTACATTTTTTGAATACAGGCTTTGGCTGATCAGCCATAGTCCTGTGTTCAAAGGTAAGGATACTACCTTCACACAAAAGAAAAACCACACACAAGTAGGGGAAGGGTAGGCCTGAAAACTACTCTCCTACCAACAAAACTTTTTTTTTTTTTTTTTTAAAAACACTAACGACCAACGTGCTACTACAGAAGGGGAGGAAGGTTTAATCTACACAAACACACTATGAAAGACAATTTCCACTTATTATCCCTATATAGCTCAGAGCAAAGGCGACCACGATGCACACTACTGGCGCGGCAAACAAGATCTGAGGGAAGATAGGAGATGGTAGGGCATTATGGGTAAGGGGGGGAGCTCAGAGCTTGGAGCAGATGCTAGAAAAAAGTTGCCGGCTCGGATCCGATACGGATCCGTATACCCACAGGTTGCAGATAAAATTAAGTTAACTACTTCAGATCTTGATTTACCACAATGCTTTCTTACCAAGAAAATCAACGGTCTAAATCATAAAAACTACAAGGACAATTTCAAAGCCTTGCTCATCTTTTTGGTATCATACTGGGGGGTGATCTCTGCCTCACATACAGAGCCTTAACCCTACCCTATCCTCTCAGAGCTACTGCAAATCTGCATGTCCAATGGTGGCATAATAAATTGCTCAAGAGATCTTAATCTCTTCTAAAACAAAGAGAACATGCTACAGGGGCAGATAAGTATAATAGAGAAATACCACTTTTTTGGAATAGTCTTGCTCTCCACATAAAGCAAAGTAACTCCCTTACTGCATTCAAAAAATCTGGATAAATTGGTGGGAAACTGCAAATTCACCCCTCTTTTTGCATCCTTGTCTAATATGGGTATGGGTAATGTAAATGTTATGCCTGGGTTATTCATACTTAAATTGCAAAGGCTAAAAACTTCATGGGAATTCGGGGCTAGACTTGTAAAGATCCTCAAGGATCAAACCTTACTAAGTACCTATGAACCTGGGCAAAGTATACAGCTGATCCTGGTGCTGTCTTACTGGAATATGCTTTATGGCTATGCCTTGCAAAGGTTTACTGTACTAACTATAGCAGAAACAATTTTTCTTCTTGTTTAACAGAAACAGTTGATTCATTTTTCGAAACTCTTAAGCACTTCTGGTATACTGTCTAAGCTGTCAGTTTCTTAACTACTGTGAAAAATGTCCGGCTTTATATTTGTAATCAGGAAGTACTGCTTTTCAATCACATTATGATAGAACAGGTAAGGTTTACAAATAAGGGCAAGTGAGAAATCCTTCTTACTGAAGTAATGGACACCAGAAAAAAGCGCTTTCCCATTAAAGCTATTTTGTCTCTTGTGAATCTGCAAGTACAGGCAGAAAGACAGTTAGCTTATCCAAAAAAATCAAATTCCAAGAGGAAAATATGCCTTTCTGGTGGTTAAGTGAACTCTCTTAAAAAGATGCTATAGTAGTACGATAGACTACAGCAGAACATAAGGAGAAATGGAAGATACATCTTCACAAAAGAAAAAAAGGCAAAAATGACAAAAATAAATGTTTTAGTTATTCCAGCAGTCTTGTTAAAGGGTAGTTCAAAGGTTGCAAGTCTCTGATGCAGTCCTATCAAACCTCTTACAGTTTGGAAGCACAAGTTTTACATATCTGGCATTCTTGCTGCCTTCAAGATATTTAAGATACTGGCAAAAAAAAAAAGTACTTGTTCATAATTTTCAGACTGGGATGCAACACTTTGTGCCTCTGCTGTATTAATGCCTTGTGAAGGGGAAATTGTCATGGAGGATGAGTTGGGAGAGTTATCATAATAAAAAATTATGATTACAGAAGTGGCAGAAAGTGCAGATCTGCAATATCCATATATGGGCAAAACCCTGAAAGATCTACAAATCAAATTTTTATGCACAAGCTAAAGATACCTTACTGCTAAAGGGCGTTTGCTTTCTGAATCTGCAAATCTTGTATATGTCATCATTATCTTCTTTCGGCTGTTCCCGTTAGGGATCGCCACAGCAGATCACCTGTTTCCATTTCTTCCTGTCCTCTGCATCTTGCTCTGTCACACCAACCACCTGCATGTCCTCTCTCACCACATCCATAAACCTTACCTTAGGCCTTCCTCTTTTCCTGTTACCTGGTAGCTTCATCCTTAGCATCTTTTTCCCAATATACGCAGCATCCATCCTCAGCACATGTCCAAACCAACGTAATCGTGCCTCTCTGGCTTTGTCTCTAAACCTTCCAACCTGGGCAGGCCCTCTAATATACTTATTCCTAATCCTGTCCACCCTCGTCACTCCCAGTGCAAATCTTAACATCTTTAATTCTGCCACATCCAGCTCAAACTACTGCCTTTTTGTCAATGCCACTGTCTCCAACCCATATAACATAGCTGGTCTCGCTACCCTCTTGTAGACCTTCCCTTTCACTCTTACAGGTACTCGTCTGTCACAAATCACTCCTGAAGCTCTTCTCCACCCACTCCATCTTGCCTGTACTCTCTTCTTCACCTCTCTTCCACACTCACCGTTACTCTGAATTACTGACCCCAAGAATTTAAACTCATCCACCTTCGCCACCTCTACTCCTTGCATCCTCACCATTCCTCTATCCTCCCTCTCATTCACACACACATATATTCTGTCTTAGTCCTGCTGACCTTCATTCCTCTTCTCTCTAGATCATATCTCCATCTCTCCAGGGTCTCCTCCACCTGTTCCCTACTCTCACTACAGATCACAATGTCACCTGCAAACATCATAGTCCATGGGGACTCCTGTCTGATCTCGTCTGTCAACCTGTCCATCACCAGTGCAAATAAGAAAGGGCTCAGAGCCGATCCTTGATGTAACTCCACCTCCACCTTAAATGCATCCGTAACTCCCACCGCAGACCTCACCACTGTCAGACTACTCTCGTACATATCCTGTACCACTCTTACATACTTTTCTGACACTCCTGACTTCTTCATACAATACCACAACTCCTCTCTAGGCACCCTGTCATATGCTTTCTCTAAGTCTACAAAAACACAATGCAACTCCCTCCGACATTCTCTGTACTTCTCCATCAACACTCTCAGAGCAAAGATCACATCTGTAGTGCTCTTTCCTGGCATGAAACCATACTGCTGATCACTGATCATCACGTCCCTTCTTAACCTTGCTTCCACTACTCTTTCCCATAACTTCATGTTGTGACTGATCAATTTTATCCCTCTGTAGTTACTACAGCTCTGCACATCACTCTTATTCTTAAAAATCGGTTCCAAAACATTTTTTCTCCATTCCTTAGGCATCCTCTCATTTTCCAAGATTTCATTAAACAATCTGGTTAAAAACTCCACTGCCATTTCACCTAAACACCTCCATGCTTCCACAGGTATGTCATCTGGGCCAACAGCCTTTCCATTCTTCATTCTCTTCATAGCTATCCTTACATACTCCTTGCTAATCCATTGTACTTCATGATTTACTATCCCTACATCATCCAACCTTCTCTCCTCATTTTCTTCATTCATCAACCCCTCAAAGTACTCTTTCCCATCTCCTCAACACACTCTCCTCGCTTGTGAGTATGTTTCCCTCATTATCCTTTATCACCTTTACCTGCTGCACATCTTTCCTAGCTCGGTCCCTCTGTCTAGCTAATCAGTACAGGTCCTTTTCTCCCTCCTTAGTGTCCAACCTTTCATACAACTCTTCATACGCCTTATCCTTAGCCTTTGTCACCTCTCTCTTTGCCATGCACCTCATCTCATTATACTCCTTGTCTACTTTCTTCATCTCTCTGACAATCCCACGTCTTTGCCAACCTCTTTCTCTGTATACTCTCCTGTACTTCCTCATTCCACCACGTCTCCTTGTCGTCCTTCCTCTGTCCAGATGTGATACCAAGCACCTTTCTAGCAGTCTCCCTTACTAGCTCTGCTGTAGTTACCCAGCTATTTGGTAACTCTTCACTGCCACCCAGTGCCTGCCTTAACATCCCTGAACTCCACCTCACAATTACCCTTTTTCAATTTCCACCACTTGATCCTTGGTGCTGCCCTCACACTCCTCCTCCGCTTCTTGATAACCAACGTCATCCTACAAACCACTATCCCATGCTGCCTAATGACACTTTCTCCGGTCACCTCTTTACAGTCTCCAATCTCCTTCAAACTGGCCCTCCTACATAAGATATAATCCACCTGTGTGCATCTTCCTCCACTCTTGTATGTCACCCTATACTCTTCCCTCTTGTTAAAACACGGATTCACCACAGCCATGTCCATCCTTTTCGCAAAATCCACTACCCTCTGACCTTCTGCATTCCTTTGTTTAACACCATACCTACCCATCACTTCCTCATCCCCTCTGTTCCCTTCACCAACATGCCCATTGAAATCTGCTCCAATCACCACTCTCTCACCCTTGGGTACAGTCATCACCACTTCATCCAATTCACTCCAAAATTTTTCTTTCTCATCCATTGCACACCCAACTTGTGGAGCATACGCACTAATAACAATCATCATTACACCATCAATTTCCAGCTTCATAAACGTCACTCTGTCCGACACTCTTTTCACTTCCAAAACACTTTCAGCATACTGTTCCTTCAGAATAACTCCTACGCCATTTCTCCTCCCATCCACACCATGATAAAACAATTTGAACCCACCTCCAATACACCTAGCCTTTCTCCCCTTCCATCTGGTCTCTTGCACACACAATATACCAATCTTCCTTCTGTCCATCATATCAGCTAATTCTCTCCCTATACCAGTCATACTGCCAACATTCAAAGTTCCGACCTTCACTACCACAGTCCTAGCCTTTCTCCTCTCCACCTGCCTTCGGCCATGTCTTCCGCCTCTTCTCCTCCTTCGGTCAACAGTAGCCCAATTTCCGCCAGCACCCTGTAGGCTAACAGTACTGGTGGCGGTCGTTGTTAACCCGGGCCTTGACCGATCTGGTATAAACATTTTTCTTGGTGACTGCATGAAATGTTTTGGTAAAGTTTTATGCCGGATGCCCTTCCAGACACAACCCTCCCCATTTATCCGGGCTTGGGACCGGCACAAAGAAATGCACTGGCTTGTGCATCCCAAATCTTGTATATGTGATGTTGACAAATGAAAGCTGTGCAAGCACAGCTCCATGCAGAACATGAGTCTATGCAAAGTTGTAATTAAACTAGAAGGAACCGGATCTTTACCACATTAGTGTCTTTCTGAGTTAAACTGGAGTGGAATTTGTTTAGAACAGCTATCAAGGTCTCAGATTGTTTCATTTTCTTCAAGCTGCTGAAGTGGACTTCCCCAAACATAGCCTAACATTCAAATACAAATTCCTTTTGTTTGGACAAATGTTATAACATTTCATAATATTAACTGACATTCACATACAACTTTTTATCAGAATGTGTCTAAAAACCACATATTCCTATTATTCTGACAGATGCAGTTCTTTTTATAGACCATCAATCTAAGAATTTTACAGGTCTATATCACTGACTCCTATTCTGTAACTACCCTTTTATCAAATCAGCGAATGTTTTCTCAGGGCACTAATTTAGTAGGCCAACATACCAAGTAATACAAACACATGAAAGTGGGGGGCCATTGCCCCCCCCCCCCAATTATCTACACTAACTCTGAGATTGTACTACAGTGGGGGAAAGGGCACATTTCCACATGTTGGCCAACTAATGCATTGCCCTGTGAAAAAAGTTTGCTGATTTGTAACCCTATCTTTATAGAAAATAATGCAGGGAATCTTTGATGAAACCGCCTGGAGTTCACTTGCAGAACTAATAGCAACTAAGACGACTGTTTTCCATGAAATAAATTTTAGGTCATTTTTTTTTTTTTTTGCTGAAGGTTTAAAGGTTTTTGAGTTAGATTTTGTAGCACAACAGTCAAATCCCAGGAGATGAAGGATCCTTTATTGGTGGTCTAAGAAGAAAAATGCCTTTTAGAAATGTTTTACACAATCTGGAAGAAACCAAATAATAATTTCTTTCTGTATGAAAATTGGAAATAGCTGCCAATTACAGATTAATTGTGGAAAAGCTAGCTCCTTTTTTAAAAAGGACAGCAGAAACTGGAGCAGAAAAAGGGACATCAGTATTTTTCAATGCCAAAAGGGAGAATCTCTTCCACTTGCTCTTGTAAACGTTCTTGGTGGAATGGGTCAACCTAAATAAATGTCATCCAATTGGATCCACCACTGGATGTAATATTTGCAAATCGGAGTAAGCATGACTGGAAAAGATAGGGAATTTTGAAAAACAGACCACTGAACAGCTAGAGTCCATTGAAGCCCATGCATACAGTAACGTGCTGAAGGAAGTAGGGCTATTGCTGCTGCAACACACCCCAGTGCTTGAAGAATGAACCTGGCTGTAGAAGATGGGTGGGAAAGGATCCAATGAACTGGAGATCTATGTGTTTCTATGTGGTGAGTTGGTAGGAATGCAATTTGTGGTGGTGTGTTCAGATTTGTACCAATAAACTCCAGGCTCTGAACTGCTGTCAGCTTTTTTGGCATAATTTGTTATCCCCAGTGAGTGGCAAATCTGGAGCAAATAGTCCCTGGATTGTTGAAGGCAATGCATGGAGGGGGGGGGGGTGATGTGAAGCCACTTGTCAAGATATAGTAACACTCTGAATCTCTTGAGTCACAAGTGAGCTGCCACCACTGCCATACATTTGGTAAAAACTCTGGGGTTGTGGTGAGTCCAGCCAAAAGCATAAATGTCTTCAGAATCATGTGTGTTTTGATGGGACAGTATGCATCCTGAAGGAGCTATACAGCATATCCAATTATCATTGTAATGAAAGGGCAGAAGGGACTGTGCAGAGACCATTCAGAATTTTGACTTTTTCACACACTGGTTTATGTTGCTCAGATCCAAAATTGGTCTGAGGTCCTCCACCGTTTTGGGCAATAAAAATTAAGTGAAAGTTCCGAATCCTATTTGGTCTGGTGGGAATGCTTTGGATGACTTTTGTTCATCAGCTTTTGAATTTCTTGTGCTGCTGCCTTCCTGTGGGTGAAACGTCAGGAAGCTTCTAACTTTTGCAGAAAGGGAGTTGGACAAATGGAATGGAATAATCTCTGAATATTTTAGCACCCAAGAATCTTCTGTTGTAGTTGCCTAGGCATCTGTGTGTACGGACAATTGTCCCCCGACTGCCCCCACAGGTGGACAGTTGGGTATCTGAAATCCTGATTTTGCAAGCCGCCTCCTCTGCCTCTAGGACATCTACCATTGGAACTTCCATCTCTGCCTCTGGAGGAGTTGTTCCCTCACGAATCTTGGAAAGGTCCCAGAGATTTGTGGAACCACATTTTCTTACTGCCTCTGATTCTTATTAAAGGTTCATTGAGGGGTATAAAACTTTGATTCATACAGCAGACAGAGTCTTCCATTCTTGTTCGTTGCAGGTAAGCATTTCTTTAACAGATGTACCAAAATAAGGATGTGCTATCAAAGGGAGTCTTGATGAAAGACGACTTAAAAAGCTCTGCAAAGTCACAACCAGGCACGTCTCCTTATGGCAATACCTGAACTGGCAGCCCGTGAGGTACCCTCAGCTGCGTGAGAGATCAACCTCATGGAAGTGTTAGAAACTGACAAAAGAGTAGCCCAGTTGAGAGGATGATCTTTTGAAATCCTTTGCAGACATGGACTCTCAGAGAGAATTTGATAGTTCCTTAGTCAAATCTCTCTGCGGACTTGTGAAATATGACAAGTAATTAACAGACCTCAAGGTGAAGGTCGCGGAGGCAAATACTCACTTTCCAAATCTGTCTGGCACCCTAGACTGTCTTTTTCACCGTTTTGGGCAATAAAAATCAAGTGAAAGTTCCGAATCCTATTTGGTCTGGTGTGACTGCTTTGGATGACTTTTGTCCATCAACTTTTGAACTTCTTGTGCTGCTGCCTTCCTGTGGGTGAGGTACTGAGGAGTGAACACTACAAAAAGTAACCAACTGCTAGCTCTTTTTTAATGGCTGTTGCCGCCACCATAGCATCTACTGGGATTCCTTTACTTCAGTGGGGTCTAGCCTTAGGTGGAGCTAAGAATTTCTCAGGTTGTTTTGGAATGGGTTCGACTGTATCCACGTAAAAAGAGAGAGAACAACCACTAATAAGTAAAGCTAGCTCCAAGCAATGTACCGACAACAACAGCAATGGCAAAAAAGCAGTCAACGTAAATAATGCACGAACTAACAGCACTTGTCAGAATGGATACCAGATTTATTCCAACTCCAAAGTACACAAATAAGGGTTAAGCGCTTTCATCTGAAACCAGACTTCCTCAGAACCCTGAATAGAAACAATTAAACATTTATATAGTCAATTAAAAACAAGTTGGCGCCAAAAGTCATTTAAAGCAATATTATCAAAAAACCTTATACAGTACTAATATTAATAAATAAATAAAACCTATACATCCTTGTACAATTATAAATGTTAAAATATAAATATAATATATAAAAAACATTTATAATAACAATGCATAGTGTGTAAACATTTAAGTATAAAGGAAAGGTTTAATACTAATAAAATCATTGATACCTGGAAAACAGGTAGCATTAGTTTTAATCTGCCAAATGGCTTCTTTTTTAGCCAAGTTAATTTTCCAGTTCCCACCATTTGGACTAATGTCTACCCTGTCAATGATAAAAAACTTAAAAAGATGGGAATTGTCATACAAAGAAATATGTCTAGCTAAGGCGTTTTTAAGATCTCCTGTTCTTATTTTGTATAAATGTTCATAAATACGTTTTCGGAAAGACCGCTCGGTCTTCCCGATGTAAAACACAGAACATTTAATACATAAGGCAATATAAACCACACGAGAAGTTTGGCAATTCCCACCTTGACTCTTGACAAAATATTTGTTAAAATCATCTAATCTAATGCCTTTAGTCTCTAATATAGAAGAACATTGTCCACAATGCCCACATTTCTTGGTCGTACCAAAAATGTGTCTAGGTTTTCTTCTAAACTCTAAAAGGTCCTTAATATTGGGACCAGTTCTATTTATTTATTAATATTAGTACTGTATAAGGTTTTTTGATAATATTGCTTTAAATGACTTTTGGCGCCAACTTGTTTTTAATTGACTATATAAATGTTTAATTGTTTCTATTCAGGGTTCTGAGGAAGTCTGGTTTCAGATGAAAGCGCTTAACCCTTATTTGTGTACTTTGGAGTTGGAATAAATCTGGTATCCATTCTGACAAGTGCTGTTAGTTCGTGCATTATTTACGTTGACTGCTTTTCTGCCGTTGCTGTTGTTGTCGGTACATTGCTTGGAGCTAGCTTTACTTATTATTCGACTGTATCCAGCTCATTCCACTCCTGGTGGGGAAACTAAATCAATGAGCTCATCCGCCAGGGGGGGTAACTCAAGACGTAGATGGGCCAGAACCAAAAGCTTCCAAAAATATTGATTCCTCTGGAGAAGGATTTTCAGAAGACCAACCTCCTTTCTGTCTGAGGATCTCTAATATGTCTCCAAAGGAGATATCATCTGGTGGCAATCTAGGGATTTATTCAGTTAAGTAAATGAACGAGTTTTCTTGCTCAACAAGTCTACTCGTTCATGTACTTCGTTAAGTGAATAAACTACTTGAAACTTCAACAAGGCTTTTTTATTCCTCCCACAGGGAGGGTATCAGACAGCGTCTCCTAGATCTGTTAGCCAAGGTGATTTTATCTAGACTAATCCTTTGTACTCTGTTTCCTCTTAGTCATGCCACCCCTCTGGGTCACAGGTGGGATACCAGACCTGACTCAAGCTTTCTGGATAACCTTTGTTTTTTAATACTCAAGAACCAGTGAATAATACCTCTTACACTGCCAACTGTAGTCTTAAAAAAGGATAACGCAAAAATACATAAGCACATTATAATATCCGCTTTCACAAATCATTCAAGTCATGCATCTTATTGCCTTTGCTGAGGTACTGAGGAGTGAACACTACAAAAAGTAACCTACAGCTGGGTTGATGATTAAAAAAATGTACAGAAGGAAAGTCTTCTGCATTTCTATTTTAAATACCTAAAAAAAACAGAAAACAATACTGCAAGTCACTTTTCCACTTGAATTCAATGCTTTGTACTCTCATGACAACACCTCAGATAGCTTAAGTTTTTTTTGTTAAAGAAAACAGCAAGGAATAACTGCTTCATTAATGCTTCACAGACCATAATGTGAACTTTTTTCAAAGTTATGTGGATAAACTAGTATCAGAGAGTAGCAAGTCATTATCAAATATGCAAAAAAGCATCAAATGCAAACTCTCCCTTTTGTACTCATCCTTTACAGGCCCATTAAAACCAGCATTTATTTACAACAGTCGGTATTAAACACGGACTCTGCTTCAGTACTGTAGTCTCTTTTCATTTAATTGGCTTTTATTTAACACATTACACTTGTTTCAGCCACCCTGGTTGCTCAGGTCTCTTAATTATAGTTTTACTCACCAATTGTCATTTTCATATTTCTTTTAAATTTCCAGCTTCATCCTTCCACTATCCAGCACATTAAGCCAATTTCCAGACACAGCTGCCCCCTCATGTAGATTTTTTTGTCTTCCTAAACAGACTGACTGTGAATACACAAGAGTTAGGAATGTATCCTCTTCACGAGTCGTGTGTATTTGCTGGTACAGATTGATTAAGGTCTCTAGTATGAATGTTTCTACACACTAGTTTTACTAAGAAAGAGAAAGTCAAATAGGATTGAGTTTTTCAAGGCCAAGATGCAGGTCATTGTGGAGCAGATGGTAGGCTACTGAGTACCAGGCGATTCATGCTCATTCCTCTCTCCCCCTTTATATTTACAAGTGAAATAAACACATGACTTTACTTATTACTACTGTGAACTGCCAAAATGATGCTCTCCAAAACTGTATATAGGGTTTGGTATTGCTTTTTCACACTGTTCTCTTTGTTACATATTTGTAGTATATCTCCTAGCTTTATAACACTGTTGATTATTTTGAAATGTACGAGTTTCAGCCGTTTCTTATGTAATGTTCGAATGTTTTTATTTTTTTATTTTTTTCTGTTGAGTGGAGCTTTTCTCCCTGGGGCTCTGCTGGGCTCATGATCCAGTCTGACTTTGCGGGTAAACAAATGTCAATAAATCTATTGGGAGTGCGGCCTTTTAATTTTCTTGGTCAGAAATGTCTGGGACCTTTTCAGATGAGCAATATGCTTGGATTTTACATACCAAAGACAGCACTGTATTTGGTAATGTGTCTGATATGGGAAGAATACAATAAGATGACTTCTTTGGATTTTCAAGAGATATTCCCTTCAAAATTAACTGTGTCTGATACAAGGATTTCTTGAATATGGTGGAAACATTATGATCAAATGAGCAGAGTTGCCCTCATAAGTACTAAAGTCTTACGACCATATGGGTACTATTTTTAACAAATTTTATGTTTTACATAGGGTACTAACAGCTTTCACAACTTGGAATCTGTTAAATTGTCAATTTACAAACAAGCAAGCACAGAGTCTCCTGACACTCTTCTCCACCCACTCCATCCTGCCTGTACTCTCTTCTTCACCTCTCTTCCACACTCACCATTACCCTGAACGATTGGTCCCAAGTATTTAAACTCATCCACCTTTGCCACCTCTACTTGCATCCTCACCATTCCTCTATCCTCCCTCTCATTCACACACATATATTCCGTCTTAGTCCTGCTGACCTTCATTCCTCTTCTCTAGAGCATATCTCCATCTCTCCAGGGTCTCCTCCACTTGTTCCCTTCTCTCACTACATATAATGTCATCTGCAAACATCATAGTCCACGGGGACTCCTGTCTGATCTCGTCTGTCAACCTGTCCATCACCATTGCAAATAAGAAAGGGCTCAGAGCTGATCTTTGATGTAATACCACCTTCACCTTAAACGCATCCATCACTCCCACCGCAGACCTAACTACTGTTGCACTACCCTCGTACATATCCTGTACCACTCTTACATACTTCTCTGACACTCCAGACTTCCTCATACAATACCACAACTCCTCGAGGCACCCTGTCATATGCTTTCTCTAAGTCTATAAAAACACAATGCAACTCCTTCTGACCCTCTCTGTACTTCTCCATCCACACTCTCAGAGCAAACATTGCATCTGTGCTCTTTCCCGGCATGAAACCATACTGCTGATCACTAATCATCACATCCCTTCTTAACCTAGCTTCCATTACTCTTTCCCATAACTTCATGTATGAAAGGTCTTACATTTGTTTTTATTTTAATACAGTGACGGCAAATTTGATTTGTGTTAATATAACTTTAAAAGTATAGATCATGTGATCTTTAGTAACATGTGATTAGTGTGACATGGTATATATAGTGAATTAAATGGTCTGATGAAGTGGGATACATGCCTACAAAAGCACTTATGTGAATTTGTGTGACTTTTCTCTGCATTAAATACGTCTGAAAACTGGAATTTACAGCCTCATCTGGGTCCTTCTTGGTTTTATACGGCTTTGAATAATACAAAAACCATTTAACCTTACAAATCATGCTGTTTAAATCATTTACATTAATTCTTTTGAAAGTATTATTGTCTTCCAAAAGTTGCAACATAAGCTGCTTGTATTTTATTACATCCATTAGTTTTTCCTCCTTTTTCTGCCTGCTTTATAACTACATCATTTTTAAAACACAAATTAAGTAACACTTTCCTTTCATCATTCTCTAAGTTAAAATAATTGTTAGCTTTTTTCTTAAAAAACAAGTCATAAATATTTTCACACATTTTTAAAAAAGCATCGACTGTAGAAGAGCTGTTGGGTATAAAGGTACTAGCTCTCTTCAATGCCCCATAACAACCACTCTCAATTCTAAATATGTCTCAAGTCCAAATTTCCAAATTTGCAACTCCCACTCTAATATCACCCACCCCATCCAACCTCTACCTTTCTTTCCACCCCACTAACTACCTTGATTATAGCAAGCTCGGATGCTCATAAGCCTGCTACTTATTATACAGCAGGAACTTCTCATTGTAACAATTGTTAATGTCTGCTATGTACTTCGCAGATAAAGATTCTAGTTGTCTACTAATGTACCATGTTCTTCATCTGTAACTATGTTTGTAATTAATTCCTATGTTAATCAAATTGTTAATCTCTATGTAAATCCAATGTAACTACTATCTGTATATTTTAACTGTAGAGCTTTTCTCCCCGGGCCTCTGCTGAAAATGGACCTACGTCCACTCGAACACTCCCGGTCAACAAATGTAAATAAAATAAAAATAAAATAAATTTCTCACAAATTATTGAAGGTCAGTTAAACAGTCATTCAGACATCCATCCTTTGATGGAATAAATGTTAAGCCTCTGTCCAAAACTTTCAATTCAGCATCTTGGAACTGGACACTAGATAAATTAACCACAGTATGTCCAACATTTAATTATTTTTGCTTTGAGTTACTAGTCCTACCTCTGCTACCTTAACCACTTTCTGAAGGGCCTTTTTGTCCAAGGTGGAACAGTTACCATTCCAGGTTGCAAGACTGTTGGTTAGTTTACTCTCTATGGTACCTCTGTAAAAGATAGTAAGGATTGGAAAGTGGAGGTTTGCCTTTCTCATCTTTCACAGGAAATGAAGATGTTGCAATGCTTTCTTTACAATGGCAGTAGTATTAATACTCCATGTTAGGTCATCTGTGATATGTACTCCAAAGACATTTGTGCTTTCCACACACATTATTTCATTGTGGATTGTTAGTGGAGTGTGTATTTTATGCCTTCTTCTGAAGTCGACAATGATCTCTTTGGTCTTCTTCATGCCTAGTGAAAGATTGTTGTTGCACCAGACAATGAATTGACTAACTTCCTCAATATAGGCTGATTCGTCATTGTTGCTGACAAGACCTATGACAGTTGGGTTGCCTGCAAACTTGATGATGTGGTTAGAGTTGAACTTGACTGTGCAGTCTTGAGTCAACAAGGTGAACAACAGAGGGCTCAACACACATCCCTAAGGAACCCCCATAGTCACAGTGATTCTCTCAGAGGTGCCATTTCCAATGCATGCTGTCTCTGTGTGAAAGTCCAGTATCCAATTGCATAGGGGTGTGTTTATCACCAGTTGGTCAAGTTTATCAGGTGTTGAAGGATCACTATGTTGAAGGCAGAGCTGAAGTCTATAAACAACATTCGCATATGACAATTCTTGTTTTCCATGTGGGCTGTGAATACGTGAAGTGCCATTGAGATAGCATCTTCTTTGGAGCGATCTGGTCAATATGCAAACTGGAATGGATCTGAGGATGCAGGGAAATTGGATGTTATATGCAACTTGACCAGCCTCTCAAAGCACTTCATTACAACTGAGATGACAGCTATGGGGCGACAGTAATTTCGGTCCAATGGTGTGGACTTCTTTGGAATAGGTATTATAGTTTAAAAGCATTTGGGTACGATAGCCTGACTTAATGAGATGTAGACATCTGTAACAACATGTCAATTGGTCAGCGCATTCTCTAAGCACCCATCCCAGGATGTTGCTGGGTCCAACTGCCTTTACTGGGTTAAGCCTGCACAGAGTTCTTCTGACATCAGTAGGGTTGAGATGTAGTACTTCATTCCCTTGATTGGTAGGAGGCTTCCATTGCAGTTATTTATTTCCTCAAATCTGTTGAAGAAGGTGTTTAGCTTGTTGAGGAAGTCAATATTGTCATCTCACTGTGCTGACGTGGGCCTGTAATCTATGATGAATTGTACGCCTTGCCACATTCGCCTTGAGTCTCTGAGGTTGTTGAAGTAACTCTGGATCTTCTGACTATAAGCCCCTTTTGCAGTTTTTATTCCAATGTTCAGGTTTTCTCTGGCTGACCTGAGGGCTTCCTCATCCCCCAACTTGAAGGCTGTGTTGCATACTCTCAGTAGCTCATACACCACTTCTGAACCAGGGTTTCTGACTGGCATGTGTGATGATGCTCTTGGTGACTGTCACATCATCAACATACTTCGATATGAATATGAATCCTACTACAGACTCGGTGTACTCTTCCAGGTTGGTGTGCTCATCTGCAGTGGCAGCTTCTTTGAATGTGTTTTGGTCTGTGCATTCAAAGCAATCCTGAAAAGTGCAGCGATTGCTCCTTCTGGCCAGACTCTTATCTGTTTCTTGGATGGTTTGTCTCCGATTAGTAATGGTCTGTAGGCTGGAGTCAGTATAATGGATAGATGATCAGAATTACCAAGGTGCGGGCATGGCTTTGCCCTGAAAGCCTGTTTGACATTGGTGTACACCTTATCTAGTCTGCTGGCACCTCTGGAAACAAAGTCTATTTGCTAGTAGTAGTGCTGTAGAAATGTTTTTAGATTAGCCTGGTTAATGTCACCAGTTATAATACAGACACAGTCAGGGTTTTTTTTCTGCATTTCGCTGATTGACTGGTATAGTGTGGCCAGTTCTTCAATAGAGTTTGCACTTGGAGGAATGTACACAGCTGAGATTATAACAGCGGAGAATTCCCTCAGCACGTAAAAAGGTCTACATTTTACTGTCATGAATTCTATATTCTCAGAGCAGTGGGTTGAGACTTTCAAGTCAAGAAGACTACTTAAAATGATCTGTGATTCCCCAGATTCTGAGGAAGTCCATTAGAGATGAAACTGCTTAATCTGGTTTCTTATTAAAGCTGTTTCTGTTGCTAATACATGACTGAACTGGCTTGTCTCCTATTTTACCACAACCACTGTTCTCTATTTCTCTGCTGAAAGCAGCCAATGCCTCATAAGCCCAGAAGATATGCACCCAGCTCCCTTTCCTTCCCATCCCACACAAACAGTGTGAAGGAGTCTTTAGGTATATCTTCACTATTTCACAAGATACACAACATTTTGTATTGACACTTCCACCAAAATATTCTACACTTTCTGATCTTGGTCATCACCTGGGGTAATACTAGTTTTTTCTCTCCCTATCTTTTACCTTTTCCATACGCAGGGCCAGCCAGTTTACCAACCTTTTGGTCATGTTGATTTTCTCTTAGTTTATCCAAACAATAAATCTAGGAAATTGTCTTTTGCTGTCATTTTACTCCAATCTATCATTAAGTTCTCTCTTCAGACCTTCACACTCCATTTGCTTTGCTTCAGACAAGTTGGACTTCCATTTTACTACCCCCCATTCCAATATTCCAGAAGAAAAGTACAGTTGTGTATACTTACCATAAATGCAGATGTTCGAGTGTATTCACTGTTGCAGTCATTAAATTTGGGTTATCTGCCTGCAGGTAGCCCTCAGCCGGCCTGAATATCAAAGTCTTGGATTCCTGCATCGGATGCTGTCTCTTCTTCCATGTCGTCAGGGGGTATAAAACATGCAGCCGATGCCATTACATCAGTCTTTCTTTTAAAACTAGTTTTACTAGTTTAGTTTTAAAACTAACAAGCTGCCTTAATGCAGTAGTTTCAGCAACAAATCAGCCAACATCCACCCTCAGTTAGCAAGTTTTAACATTCCCTTAATGATTGCTCATTCAGAGTAAAATTTAACTTGAATAATTTGACAGTAGATAGAAATTCACATAAAAGAACATGGTTGGCTGACACTGTTCCTGTACTCAGATGTTCGGGCAACGCTTGCTTTCTTTTATCTGCACACTACTCTTAGTTATCATTTTGTCTCCTTAAATCATTAAACTGCCCAAAGTCACTTGAATATCTAGTCAGGTTACTTATCACAGCCATCAGAACCTGAATTCTCCCAATTCAAATGTCAAGCAATAACATCCTTTTGTTTTTGTTAAGATTTATTAAAGAGTGGGAAGTCTCTTTGTTGGGTTTGGATGTCGGTTCCCTCTTAGTGATCTATGTGTCAATTTGTCTAATGTGTCTCATTATCTCAATGCACTGGTGAGATTTCACCACTAGACATTTTATTTAGCCATTTAAGCACTTTTGAGGGGTCAGCAGTTGATTTTATTCCAGTCCTCAGGTGCATTCTGCAGATCACTGAATGCGGTAGCTTAGCTTTAATCCTCAGCTGCCTGGCATGCCTCACCACAGTGTTGAATAGTCCCCTCGGTTTTCTGGAAGCTGTCAAGCTTGCTGCACAAACGATACACATTTTAGACCCAGGCTTTCATAAAGACAACAGAATAGCTTCTTTTTGATGCGTCTTAAGTCAAATTATGATTTGCTGTGGATTACTGTTACGGCTGGTGACTATGCCAGCTTGTGAACTTTCTTGATTTTAATATCTAACTTCAAGAGTGTGCACCACTCTGCTAATAGTTTAACCATAAATTACAGTTTCTGCCTTCTCTCCCCTCAAGTATGCCAGAAAATCTTAATTTTTTCCTTCTTACTCTGGATGTAATTAAGGCAATAATAGTCTATCAAGACAGTCCAGCCTCTTGGGCATTAACTCTAATTCACAACTGGTCAGTTTTCTGTATTGTGTCTTGGATGGCATTCATTTGATTACTTTAAATGGTTTCTCTCTCTTGGTGTCTGGCTGTTCTCTCGACTGTGAAATGTTCAAATATTGTATTCTTTCCTGATCTCTTCTAGCTCTAGTAGATGGACCTATTTGGGATGGCCTTCACTCCTCTGTGCCACTTATTCCATGCTGTAAGCTACCTCACAACAGCCCACAATTTGCTTCCGATTTGCTGCATTCTTGTGATAAGTTTTCTTTTACCTGAAGTTCTAGACTGGGTTTCCTTTTTTACTAGGACTCAAGGCACCTTTGGTGGAGGGGTTACTTAAAAATTAGGCTAACTCCTGTAATTCGTCACAGACCCACGAGGAGAGTGACTGTTTAGTGAGAAGCCATGATCTGAAGTCCACCAATTCTGTGCATGATACTTGAAGCATCAAGAATAAACCCAATTCTGTCCAACGCACCAATGTCTTACAGATCTAGGTGGTAGAAATAGGTTAAAGGACCACTGCAAATTTAAAGGCTGACAAGCAGAAAAAAAGTGATGGGTAATGGACAGTATGCATCCGCCACATGTATTTAAAGGTATTATGAAGTCTCAATTTATAAGACTGAGCAGACTAACTACGGATGAACAAGTTTATAAAGAAGTAGAAGTAATGAAAACAGAATTCAAGAAAAGTGGATATGCGGAGTACATTATCAATACCAATATTGAACTAGTAACACAGGGTAGAAAAAAGGAATATAAACCAATATTTTTAAGAGACAAGGCAAATAATAGCGATGAGCTATACACCCCTATACATAGAGATAATGTATTGTTGAGGTATGTGACTACATACTCTGCCCACACAAAACAGATAAGCAAAATAATTGAAAAGAACTGGCCAATTTTGATGGCTATGCCAGAACTAAGGGAGATAGTAGGTATCAAACCACGATTTGCTTATAGAAATCACCAGGCCCTGAAGAGCATGTTATGCTATAAGGATTTTGTAAAGCAACCAGATTCAGTACACAAGATACAAGGTACACTGAAATGTTATAACTGTACATGTTGTTGTGATATTTTAACAGCAGATTCTTATTTTAAGCACCCTGTTACCTTTAAGCTGTTTCATTTTAACTGTACTGCGAACTGCAATACTACGAAATTAGTGCATCTCGCTACGTGCATGGTGTGTGATGCCGTCTATGTAGGCAAGACTATGCGAAGACTCAAAGATCGCATTATAGAGCACAAGTCTGAAATTAACAGACAGATACAGACTAATGCCTTATTTAAGCACATATCACAACATAGCAAACACAGCTTTAAGTTTAGATGTATTGAGACTGTACAAGTGGGTATGAGGGGTGGTGATATTAATAATTTTTTAGAAATAAAGGAACTAGAGTGGATAATAAGGTTGCATGCAGATACCGCTCCTGGTTTAAATAACGCCATTAGTATAAAGCCTATTTTATTAAGACAACAGATGGTTAATTTATAACACATAATAGTTATATATAGATTAAATTAATGAATAGGCTATTAAGGATATAAAATGTTTTAACTTGTTATAAACTTTTATGATATTATTCTTCACATTTTTTAATGTTTTTTTATGATTTCTCTCAATAAGTAATTGTTTTTTGAATTTTATTGAGTGAATTTTATTGGCTGGTTTTGTCATGAGTTCTTAACTGTTACCTCTATTTAAATGTAAAGTAATGGACAGATGAAGCCATTTTATATTCACCCTACCTTCCGTCTCAGAGGTACTATACAATTAAACATGGTGTCCATTTTTGTCTTCTTTTGAGCTGCATTAGTGTTTTTTTTTAATACAGCAGATCAGATTCATTTTATTCCCATCAACCAAAATGTATGCAATACTAAACAGAAAATCAAATAACGTGTGTGGGTGGCTACTTCTATGTCATTTAATGCAGGATTCATCCTGGAGAAAGCTGTCATGTCTGGTTCCTTGACCTGCTATTCTACATAAAGACTCCGTGGTGCTGTCTTAATGGAGGGTGCCAAACCAGAAACTGTAGCCGCTGGAAAATCTGAGTCTTAGTGCAAATCCTGAAATAATAAGTCTGAATAATGCAGACGTGCATACACTTTAAGACGGCTTCTCCTTGGAATATTCACATTTTCCCAAAATATGGTGATACTTCTTGGAATACTCCCATTTTCCCAAGGTTGGTGTATACAAGTTCAGGAGTGAGGTGCTATTGGGGTTTGCGGCTTGCTCCCTTGCAAAAAACAACTTTAAAGGAGAAAAGTGATGTTTAGTCATTCACTATCCTGTGTTTTTGGTCTTAATTTTTTCATCATTTAGGGGATCAACATTTCAACAGGGAGTCCCAAAAACACTTAGCAGCCTTCTACTTCCCTGGCATGCAATCTTCAGCTTGCCTCATACTTCTTCCCCAACTATATATTAAAAAAACACAGCAAACAAAATATCTACAACAGAGCTAAAATCCTTTTAATAAAACAACTAGAAAAACATAAAAACGAAAGAAAAATAAATTGCAGCTTCAGCAGACAAAATGGATAAGTGCTTTCAGCTTAGTAGCCTTCTTCCAATCCTCAGTTTGTTCTACTTCAGCAAATTGTTTAAGTACAAAAATCAACCAATCGGAAGCTTCAGAACGGGACAACATTTTTTCAGTATTTCTTAATAGGGGCGCTGTCCCTTTAGCAGAGGTTTTACTGGAAGTACTGCATTTAAACCGATCATACATAATTTGCTGAAGCAGAACAAACTGAGGATCTGAAGAAGGCTATTAAGCTGAAAGCACTTATCCATTTTCTGCTGAAGCTGCAATTTATTTTTCTTTTGTTTTTATGGTTTTCAAGTTGTTTTATTAAAAGGATTTTAGCTTTCTGGTGGTCCGTTGTGGATATTTTGTTTGCTGCGTTTATCCTACGTTTCCTAAGGACCTTTACTGATACTCAGCAGCTTATTCTTATTTTGTTTCACAGTTTGGTGCATCTCTGCTATCACACATGGAAGCAAGTATTTTAACTGATGGTGCTACTAGCAGTTAGCCAAGGAGAAAATTAAACTCTGCTACAAATGCGACTAGAACTATGCCAGGACTGTTTATGAGCCAAGGTAATCCTTTATTATAGTTAAAACTAGATACAGAAATGGGTCATTTAAATGAAGACAATGAGTCTACTGAAGCTTTTGATGCCATATTCTTAGAAGTACAGCATGCAGCCTGCCAACTTAAAAGACTGCAATGGCAATGATTTCATTTAGAAGCCTGCATGTACCACCAAATAATTCTAAGAGGTCTAAGAGTTAAATGTATGCAGACAGATGGCAATACTTACCCTGACCTTCTTGCTCGATGGCAGGCTATAAATTTGGAAAATAGTTTCCGATACATTAGGCTACTTCTAGAATATTTTAAATCCATGGAGGACAAAACATCCAATTTGATTAAAAGAAGGCAGCATGACCTAGAAGCTATGGATTTATCTGACTCCTGTTATTTACAGGTTAGAAACACTACAAAGTAGCCTAGATGCTTATGACACTAAATTAAAAAAATATAAAAAGCTGGAAACTTGCAAGTGACTTCCAGGACTTTAAATAAGTAAACATCTTTGATTGGCCCAGACAAAAAGATGGGAGTCATGACAAGAAAGTATTACAGAAAAAAACAGCTACTGAAACAGTGAAATCCTTAGGGAATAACATACTTCAAACAAAGCGGGTAGCAGAAAATGTAATTTTAACTCCTTCTGCAGAGGGAGTCAACACCCCTCAACTCTCAGCAAATGAATACCTTAGATAATTTTATGAGTACTACAACAATGGAGAACAGACAAGGAGGCCAAATATTAGTGAATAGCAATGCTTGCGCATCCACTGATTCTACCACACGGCCCAAGGAAGGGGCTATCCACATATCGTTTTTTCAGCAATTACCAATATTAATAAAACACCAACAACCACAGAAGTACAGATATCCCAGTTGGGAAAGGAAAAAGAGAAAAGTGAATGCCTAATGGTACCTTGTCAGTGCAATAAGTTAGTCATTAATATTTCAAAGTGTCACCTAACTATTGAACAGATGAGTGTTCTGGAGAAGGGGTTGTCCTTTAGTCCTTCCCTAAACTCACGGTTAAGTGAATTTGTAATTGATATAAAGTGCTTTGGGAGAAATGTGACTCTGAAAACTCTGTTTAGAGCTACTAATGCTAAACTTCCTGAACAATACAAAACAATTGAGCAGTTTTCTTCCAGTTCCACATCCACCCATGGAGCTATTTACTCGACTTTGTGATAAAAAAAGAAGCAAAATTAAGGCAAACAAATATGAAAGGGGATTATAGAAATATTACTTTCGTAGAAAGGAAAGCACTACAGGAGCTAATGGACAGAGATGATTTAGTAATCAAACCAGTGGATAAAGGAGGAGCCATTGTGGTCATGGATTCCTCTATGTATTGCCTTAGGATGAAAGAGATATTAAAGGATGAAAACACCTACAGAAGGATAAATAAAACTGAACTGAATAAAATTGTTTGTACTGTTCATGAAACTCTCTTGGAAATGCTTGCAACTAGAGTGATCACACAGGAATTGTTAGATTTTTTTCAAGACAGAACACTCTCAAATACCACTGATAAGTGGTCTTCCAAAAATCCACAGAGATCTGAAAGTCCCCCTCGATGTGACCAACAGTGGCAAGGAGAGGATGGATTACTGAACCCCCTCTCCATTTACTTAGAGGTTCAACTAAAAAAGTTCCTGGTCAGAGCACCAGGAGTACTAAAAGACACTTCTCATTTTCTTGAGTCCCTACATCAGTGTATGGGATGTCGTTCACACTTTGATAATGTAATTATGGTAACAATGAAAGTATGTAGCCTCTTCACAGTAATACCTAATGATTATAGAGTGAAGAGAGTGGCACAATTAATTTCTTCAGAAATGGAAGGACCAGCTTAAGAAGAGTATGTATGTTTTTAGAATTGGTGCTAAATAATAATATCTTTACTTATGGAGAAGAACGCTATTGTCAAAAGTCGGGGGTAGGCATGGACACCCCCTGCGACAATAGTTATTCAAATCTAGTGCTATCCCATTGGGGCACAATTTATGTTCTGAATGATAACAGGTGGAAAGATAGTATCCAATATTATGGACATTTTGTGGAAGACATATTGATGGTGTGGCAAGGACCTAGAGAGTCCCTGTTGGAATTTATATCTTATCTTACTACCACCGCTATATTCCTAAAATTTGAAACCCATATGTCCACTACTATGGATTAAATTTCTACATGTTAGATTATCCCTAGATGAGAATAGAGGTAAAACCATGTCCATATTTAGAAAAGAAACATGGAGGAATCACTTACTCCATAAGAGTAGTATGCACCCCAGACATATTTTTTCTATCATGGAAAATCAGCTGGTAAGGTTTTCCAAACTGTGCACCGAAGAATAAGTTTTTAATCATGAACATCATGCTTTAAAACAACAACTCAAGAATAGCGGTTACACGAGGCGAGATTTTAACATTAACATGGAGAAGAGACATGAACTAAGAAGTCAAAAAGGACCCCCACTGTACTCTGAATGTAGGATTAATAAAATATATCAAAAGCAGCAAAGGACTTTTGATAATTTACGATGTATGCCAACTTACAGCAACAACACCTCACAGATCTGTCAAATAGTGAGAAAATATTGGTCAGTTTTAACTGTGGATGAAAATATAAAAAATATTGTAGATGAAACACCTAAATTTGTCTTTAAGAATAAGAAAAATCTGAAAAGATTGTGTAATAAAGATGGAATAAGCAAGAAGAAGATTAGCTCCAAAAAAGGGTACTTATATATGTGGCCGTTGCAAAGCATGTAGTTGTATCAACACAACAGTTTTCTTCATCCAGTTACTGGAAGGTCTTATAGTTTTAAGGGGTATGCTGTCTAACACCAAGAATCTTGTATACTTAGCAGCTTGCCAAAACTGTTCAGCTTTTTATGTAGGTAAAACCAACAGAAAATTTAAAGAACAGATTTTAGGCCACGAGTGATATAAAGAACTGTGTGAAAATTAATGCTCTAGCAAATCATGTTATGGTGCATGCTGGCCATTTGTTTAACTTTATGGTTCTTGAGACTCTTCAAGAAAATATAAGGGAAGGTGATATACACAATAAAACAGAGATAAACAAAGTTAAATGGATATTGGACTTGGGGGCTGATCAAAAGCCCAGTTTGAATGCAGTACTTCCAACAAAACCTGTGCTAAAGGCAGTGCCCCTATTAAGAAGTACTGAACAGTCAAGAAAGGAGTTGTCTTGTTCTGAAGCTTCTGATTGGTTGATTGTCATACTTAATTTGCTGAAGCAGAACAAACTGAGGATTGGAAGAAGACTATTAAGCTGAAAGTGCTTATCCATTTTCTCTGCTGAAGCTGCAATTTATTTTTCTTTCATTTTTATGGTTTTCAAGTTGTTTTATTAAAAGAATTTTAGCTCCGTGGTGGTCCGTTATGGATATTTTGTTTGCTGCGTTTCTTCTACGTTTCCTAAGGACCTTTAGTTATACGCAGAGGCTTATTCTTATTTTGCTACATTAAAGAAAACACTGCATTACCTAGGATTGGAATGTTCTGGTAAATTATTTGTTGCAGTCCAAATCATTATGACAGTTAAAATGCTCATGTTAGTGTCTGTTAACCTTCATTTACTGCACACAACTTTGACAATAAAAGTGGATTTAAGTCAACCAGTTACAGATAATTGTTGGTTACTTTTTTATCTTGCATTCCGATCCCTCTCAATCCTCATCTTATCCTTCTGTTGTTTGCTGACCAAATGCTGTCTTCACCCTTTATCTTGTCCCCTACTCCTTTACTAGTTTCAAATACATTTACCTCTGATTTCAGTCTTGAGCAGTGCAGTAATAGTTACTAGCTTCCCTCTTTTGCTCCCTGTATCTCACTCTTACCCTGCTTGGACATCCTCTGCAATTAGTACAACTATACATTACAGACACCGTACCTCTGATCCTGCAGGAAAAACATTTTACTATGGGAAGTCAACCACCTAAGAGAACCCTGTTCCATGTGTTTCAGTGTTAGTCCAAAAATCACTATACATTCTCCTGAAACTTAGCACATAGGTAAGGGTTGGTAAGACAGGAAAGTGAAGCAATAACTGATCATGGCTCAGGATGCAAAAAAAATGCACCAGTGAATTAGGTAACAGTACACAAACCTTTATAAGGATAATGTAACTAGGCTCCAAAAAGTCATGGAAAAGTCCTGTTAGGTGTCTCTGTGATGTCAAAATAGTATGCAAAGTGTCATTATGCACCTTTCAGAGCCGTTATGTTCTAGTTCTCACCTTAAAGAATATAGAGCATCAACTACAAAAGAATGCCAGCAGCCTTAAAAGCAGTAAATGTTTCTCGCCGTCATGTAAAAAGGTAAATTTAAGTGGTTAACAACTTTTAAAAGAATTAAGTTCAAAGGTACACAGTTTCTGGTTGCTGTGTGACAGGCTTAACAGTGTTACATACTTCAAAACTTTAGATCACTTTGCCCTCCTTCACTTATTCTTCTAACATGTAGCATGCTGAAGCAGCTAAAGCTCCATGTGCTACAAAGAACTGTGAAGGAGATGGTGCTTATAACTATTTCTTAAGGTGCTCTTGAATCTACTTCTCAAATGCATTAAACTGGTTTTGACAGGCAACCAGGTCATAATCCTCTGTAGCTTGCCTTTACCTTTATACACTTCCAGCTTCTAAAATCACTAGTTTATTAAAGTTATTAACCAGACACTTTCCAGTGAAACACAGTCCCTATTTCAAGGAAGATGCAGATCACTCCAATCTGCCGAAAAACAGACTCATCACAACTTAAATGCAACAATATTAAAACAACATAAAACAGAGTGGCTAACATTTTGAGCAACATGCTATAATGCAGTAAGACTTTACATGCAATATGCACCATGCCAACAGTACGGATCATGCCAGACTACAAGAAGCTGGAGTGAAAACGATTTGTGCAGTCAAGACCATCAGTTTGGCCATGTTTAATTTGAAGATATGGAGTTAACAGTACAAAATGCACTCATGCATGTCCTTTTAAAAACTTAAAAAATTTGCTGTTAAATACACTACAAGCTGGGGCAATTTGAATACACAGGAGGGCGCACAAAACTTATTAGCAGACACAGTAACTTGCTGCTCTATTACGTGTCCTACATGCTGGAACTGACTCTTTTAGACAGGTTTAAAAAGACAAGTACCTGTCAAATTAACCTTACAGTCTTTCATAGGAAGTCAACATTGTGTGGTTCAGTCCCTTGTGAAAGTTAGATACCACCACCAAATGCACTTTGACAAAGGTGAAACTCATTTCCCAATCAAATATCTTTCCAAAAATACTTTAGGACGGCTGGAACAGGAGCAGAAGATGGGAACAATTGCCACAGTGGAAACCTCATCTTTTAATTTCTATGCATTACTCTACTAGCAGGCTTCAGAGAAAAAGTCAGGATATGACCTAGGAAATCACGGTCTGATAAATTAGAGTGTGCATCTGTAATTGGCAAGAGGGATAATTTGTTTGTTTTGTGGCTTTCAGAGTCTGTACAGTCATCACATTTGTGCAAAGCTTGCCAACCATGCCACTGAGTTTCCAGTGTTTTTGCCTTAACTCAAAGCAATCCATGCTAAATAAGTGCACTGCACTGACAGTTTGCACGTTTGTCATCCAAGTGATGTCACTTTAAATGTTAAAAAAAAAAAAAAAAAAAAGACTGCAGAAATATTAAAAAAAGAACCAGAAACAAAGTGCTGTTAATTAATATTACACAAACTGCTGGGTTCTGCATTTCAGTACTGAGAATCCCAACTTTGCTGGTCATTTATTGAAGGACTGTGGTATATTTCCACTTTGGTCTCTACATTAAGACGATTTTGATTAGTGCTCTAGTGGCAGCAGATGGGAGCCAAGTCCCATCTGAGCTGGGAATCATCATCTGATATCTCAGTGTGTGTGTGTTTGCAACTGGCCAGGTTAGTTTGCTTGTTTTGTGACTTTCTACATGTGAACAAAATCACATTGGCATGACACTTAGCATCTTGCAGCGGCAGTTATCAGTGCCTCAATATTGGGAAAAACACTGAGTTGAAATTTTCCTTGTAAAACTACCTCTGAAAATTTCCCTAGTACTTAGCTGTGCAAAAAGCAGCTAGTCTGCGTGTTGAGGAGCACCACCACACACACAGCCTTACATAGTCTTGTTTATACTCTATACTCCTACAGCACCCAAGCTAACCAGCTGTAAACCCCTCTTGTACCATCCCCTTAGAGATCATGAAATAAGGATACATAACCATGAATATGCACTTTCATACCATCTCTGCAGCCAGTTTGATGGATATGGGTGGCTTAAGGTAATGTAACAATTGCCTCATGTTTACTGAGAACCAACTAATTCTTAAACTGTTATGCTATGTGAGAGATGTAGTTGCACATCACCCCCGGAGGCAAGGCACTCAGACACAAGTACTTAAAATACCAAACAAGGTTTCAGTAATGCACATTTTTACACCCACCATACACAGTATGGACCAGACAAAGACTCATATGTGCGGAGGCTTTTAAATGCAAGCTTCCTAAATTCCAAAGGTCTCATAGATGCTGCATTTACAATAAACATCCCCAGCAACCTCGAAAGCACTCTACCAGAACACCACCCACCACGACACACACAGCCAGTCCAAAGTTTGAACTTCTGAGCCCATAAGGAAGCCACCATACAACCAAACATTCTGGTCATAGGAGACGCCACTGTGAGACATAGATGTTGCACTCCCAGGTTGAGTAGAGAGAAAGCCACGTTCAGTTTCCTATCAAGAGCCAGGATCAGCCAGATCTCAGTCACACAGGTCACTAAACCACAATTATCAGTGTGACTCAGTCATAGCCCATATGTAGGTATCAATAACCTGAGGCATACCTAACCAGACATGGAGTTCTTGGACTGACTCTCAGGCACAGTATGAGCCTAGCAATGAAAAACATTCTGCCTTTTTCAAATATGTTGTTACAATATAAACTGAAGGTAACAGATTTTAACAACTGGCTTAGTTTTTGGTGCCATTCATAGGGGCTACAGTATGTATCAGCACAGGAAGATATGGTCAACAGACCATGATGCTTTGACAGAGATGGAATGCACCTAACCCCTCTAGGCTTTTGAATATTGGTTAAAACATTGTCCACTCACACAGAGCCTTTTTTAGGCACCGTCAACCTGAAAAACCTTCCAACATGGCAAAATCAATCCTAGAAAATCTAAAGGTATTACTACTCAATGTCAGGAGTCTAAACAAACTCCACCCCCTGCAGGCTCTCCTCACCCTGGAGAATTTAGACATTTGAGCAGTTACTGAGACATGGTTTATAGCCATGGAGAGCACCCCAGTAGTGCAGGGATATAACACCTTACACACATTCTGACCATCTACTGCACAGGAGGAGACAAAAGGTAGAGGCATCTCAATTTACATAAAAAACAAATGCACCTCAATCAAGGCTGGTGAAACAGTATGACGTGTAGCTGTTCTATGTCTGCATTACCACAGGCAAAGTCCCATACCACATCCTTGCAAGCTATAGGTTCCCCTCTATACCCAAAGAAAACCATAACATATACTTAAAAGTACTGGAGATACTTCCCATTCAACCAAACATCATATTTATGGGAGACTATCTCCACTGTAAAATGGGAATTATACACAACCCAAATAAAGCAAGCTCAGTGATTCCTGGAGTTAGAACACCCTACACCAGCTAGTTCATATGCCCACTAGGGGCATTAACATCCTGGCCCTCACAAACATGGGAGAACATTGCAATGTTCCCTCTGGACAGGTCAGACCATAAAGCGGTCTCCTCCAAAATAAACAAAAACTGAATCACAGCTAGCCCTGGAACATTTACAAACTTTTCCAAGGAAAACTTCTTATAGTTAAGTGACACTCAAGCAGAATTCTACACCCCCCCAAACCCTGAGAAAACTTCAGTTTATGAGGAGTTGTTTAAAGAAACCATGTGCAATAGTGTTAATAGCTACATGGAGACAGCTGTACCTACCAGGAATAAGCATGGGACAAACTCAAAAAACAAGCCACTTTGGTGGAATCCCATCATCAATAGGCTGTATAACAAAAGGAAGAAAATAATGGCAAAAATTAGGAAGTGCAACGTCCAGCAAGATAAAGAAAACTTCATCAATCTAAACAAGCAACTCAAGAGGACTAAGCAGTCTACCAAAGCCAAATGTGAAGTAAAAACAGTCTCCCAGGCCAAGGACAATCACAAGATGATCTTCAGCTAGGACGGCAACCTTAAAGGCAGTACACAACAATGTGCCAAACTAATTTGGAGCTGCCTATACTGAACCAAAAGATATAGCAAATCTACTGGCCAACAAATTTAGCAACAATTTCACGCCCCCCTCCCCCGGACACCCCTCAAGAAATACCCTCAAACATAACACCTCCAACTATCACTATGGAGAAGGTAATCAATGTACTTGCCAAGGCCACCTATTACATCCCAGGATGCCTCTAACAGTGTGAAACACAACCTAGCATGACCACTAGAATCACAACTTAAGCATAGCTCCCAGGCAGGCTTCATGCCAAGGGAATGGAGGACTGCAACTATCATCCTACCACAAAAGGGTAGGCCATATATGGGCCCCAGTAACTAAAGACCCACAAATCTTACTAGTCTCACATGCAAAACCATGGAAAGAATTACCATAGAAGTGATGAGCAATGACACAGGAAACCTTAAGACACTAGATCAAACCCACGGATTTTAAGTGCAAATAATGTCTACTCAACCTGATGGACTTGGGAGGCCACCAAACCAATGGACAAGGGCAAAATGGTGCATATTGTCTACCTTGAACTGGCCAAAGCATTCAACACAATACCCAATCAGGTACTGTAGATAAACTAATGAAACTTGATATAAACCCATATCAGAATCTGGATAGCCACTTGGCTCACAGACAGGAACAATGACGTTAGGATAGGGGAGTCTACCTTTACAAATAGAACAGTCAGTAGTGAAGTCCCACAGGGCTCTGTGCAGTTCTGCTCATTTTTGGCAACTACAACTCTGATGTCAGTATCTTCAAGGTAGGAGAACACGGATCACAGATTGTGTGCCGTTGGCAGGGCTAGTCACTAAACTGTGTAAAATATGGCTCTAGGCGATTCAGTCATGTCAACTAATGTCACCAAAAATGGGCATAGGTAGTTACCAGTGATAAGTGGGTTGAGGACCCGTCCTACTCTGACCTATGCCAGGGACCCATGCTAACAGTGGGAGGGGTATATGTGCCCCGATTGGCCAGTGTGTGCCTGCCAGAAAGCCCAGCAGCTCTGGATCAATAAGCTACTGGCTGGCCGGTGTTTAGTTCACAGCCTGGGTTACCTGCGATAGCTCTGTTGTGCAAAAGCTGGATGTAAAACCAACCAACCTGCCAAACATTAACTGAGAATTGCTACGCTTAATGTAGGTTCACTCACAGGACGCAGCTTAGAAGTGGATGACATGATTATACAGAGGAGATTGGACATCCTATGTATCCAGGAGATGAGATGGAAGGGCAGTGCAGCAAAGCCACTTGGCTTGGGATCCAGAGTCTACTACTCAGGTGGAGGGGCAGGCTAGAAATGGTGTAGGACTTGTGGCGAGAGAGAGGTTTCAGAAGGCAGTAAGGGATATCATCAGAATTAATGACAGACTCATGGCAGTCAGACACCAGTGTAATGATAGGGCAGTCTTAATAATCTCAGCCTATGCCCCACAGCAGGGTTGAGATAGTGAGGAAAAGAGTGCATTCAGACAACAGTTGCAGGACCTACTAGATAAAGCAGGACAACATGAATTGGTGTTGATAATGGGTGACTTGAATGCATATATTGGGATGGACAGAACAGGATATGAGGACTGTCTGGGTCCACATGGGTGGGGCAACAGGAATAAAGAAGGAGAAGCCATTCTAGATTTCTGTCAGGCAAATGGACTGATAGCAGCCAACACATGGTTGAGAGAGAGAGAGAGAGAGACTGTCACAAGATCACAAACAAGAGTAGTCAACATGCAACTCGGGTAGACTTCCTCTTAGTAAGGAAAAGGCACTGGGGCAGAATCCATGATTGCAAAGTCATCCCCAGTGAAACAGTCGGCCCACAGCATAAACTGCTAGTTGCCACAAATCAGCTGCAACCAGTGGTCAGAGAAGGCTCCAAGGTCAACACAAACCAGGCTGAAGACCTGGAAGTTGACTGGAGAGAAAGTACAACAAGGGCTCTAGCACAACAAGAAGAGGAGGAACTAGGCTGAGTTGCTGAAGAATGTCAGCGCCTAAAAACAGCATGTTAGGACTACAGAAAAGATATGTGGCCAAGCCAGGTATGGAAATAAGGTACATAAGGAAAGCTGGTGGTGGAATGCAGAAGTCCAGGAAGCCACCAAAAGAAAAAAGGAGTGCAGGAAGAAGTGTGAGACAGAAAAGACTGACCAGGCTAGGAAGGACTACTGGTTGGCCAACAAAGAAGCTAAGAAAGAAGTTGCAATAGCAAAGAATAGGGCATCGGAGGCACTGTACCAACTTCTGGAAAGTAACTCAGTAAGGGGCACAAAGAAACTATATCAGGTTGCAAGGCAAAGGCAGAAAGATAAAGAAGATAGGTCAGACACCCTTCATAAGAGATCATCATCATCATCAGCAGCCCCCTTTTCCCCCCATTTTCTATATGGGGTCAGGGTATCGTGCTCACCACCCCAGAGGACATCAAAGGCAGATGGAAGGAGTATTTCCAGCAGCTACTGAATGAAGAAAACCCCACAGAAGCTGTACTGCCCCAGAAACAGCCTATGATAAGACAAGAAGAGGAGCCCACCCTAGAAGAAAAATGAACAGCACTAAAGAAGATGAAGTCAGGGAAAGCAGCAGGCTCAGATGAGGTCACACCAGATATGATAAAGATGCTGGGTGAGATAGGGGAGAAATGTCTCCTGAGGGTACTAATAGCAGTGTGGAGAGAAAGGCGTATCCCAGATGACTGGAGAATACGCATACTCATGCCAATGTACAAGAACAAAGGGGACACCCACAACTGCGGGCAGTACAGAGGCATCAAACTCCTATGACATTGCATAAAAGTTCTGGAGAGGGTGACTGACAAACTGATACGCAGAGTAGTAGAATGTAAGACGGGAGATGAGCAGTTTGGATTCAGATCAGGATGCAGCACAATTGACCTGATGTTTGCATTGAGACAGATACTTGAGAAGAAGCTAGAGATGAGGAGAGAGAGTCCAACTGGCCATTCCAAGACTTGGAGAATGCATATGACAAAGTCCTAAGGAAGCTGATATGGGCAGTACTGAGGTGGTTTGAAGTCCCAGAAATATTGGTAGAATTAGTGCAGGCTATGTACGAGCAGCCGCGGTGGTGCAGTGGTTAGCATTGCCACCTCACAGTAAGAGGTTCTCTTGTTCGATCCTCAGCTGGGATGCCTTCTGTGCGGAGTCTGCATGTCCTCCCTGTGGTCGTGTGGGTTTCCTCCGTGTGCTCCGGTGTCCTCCCACATCCCAAAGACATGCTTTAGGTGGATTGGACTCACTAAATTGGCCCTAGGCGTGAGTGCGTGTGCCTTCTGTGGAAGGTTGGGTGCTGGGCTGGCAAATCAACATCGTAAAAACTCCACTGCCAATCATGAGCGGACAGGTGATTCGCTGTGGCGACCCTTAACTGGGAAAAGCCGAAAGAAGAAGTGGTGCAGGCTATGTATAAGAACCCAATGACTCAAGTACGAGCAGTGCTCGGCCTCACAGAGGGGTTCCCAGTGGGTGTACATCAGGGTTCAGCTCTGAGCCCACTGCTGTTCATACTGGTGATGGACTACATTAGCAAACAGGTTGGAGGGGACGGATCAACAAAGCTGTTGTATGCAAACGATGTGGCAGTACAGGCAGACTCAGAGCTAGAACTTCAGCAAAGGTAGGAGAATGGAATGCAAATCTGAAGGT